>NC_137456.1:103786031-104149799 GCF_964235325.1 Thermobia domestica
GTGTGGGAAATGGATTCGGTTTCCCGGAGAACAACGAAACACCATTCTGGTCAGGAAATAAAACAAATTTTGGAAAAAAACGGAATCGGTTTTGAAAACCAAAACCGGATCAGATGAAAAACCGAACCGGTTTTGGAGAAACCCGAAACGGTTTTAAAGTAAACCGATATCCGGTTTCGGAGAAAACCGAAAACCAAAAAACCGGTTTTTGTGCCCACCACTAGTTTTTTTCCCGTATCTCCCTCAAAAGAGGAGGTACAAGTTGCTCCGACCGAGATCTTTCAATTGTTAGATGCGAAAGCAGTTGCCACAATGAATTATTTCACAGGCTTCGCTGTACACTGACTTGTTAGCCATTCTAAGTAGCCTACGATCTTCACTCGTCGAGACCAAAGGACTGAATGGCAAATTGGCAACACAGCCAAGGTCATTTACTTCTTTTCCCTAACCAAAGGGAAGGTTTCCTCCGTCAGAGGATGGCAGGAGTGGGGCCGTAGTATGTTTTACATATTTCCGAGGGCACACTTAAAATAGAAAAGCCCTAGATATCAAGCGTTTTGGAGAATATACTGCAGTAAGTTGTTATTGAAGTTTGTGATATGCACCCTCATTTTGTCACCACCACCACAGCGATTTTTGAGCTACTGAGATAAAAACTGTAACAAACTAGCAATCGCCCCCCTCATGTTGCTGCATTCCTCCTCGTGCGCATTTCGTGTAAAATTTGACCACAAATGTTTTCCAAACTGTAAAATGGGTTTTGCATAATCTGAAAACATTTAAATAGTCTCTCCGAAGGTGTTAAATATTTCCAAAGTTGTAGTTGTCAATGAATATACAATAAGTAATAAAGTTATGTCATTAAAAAAATGAGAAAAGTGAACGCACACAATGGTCAAATTTTAGATAAATTCAAATAACTGTAAATGTATTTAAGTAATTTATGAGAAATTTCAGTAACATTATACATACCATAGAAGCTAACCATTAGTTATATCATCAATGTTGTACGTAATGCATTGTTGCCTACTCGATATGAACTCTGGGCCTCGCGTAGTGTAGTCGCTAACGCTCTCGCCTTCGGTGGGAGCGGTCCCGGGTTCGATTCCCGGTGGGTCACTCGGTCGAAAAAGTGTAAACGCCACTCTGAATGAGGTTTTCCTGGGTTTTCCTCATTCACACCAGCAAATGGCGGGGTGGTACCTAACTAATAGGTCCCCAGACCGCTTCCTTCCTTCCCTTTCCCCGGATAGTGTGCTCGCCGAGGGGCGTCATCCCTCAAACGTGACGGGCCAAATGGCCTTAGATGCCGAACACCCAGAAATCTAAAATCCTAAATCGATATGAACTTTTTATTTTCAAATGGCACTACGTCATGCTATTACGTAGGGCTATGTAAGATAACTGCATAATAGCGAACAGAAATCTATGTCATACGTTACAAATGTTACGAGTTATTTGAGATTGATTGTAGTGATGAGCGCAAGAGTCTTGGTCTTGCAGTTTTTGCTAGAGTCTTGCATGCAAGACCAAGACCAAGACTAGGAATCCCGATGCAAGACCAAGACTCTTGCGCAAGTCTTGCACAAGTATCGGTATTCTTGATTTTTTTTATATAGAATGTAAAAAAGAAGGGAAAAATCGTTACATCTTTCACTTGAATTTCTTGGCTTCAGTAAAAATGCCGCTGGGGTGAATATGTTCCCAGTGGTTTATGTAATCCGTGTAAGTCGATCTGCCCTTGCACCATATAGCTACAGTATGTCGTTTTCTGAATCGGTTGTTCGCGTTTTATGTTGTTATTACTCGTTTTCAAACCACACAGGTGTCATTCTAATCCAAGAAATGTGTCGTTGGTGCAGGGATTACGATGCATTCCTGCGTTTTTAAACAGTGAGGTTTACTTACATGAAAATCAGACACTATTCTATAGGTGTATGCTAAGGAACCCATACACGTAGACACATGCATGAAGAAACTTCCAACATGCATGAAAATTGATAAAACCACAGGCAAGTTGATCGTGTATGGCCTCGTTCATGCATGCTGAAAGTTTTCAAATCTTCTGTAAACATGCTTGATGATTTTGCCGTTCTTCATGTGCAAGTTGGTTGTTTTATATTTAGGTCTCCCAATCACGACAGCGGAAGAAATCACGTGACTCTTCATTCTTCTAGTAAGTTGGACAGCAAGTTTATACGTGTGTGGGCAAAAAATTCTTCCAACATGAATGATGATACAAATATTTCATGAAATTTGGTCATGCAAGTGTGTGCATCTACGGCTCCATTTACGTGGAGTAAACTTAAACCTTTGACCCTCGAGCTGGTAAAGTTTGTCGGCCTCGTCCTGGGATAAATATAGCAAAAGAGGGATTTATTTTTCACCTTTCAGTTGCTTCAGGCAGTCTGCTGACGAAACGCCACAAAGGTCCAGTAACGAACTGAGTGCGAAATTGAAAATGTCTTTCTCATTCAGTAGTGAACAGACATACCTAATCCTCTATAGTTTCGAAACAAGTGCATTATTATTATTTTTTTTAATTAACATCTTGGATTGCAAGATTAAGTTCTGAAAAATGAATGACGATGACTTAACAGATATGTCAATAAGTGATAGTAGTAGTTTTGTACCACCAGACGATAGTAGCAATGATAGTACTATACATGAAACTTTCGTAAAGCGTAAGAAAAAATTTGCAAAATCAAAAAAATGTAAATTTCATGCGTACTTCGAAGTTGTTGCGGAAAGTGGAGAGCAAACTATGCAAAAATACGAAGAATAGTTGTGTCCATAAGAAGTATATAAGCGAAAAGTAAACTAAAACATGTTATGGCCGCGGTGGCTCAGTGGTAGAGCACACACCTCTGGTGCAGAGGGAGTCTGGTTCGATCCTAGACTGCGCCGTGAGCTTTCTTGGTGGAAAACACCGTTACATGGGTTCTCTCGGGGTTTTCCCGTTTCGTCCTACTTTCTTCATCCTACTATTTCTTCAATATCGCCATCTCCCTTAGCCTCGGTGCATACTATAGCTATTATGGTATTCTACTTTCAAAACTAAAGATAAATACAGTATTGAACATCGGTAATTCCGTACACGATAGGTGCCTACTACATTGGTATGGCCTTGGCTCCGAAGCTCAAGCATCTGTTGGAAATTGTGTACTCATAAAATTAATATCGAAATAACAGTTTCATGACATTGACAAAAAGTTAGTGCATGTGACCGCAAGTTTGATTTCATGGACGGATGCTTATAGGTTGAATAATTGTTTATCAATATAACTTTTAGCCTCCTTACGTATACGGCACATCGAGGGATTTAGCGATATAACATTATACAACAATAAATAATACATATTCACAAGTGAGAGTGATTTTGTAGTTACTTCCAATAACTTGGAGTTTGATGCCGTTTATTTTGAATTTCTAAAATAGGTCAAAAGTATTTATACAGACAGTTGAGTTGTTTTTTCACTCAAATTATTCTAAAATATTAAGAGATTTGATTATAATCATTATTATTTTATTTTTTTCTTTCCGTTTTTCTGCCAATATTGCTAAACATATCATAATCATCACATAGCTATTCTGCCATTATTGGCAGGTCGCTTCCTGCAACTGAGAAGCTTCATGTAGGGTGGTCCTCAGTTAGTCTCTTCGTCTTGACGTAGCAATTTTCTGTTTTAATACCTTTCTTCAACTGTCAGTCTCCTTCGCCCCTTCCCTCTCTTTCCTTCCACCATACCCTCTAGCACATCCTTCATCATACAGTTCCTCCTCAGCCAATGTCCCAACCAGTTCCTCTTTCCCCTCTTCTAAAATTCTTCTTTACTCCCCTTCTCCTACTATTTCTAACACTTTATTCCTTTTCCGTTCATCCCAGCTAATCTCTCCTTTTTTCTCTATGCCCACATTTCGAAAGCCTCCAATTTTTTCATCGCTTTTGAGTAATGTCATGTTTCTGCTCCATAAGAGTCATATTTGAATCAGTAAACCAAAATCTCAGTATTTAATTGGAAGTTGGTTCAATAGAAAGATGAGCTAGCCGTGGTTAAAAAGAAAAAAATCTGACGCCTTTAGAGTGTAAAAATAATTTTGCAATACATGGTATTTCAGTAATCTGTGTCATCTTGATTTTCTTTCATGAGTTACAGGGGTTCCCAGTTTGGGAACTAGTAGAGTACTAGATCTGTTAAAAAATATATATAAAAAATTACGAACGTGTGATTTATCTTATAAGTAGTGAAGCGTGGATACCCATTGAAAAAAAAATAAATTTCATTTCCTATGTTATACACTATCATATTATGCGACGGTAAACCATATTACATTTAGAAACATACATTGTATTTCCGCTACTATTGGCGCATTGTAGAATTTATTATCCCTTATATCCAGAGTAAAATTTACCTATGAAAAGCATAAAATTTCTTAAAAGCGAGACTTGCAAGTCTCTTGCAAGCAAGACCAAGACCAAGACCAAGGGTATCAATGCAAGACCAAGACCACCCGGGTCTTGGTCTTGGTCTTGCACTTGATCATCACTAATTGACTGCTACAGTTTAGATTTATAGACTGCAAAATAAATTTAATAATAATAATAATAATAATAATAATAATAATAATAATAATAATAATAATAATAATAATAATAATAATTTCTGACGAAAGTAGTTCCAAAGAGGATTAAATACAAAAATATGTACACACACACACACACACACACAACAGTGTAGTCAGAATATAACATTATCTTTCAATAGTTTTCTAAAGAATATTCCAAATGGAAAAGTTGACAAACCCATAAAACACATTTTCATATGAACCTTACAAATAATATATCACAGTTAATTAAACAAAATAGTCATCAAAGAAAGAAAATAGTGAGGTGAAAATCACTTAAATAAACTTTGCTTATCAATTCTCGGCATGGTCTTGTGGTTACCGTACCGAATCCCTGCGAGGCATATTAGGGTTCCAATCTTGCCACTCCACTCTGAAAAATAGAAAGTGACTCTACTTTTCATTACAAGCGAGAACACATGGGCCCTATGCAGAGTCGTTTTGGCGTACGATAGCATCATACTAAAGGCCTGACTACTGCAGGAAACATGTTAGTCGAACTCTTTAGTATGGCACTAATCACGTCAGAACGACTCTGCATGAGGCTGACTGTGTCTTTTCTCAAGTAGATACTATTGTAACAATGAACACAACGGCAATAAAACAAGATGATTAGCAGTCTTATTAAGGAAGCTAAAATAGCATCTCAAAAAGTGTTTTCTGAGGATATCTATATTACTTCGAAAATTGGGTGTAGACACATTATCCTCACTTGGAGTTGAATTGTCAATTGAAAGTTAATTTCACAAATTCACACCTGATGCCAACAAAAATGTAGAACTAGCTTTAAGAAGAAATCTCATTGACGAACTATTTAGTCCTAAAATTAACAACATTTGCAAAGTATTAAATCTGCCAGTGGAGTTCATGTTTACAACAACCAAAAATATACTGAGGGTCAACCACACACAACATAAACTAAAGACATATTGTAAAATTCCGCTTAAAGTACTAATGTAAATAGTTTTTTTTTTTTTTTTTTGGTAAAAACAGTGAATTAACGAGAAATAGAGACACACTAGGGCAATCAAAAATCGAAACTAAGTCACTGAATACTTTGCACTAATTGTTCTTTAAAGAAAACAAAACTTATAGTAGGAGGTGTAAAAGTAAGGTTCCGGTGATACAGTAATAAGATGGTACTGATGACGTTCCTAGAGAGGAAGAAAATGCTCTATTAAAGTGACAAACACGGAGGCATAAAGTAAGATACTTTTTCAATGAACAAAGCATCCACAGAGTATCTTTGAAATTTAATGAAAGTGTATCTCAGTTCTTTCTCTGTCTCTTATTTGTTTGTTTGTTTGTCTCCTGAACAGTGTTGTCAAGTTATAACCAATTAAAATCAGAATGCCAACAATTTTGTTGCGGAATTTCAAAACTTTCCTCTTTGTCTTTTTTTTTTTTTTTTTTTTTTTTTTTTTTACTGTTTTCGGTATATTCAAGCTAGCCTTATACAGAAGGAATTACTACTTGATTGCTTGATTGCATTCAAATTAAGTATAACTTGCTTATGTGTCTTCAAGGTTTTGTCAAAAAGGCCAAATCTCATAAGGGACAGGACCGTGAAATACTTTTTCTGCCGAACTACATGTGATCGAGTTGCGAAAATTTGCTTGAGCATTTATTTTGACATACTGAATACAATTTATGTATAGAGACCTGTGGAATTGCTGAACCAAAACTATCGAATTACACTACGAACTGCTACTTCATGTACCATATCCTCCAGATATTATTGCCCCCTTCTACTTCTTTCTCGTCAAGTGTCAGATGACTTGGCTCGGTGAAAGATTTGCATCTGACGAACAGATCGAACGTGACACAGTTCTATTTTGCAACTTATGTCAAATTTTACTTTTTGAAAGTTGCAAAACGTTGGAGAAAGTGGAAAGAAGACTATGTCGGAAAAACAAGTAGCAGCGTCACAATGTATACCCCGTGAAATAGTGTGGTTTGTAACCGCGTACACAATAGGACATTTCCCACTCAAAAAAAAAAATAGTAAGATGAATGAGTAATTGAAAATATTTAAGTTTTTAGATTTGACGAGTTGAGCACGATGTCTCAGTGGTAGAGCACTTACCTCAGGTGAAGGGGTCTCTGGTTTGGTCCGCAGCCAAGTAAGTTTATGGTGTACAATACCCTATCCGTGAGTTTATTCGAGTTACTCCCGTTTCCTCCCACTTTTTCATTCCACCAAATTCTTCTGTCATCTTTCACTTGTCTTAATCATCATCTCCCTTAGCCTAATGGGCATAATCGTGGGACGTTAAAATTGAAATATTCCATTTCATTTGTCGAATTAAAAGTCATTTAGTTTGATTTTACGTTGTCCATACAAATTAGTGTTTCTCATCCCGAGCATTATGACTAACCCACTAATCTCAACAGCACAACGGATAATATATCAGTCAAGTGTTAAATCTATTATTACTCTCATAGAGATACATGGGGAACCGATTTTCGATTGGTCATATCTTGGGATTAACTAGACGGGTCACCTCCACCAGCAAACACGATTCCTAACTTTTGACTTTTTACAACCTGGCCAAAATTGATAGTGATTCCATTAAGTAGTTCTTGAGATTTCGTGTTTCCCGGACGAACACACGGGTATATAGGGTGACTGATATATGGTGACTGGCAATTCGATGCACTCCTTGCACTTCTACAAGTACTTTGGAACATTTTCAACTATATGAACCGGGTTCGCAAATCAATAGTTCTGAGTAACTTGCACATGTGTGATTTCTTTGAAATTTGCAGGCTAACAAGAGGTGCGCGAGAAAGTTTCACCCCGACCCACTTCCACATATCGTAGAGCAATGAAATTTTACATGTGTAATCGTGAATACCTATGTAGGTCATGTGGTAATGCACAGCTCGTAACTCTGTACCGTTGCTGTGTTATACGCCCGAACGTGAAGTAAGGTCCTGTGTTCCAAAATTCATTACTGCACCTCAGAAAGCAGTGTGGTAACATCGCAGAGGTACTTACCCTTAGGAAATGGCTGCATGATTGGGAAGAGGTGGAATGAAGATGATGTGCGGTTAAGAGAAAATGCGAACTATAACGGATTTCATACCCAGGGTCGTGCATCTGTCTGGCGAACATTCGAGCAGGGAACGGGTACGTTGTTTTTCAGGAGGCGAACACCTTTTGTCAATATGCAACGTTCTGGGATTTCACAGAATCCCTCAAGGAACGGAGCAGTGAGGCATAGTATATCCTGGTAATTGTGGTAACCTCTTCCTGGAAAGCAAGTGGTAATACCCCTGCTGATCCCAAGTAGACGTGATCAGTTTGGTCGCTCAGAGTTGAACATAGACTTCCTTTCTAGGGATGCGCACGAAACAAGATTTGTGAATGTCTCGTCTCGAAAATGTGCTGTAAAAGTGATGTCTAGACTCGAAAAATGTATATTTCTCTATTGGAAGAGCTGTGTCTCGACTCGAATTTTGTCAGGAAAATCCTGTCTCGACTCGTCTCGTGCGCATCCCTATTTCTTTCGTGTGTCGGCACACTTTCATTGATTTGACTAGGCTCTCCCTGGTTTTCTTCAGTCCCACCAGGCAAAGGCCGGGATAGTACCTTGTAGAATGCTAGGGCCATTCCTTTCCAAATCCTAGACCCACCTAAAAGACTGATGTGACCCCGGAGTTGGAGGTCCGAACACTTCCTTGAGTCATTCTGTTGGATAAATACATAAAGAAAGAAAGAAATAGTAATCACATACACCGACGTACCACTACCAAAGGAAGTCCGTGTTCAACTCTGAGCGATCAAAGTGATGATCACGTTTATTTGGGATCAGCCTGGAGTATTACTACTTTTTTCCAGGCAGAGAATACCACATTTACCGGGATATACTGTGCCTCACTGCTGCGTGCCTTGCAGGAATCTGTAAAATTCCAGAGCGTGGCATGCTAACAAAGTGCCCACCTGGAAAACAACGCACCCGTTCAGTGCTCGAATGTTGGCTAGCCAGATGTACGACCCTGGCTATGAAATCCGCCATAGTTCGCGTTTTCTCTTGACCGCACACCATCTTCGTTCTACCTCTTCCCAACTATGCAATCATTTCCTAGGGGCAAGTTCTGCGATGTTGCCAGACTGCTTTCTGAAGAGAAGTTATGGATTTTGGACCACTACACCTTACTTCGCGTTCGGACCTATAATACAGCAACGGTGCAGAGTTACGAACTGTACATTACCACATGACCTACATAGGTATTTAGGATTACACATGCAAAATTTCAGCGCTCTACGATTACACATGCATAATTTCAGTTGCAGACTTTTCAGACGTCCCTCGTGTATGTTTTAATTCATTAATTATATGGAAGCTTCCGTTTTCCCCCCCTTTTTTCCAACATAATTTGGTACAGTGCCTTTTGTAATCGGAGAACTCCCAGTTCTTCGTGTTATTGACTAATTTGTAGTTTTTAAAAGTTTCTACTTACCTTTTACAAAATCCTCTTAAGTTGTTTTAAAATAAGTTCAGGGTGATTGATTTCTGTATATATAAACATCAGTAATGTTGAAGTTTTCATCTTGTTTCATTTTTTCTCTTTCTTTGTTTCTCTCTTTCTCAGAAGATACAACTATCTGATATGTTTGCGTTTTTAGAAATTGCCGCAGTCCATAATACTTTTTCGTGTAACTTTTTTCTTTCTTTTCTTCTTTCGTGCCTCCTGCCATCAGACTGTAGCTAAGGAGAGTCGATAAAATTGTGGAAACTTTCTCCAAAAAGTTTGTCAAGCGGTGAAAGAGGAGGGTGCGAAAAGTTTCTCCCGCCCTAAAAGAAAAGAAAAAGTCAGTTACCAAAACGAAAGAAAGAAAAAGAAAAAAGGGCAGATTTGTTAGCAGCGTTTGAGTTTATGAAGTTACGAGGAAAAGAGCAAGATTTTGTAGACAAAATGGCGAAAGAGAGTTTATTGGTGCTTCTTAACACGTTGAAAGGGATTGAAATATATATATTTTCTTCTTAACGTTAAAACTACGAAGGTTGTGTGTTCAATTTTTAAAATTTACTTTTTCTAGACTTCCAAACTATGCTATGCATAAATATGGTAAATATTATACTGTACATAGAATGGCTAAGTCTGTCCGTCTGTCGACAGGTATCTAAACAAAAACTGTAAGAGATATCGAAAAGAGTTTTTTCGGAATATATTCAGCGTTTCAAGAATACTGTACTTTTCATCTCATCGTTTAATCCTCTATTTAAACCGGAAGTTGTAGAAATTTACCACTACTTCCGGTTTCAGTATTGACATCCATAGAGCATAAACTATAAGAGAGAGCGAAAAGTGTTTCTTTGATATGGGTTAAATATCCCACGAATAGCTTTCATCCCCTTTCATAAGCGTCTATTCAAACTGTGATAGTAATCAGTCATTTCATGATCAACGTTGATTACCATTAAATAAACACAGCAATAGTTAGATAGCAAGAAGTGGATTCAAGGTGCTAGAGAATAAGTTTCACTACCACTTTTCTCTCTCTACCAAAACCGAAAGTACTAGGAATGTGTTATCATTTCCAGTTTCAATGTTCTTTTCCATACAGGGGCCGCGGTGGCTCAATGGTAGAGCGTTCACCTCTGGTGCTTGGGGTCCCTGGTTCGATCTCAGCTCCCGCCAAGTGAACTTTGTGGTGGACAAACACCGTGTGCATGGGTTTTCTCTGGGTTCTCCCGTTTCCTCCCACTTTCTTCATTCCACCATTTCATTCATTACTTATCATCACTGTCTCCTTTAGCCTAACCGGCATAACTGCGGAACGTAAAACTCAAAGATTTCACTTTTTCTTTTTCATATATTATAAACATTAAGAGACAGCCGGAAATAACTTTTTAATGTGGATTCAGCGTCCCAAAAATATGTTTTAATTTCACTTCTAACCCTCTATTCAATAGCGAGAAGCGGTTTCAATATTCTTCTGCATATATATAAGCGTTAAGAGATAGGAGAAATAACTTTTTAATGTGGATTGAGCGTCTCAAAAATATGTTCATTTCTATCCCTTTATTCAGAGCCAAAAGTGGTTTCAATATTCCTCTCCACACATTATAAACGTTGAGAGACACCGAGAAACAAGGCTATATTAAAAGCTATATATCACTTTTTGTTTTACACCAAGTAACAAAAGTTTTTCCATGTCAAAAGAATTTGATACATCCTTGTTTCAGGAGCGAATCCAGGGGGCGATCGCTCCCCCAGAAGAGGAAACTTTTTTAATATATAAATAAAACCCATTCTAGAGTTCGGAGTTCTTAAAAGTAACTCTAGGTCGCAGTATAATAACTCACTGCCCCCTCCCCCAGAAGTCTGTCCTGGATCCGCCCCTGTCTTGTTGTAAAAGTTACTTCAGTGGTCACGTTTCTGTTCACGATACAAATTCTCGAATTGGCATAGATTGACAATTATTTTAAAATAGGCCTATATAAAATATTTTCATTCTATATATTGGACATGATCCACACAGGAGCACTAGATCAGTCGATTGTAGTAGATGTGGTAGCAAGCTGTGCATTTGTTCACTCCTTACATAGTATTTTTCGATCGGCAAGGTTCGGAAAATAATGTACCGTAAATTATTAATTATACGTAAACTTCGTTATTTTTAAATAACTGAAACGAGGTAATCTTAACGATTTTGTTTTAAAAGTTAGTCATTTGGGGGGTCCAGGTAATCATTTGTGGAGCCTGGCCCCGATGGCCTTCCCATGGCTGCACCCCTTCCGAGAAATAGCTTTTTAATGTTGATTCAACGTCCCCAAAATTTGTTTTAACTTCACTTCTATCCTTCTGTTCAAGCAATAGAGAGAAACGGGTTTTTCCATATGGATTTCATGTCGCAAGAATGTTCTATTTTTTATCTTTCTAGTAAAACTGGAAGTTGTTGAAAACTGCTTCAGTTCTGGTCCCTTAGAAACCAAAAACGGCAATAGGCAGCTAGATTTTTTTCTTACGTGGGTTCGGCATTTCTGTCCTTAGCTATCCCTCTATTGTAACCGGAAGTCATAACCTACTACTTCCGGTTTCAATATTGAGACCCATACTCTGGAGTTCTTAATATATACACTGTGAATTGCAAGTCACTTGTTACATATGTGGTATGTATGATGTATGTACTTTTTAACTTGAAGCCTACAAACTAACAACAATTGCATGAAAATTGCCAGGAAATCAGACTAGAATTGTTTTGGTGGACTTTTTCGCGTTTTCAACTTTGGTTTTGTTGTTATGGTGAGAAATTCCTCGGTCGCTAAGTTCCCGTCTTTCCATATCGGATGCTATTCGGGGCACCTGAGAGGTATGTATCACTGCAAGAAAAAGATAAGCATTTCAGAAGATAACAACTAATAGCAAGATATGAAACATGGAAATGAAAGAAGAAATACTACTTTTTGCAGTAGATTCAATGGGAAAACACAGACATTAGCAGACATTTTTAAGTCTACGTGAATTTTACGTATTTTACGAAACAAAAATTCATTTACGTGCACCGTCATTTGCTATTACAAGCCCTGTTATAACTGTCATGCTTGTTCAAACTTATATACAGATTCCAATTAATAACTTTTAAAAAATACGAGCTTCATTTGTGTCTTTGGCCAAATGGTACCGTGACTATAATATCTCACTAACTTATACATCTCAAATCATGGTATGTAAAGCCGACAAATAATCGCGATTTTGAAGTGGCTGTTCTCATATATTGTGGCAGTGATTTTGTAACAAATCTGGATGAATGTACCTCTGACCTTACCCTGTAGACACATGTCGTCGTTCATAGATTTGAAATCATCTTCAAATTTCGATTTTTCACCCCAGCTAGATTGGCGTTTTGTCCCACTGTGCAGTGGGATAGAAGACTTAGCACCACTAGGGATGGGAAAGGGAGACATGTAAATATAATCCTAAACAATCGATATTAGTGACGAATCCATAGTTTTCAGGGACGCTGAGATGAATAATGGCACTCCATATGCCTTTCAAGTCCAAGTTCAGCTCCTATCAGCATTAAGGTTGAGAATTGTTGAAAAAAAACGGGCGTCAATCCCACCGGGGACATGTCCTCTCCAGTATTTGTATAATGGTTTTTCGTCCTCCCAATATTTCAAGTAACTTAAGTCAACTATGATCCAAGAGAGACTCTTGCTACGTTCACAAAACAATGTTAGACAAAGTGAATATGAAAAAAGTATCACAAAAGTTTGTTCCCAGTTGTAAAAAAAAAAAAAAAAAAAAAAAAAAAATCATTTCTTGGTCCTATAAAGTTGAAGGTGGAGTAAACTGTAAAATAATGAACTGTTTTTGTTTAGATAGTGAGGAACAAAGCGAGTTTAGTTTAGCTAAAATAAATAAAATTAAAAAAAATAAAAACCATAATTTTAAACTAATTTTTTAACTATGCATTGTTGACCCTCATTTACATTAGTTATAAGCTTGTTGGCCTAAAATCTGTTTTCGAAACCTTGTTTTTGAGTATTCACTTCACATTACTTTTTTTCATAATTTTGTTTTTAACATGCACTTGGTATTATTTAACTAAAATTGTAAAACAAGGTTGAATTTTACTGTTTGAATAAAGAAACAAACTGTAAAGTGTTTTTTAAATACAACATTTAAAAAAAACTATCAAAAAATAAAACTTTTTAAGTTGTTTGCTTCTTAAGTAAAAAATGCTTTCAAATGTAATGTACGAAGACTATTTTTTCTAATTTGTCCAGTGGAGGACTTCCGGACTCCCGCATTCCTGGGGGTATTTCATATACCTCAGTCTCACTGGTAATCTGTCCCCACCCAAAGTTTATGTACTGCTGACGCCAATGGTTAAAAATGTTCAAAATGACAGATTAGTTTCGAATCCATAGTTTTAGGGTTGTAGAAATAGCAGACCTGTTTGAAATGGCTTTCGAAATATAGTTAATACTCATCTAAACCTGGTATTTTATGATATCGCTTTAATTAAAAGGCATGTTCTAAATAGAGAAGGAGGTAATGGGCTTCAAAATGTATGTCAAAAGTAGAGTATCCTACGGAATTGAAAAGCGAATTCTAAAGAGGGCGAGGATTCGAATATTTTCCATAAACTTTTTCTCCCCGTGAGAAGAACGGGCGTTTCTGCATCTTTACTAGTAATGTATATGTTGAAATGTATATCACATCCTTGGTGAACTTTTTGTAACGCGGAAACATTTTAATGACTCCTAAATGAAATTAAGAAAAGATCAGGGCTAACAGTATAAACGTCAGACCATAAATTTTGTATATAAATGTACAAAACGAAATGTAAACAATTTCAAGACAAGACGAAATAACTTTATTTCTCGTCTCATTACATCACGGTTACGAAACAATTTTTTCATTTTTTTCTTCGCAACTATTCAGTAGTTCACAAAATATTCTTTTAATTCATATTCTTCCTTTCATTTTATGTTCATACTTCGGATTTAAAATATATATATATATACTTAATCACTTTGATCGTCAAAATTTAAAGATTATATTTTAAAATTTATATAATTATTAGTTAAATGCTGAAAAAAGTTAATATTCTTTCTCTTTGTATTGTATATGGGTCAATCCATCTAAAGTGGTCCAAAAATTGTGAAGTTGGTGCTCGACCATCTCCGAAAATTATAAAAAATTGAGTGTGATGAACCGTGTGCATGAGAAGGTCAATAACATCATTCATGTTGTCGTATGTACAAGTGTTCCTGAATGGCGGCCATCTTTGTTGTGGGTGGAGTGCCAGTTTTTGCATTTGCAAGCGTTTACGAAAACTACAGTTGCTTAGGATGTACGAATCAGACGAACACCAAACAAAAACGAATGTTTAGAGAAGAGACTGAGGTACACAGAGAATATAAACTTTTGCGTCTAAATAAATATGCACGGTTGCAAACCAATACATGAAATCACCAGGAAAACTAGAGAAAATTACATTTTAAACGGCTGTATTATAGAATGGCATAAAGTGGGGGGTTCATAAATTTTATGCTGAATACTATTACAGATAAAGAGTCTGTAGAAATATCGACAGCTATGATACTACTGGCACCGTAGATTTATGGGGGTCCGAAAGTTGAGGATTGAGATTTTGATGCCATTTTTGGGGCGTAATATGTCAGGAGGACAAAGTGCTTAAAATTGCTACGTGTGCCACAAAGTAATTCTGTATGTGAATAAAAATTGCAAAAAAAAAAAAAAAAAAAAAAAAAAATCGACTGATATTACATAGAGAAAAAGGTAAGGACATGGTAAAAACGCGAAAAAAGCACCTGCGTGACGATGGTCGTAGCTCGAAAAAAATGGATATGTTTCATGCTAGATCTCAAAAACTATGCATGGTGCAGCAATTAGGCCCGCTTTTGTTTTGTGTTCAGTTGTGCAAAAGCTTGCGAGTGGCGTTTGTTCCATCTTTCTAGCTCCATGATCATTGCCACGTCTGGTGTTTGCTCCCCCTTCAACCCACGACACCCGTCGTCGAATTGGACAGAAGTATTAAGACACTTAAGGTATCCGCAAAGTGTCATTGAAATCCAATCCAAGTTACGGAAGTTAATATGTTCACAAAGTTGCATTACATCTATCCTAACTAAATATAAAACTACATGAACTGACATAAAATAAAAGGGTACTTCTGGTTGACATGGAAAGGCGAAATTTAGCATGCTTGTAGCTTTCAAGTACCAACCCACAGGAACATTGCCAAAAGTTAATATTTTTAATTTTTAGGGGATCTAAAGGAGAATGAAGAAATTCTCTGTTATTTAAATGTGCTCTTTTTTTGACTTATAATCTCATATTTTAGGTACTTGGAATTGCAATAAAAACTTTAAGTTCGGTATGTTTGTATGTTGCCGTTAGCGTTACTTAAGTAAATGACCAAAAATAAAGATTTTCAACCCTACAGAGGTTTTATGGGGAAGTGAAAGGTCTTTCCAATGTTATTTATATGAGACATCTTCTACACCCCAAAATGTTTAGGCACTTCCGGCTGGATTCGAATGAAGAAAATTGGCATGATTATAAGCCTTCCGGGACTAACCTACAGGAAAATTGCCAAAAGTGAATATTTTTAGTTTTTTAGGGGTCTAAAAGGGGTGAAGAAATTCCCATGTTATTTAAATGGGTGTTTTCTTGGGATAGAAAATCTTCTCTCTTAGATAGTTGAAATACTAAAAGAAACTTGAAATTTGGTAGAATTGTATGTTTTAGAGGTTCAAAACCGTAGGCCAAGCAAACACAGGGATTTGGGGGGCGGAGTTTACAGGTAGCCAAAGGCTAGTCTATCCTATATAACGCAACCTTGTGAACATATTAACTTCCGTAACTTGAATTTGATTTAAATGACACTTCGCTAATACATTAAATGCCTTAATACCGCGGTCGAGTTCGACGATGTGTGTAATGGATGCACGTGGGAGCTAACCCCCTTACCATATAGACGTGGCAATGATCATGAAGCTAGAAAGATAGAACAAAGGCCACTCGCAAGCTTTTGCAAACTGAACACAAACAAAAGCGGGCCTAATTACTGCACCATGCATAGTGTTTGAGATCTAGCATGAAACATATCCAAACATTTAAATTTTTCCGGGCTACGACCATTGTCTCGCAGGTGCTTTCTTCGCGTTTTTTACCATGTCCTCACTTTCTTTCTCCATGTAACATCAGTCATGATTTTTTTGCAATAGTTTATTCGTAAGCAGCAATTTTTAGCACTTTGGCCTCCTGGGATATTACGCCCCAAAATGGCATCAAAATCACAAACTTCAACTTTCGGACCCCCATAAATCTACGGTGTCAGTAGTATCATAGCTGTCGATATTTCTACAGACTCTTTACATGCAGTAGTATTCAGCACAGAACTTATGAACCCCCCACTTTATGCCATTCTAAAATATAGCTCGTTTAGAAGTGTAATTTTCTCTAGTTTTCCTGGTGATTTCATGTATTGGTTTGCAACCATGCATATTTATTTAGACGCAAAAGTTTATATTCACCGTGTACCTCAGTCTCTTCTCTAAACATTCGTTTTTGTTCGGTGTTCGTCTGATTCGTACATCCTGAGCAACTGTAGTTTTCGTAAACGTTTGCAAATGCAAAGCACTCCACCGACAACAAAGATTGTGCCATTCAGGAACACTCGTACATACGACAACGTGAATGATGTTATTGATCTTCTCATACACAAGGTTCATCACACTCAAATTTTTATAATTTTCAGAGGTAGTCGAGCAACCACCTCTGGACCACTTCGTATGGATTGACCCATATTTCTTTTATTTTTTCTTACTTCCTGTGTTTTCGTGATAAACAAATAGAAGAATAATAACTAGCTGAACCTATGCTGTCTACTCAGCGCATCGTTTTGGTATGGTCATGAAACTCCTTCCTACTGTGCATGTCTCCTTACACAAGTAAAGGACAGGAGACTCACAAAGGAAGTGAATTGTTGTATAGGCGTACAAACATAGCATTTAATGTATGCTATGTTGGAGTGAGTTTGTGGCAAATTTGTAGAACTGACATGATATCAAGTGGATTCTTTTTTTCTAATAAATCCGTATCCGTCTGAGTACACCTCATTGCGGCTCTTGAGGCCTTTCAAGTTCCCAGCATGCAAGAGATTTTCTCCATTCAGATTTAAGCAAAGCGCCTGCAATGTCCGTTAACCCGCTGTACGTAACTTTTCTATTGGGTGCCTAATAAAGGTATTAACCTTATCTTCGCCCTATAATATTAATCTTAGGGGCTCAAAACAGCCCCAAATATTGAATAGAACAATAACGACACGATCTTTAAAAATTTGAGCGAAAAGTGGCAGGTCTACACAGAATTTGAAACAAACTAGTGAAAACAGCACGTTTCTAGAGCTTGTAGTTTCCGAGGTCTCTTTGTCGAAAAGAATTGGCCACAAACATACAAACTTTTCTTGATCACAAACATACAAACCTAGCATTTTAATATATAGACTAACTGAACCTGCGCTCTCTACACAGCGCATCATTCGCATATGAGCATAAATCTCCTTCTCATTCCTCACAACATCTGTACATGTCCCTTTACAGACACAAGTGAAAGAAGTCTTGAAAAAAAATCAGCAAGGCAGCAGATAAGGGGGAGATTTTATCGATTATTTTTTTTCACAATATCTCGCACCGTTTGCAAGATTTGAGCCTATTTCCGGTTGGAGTTTCTAATTCATGCATGGCCAGTGTTTTCTTTCTTCTTGCATGCAGTATGTAATAGGCAAACACAATTGCATACACAATTAATTATAATAACCGTTATATATGGTGTTCATTGGGCAAAACACTCCAAAAATAAAGATTCATCTTACATTGGAGAAATGGTTATCCTTCCTTTTTCATTATTATTTGGCCATGAAACAAACGCCTGAGACATATTCAACACCTATATACAACAGTGTGGTGGTGGAATGTATAATGCGTAGGATATGATGCTTTAGTTTTTTTTCTTTTTAATTTCAACGCTTCCAGTGTACCATTAAAAATGTAATAAAGAAATAATGGCCATGTTTTTTAAATATTCAATTAGAACTGGACAACCTACGCAAAATTTCCAATCGATCAGTGAAAACGTCATTTTCTAGAGTTTGTAGTTTGCGAGATCTCATTGTCGAAAGGATCGACCACAAACATATAAAGGTCCACAACGTATAGTTTAAAAGAACTCGGAAAATGGAAGCACAATTCACGTGCATTGATTTTAGAGAAGGCTTGTTAAAATACAAAGGCTTTGAACAGTAATTTTAAAACATAAACTTTATGAAAAATATCCAGTTAACTAATTTATTTAAAGTACACATACTTAAAATGTTTGTCTGTGTTAAACGTGAAGTCAAATGAAAGATTTGAAAGCCAAAGTTATAGGTTGGAGCTCAGGCGCTTTTAATTGGTATTGTAGCATTTTAATAGATAATTTCGTGATAGAATAATACAAGTAGAATTGCGTCACACATAGGACTATATGGGTCCTGTTGAAAGAATGTTTGTTACCGTTGCGAGTATACATATCATTGTTAAGAAGAGATAACGTTAAATACAATCTGATAGTTATATTTTTATATATTGAGTACATAAACACTAGTAAATAAATAACATGTTTCAGCAGAATAAACTGTCTATATGGACAATCGAGTTATATATATTTTTTAAATCATCATCAAATATTCGGTTTTCTCGAAAGTTACATGGAGAAAAATGTCATCAACCTGTTGGCTGGGTAAATCAGATACTGTACAAATTTCGTAAGGATTGTGCGGAATTTCAGTTTCATACGTTGCCAGTCCTAGTATACCACCGCCGCCATTCTACTGCTGGCGTATATATATATGCCCTTCTTCCAGAATCCTGTTAATACAGACATTATACGTATGCAATGAGCGTATGGATAATACAAAAATAATAATAATAATATATGAACAGATTGACAAGGAAGGACAGGAAATGAAGTCCGTAGCCTAGAGATAACTGCTTTCTCTTCCACTTCTTTTCGCTGGTACCGGCACTGAACCTACTCCTGTTCTAGCTGTGATTGTGAAAATGGTGTTGGCACACTTGTAACCATTTTGGTGTTGCCTGGTGTCGAGTGAGGTTTTGTCACCTGTGTCACGTGTAACTGGTGTTTTAGACTTGAATCAATGTACACTCATGTCCAAGATTATTGTCGCATGTCTATAAATATGTTGTTGTAGGAATATAATTTGATATCGAATTCGCCCGGTATTTCTTATAATGTTAGTATGTGTATAATCTACAGAGACACATGTGTGGAAAATTTCATGTCAAAACAGCAGTAAATAAGAACAATAAAACAAAAACAAAACTTTCTTGTCCATTTAGCAACATTTTGTTTTATTCGCTCTAATTTTCGTATTTATTATTCTTTTCCTATGAAATTTGCCACAAATATACATTTTCCGATTATGCACATAGTATCAGTATTAAAAGTGCCCTGCAAAATCATTATCAAATTATATTCTTACAAGAAGAGAGTTATAGATATGCGACAATCATTTTGGTTATGAGTGTACTTAGAGCACATATCCGTTTTCTTATTCTTCCTCTCGACAAATACAATGTTAATCTAAGTAATCGCGTCTTTACTTTATCCATTATGATCGCCGTGTCTAAGTGGTAAAAAGTGCGCCTCTGGTACGTGGATTCCGTGGTTCGATCGCAGCTCCCATCAACAATTCTTTTTAATAGATAGTGTCCTGCTTTCCGTACATTTCATACGTTGTGCTGTATACAAACACTGTAGATTGTAGTATATTTTCTAAACCCTTCAGTACGTATATTTCCTACAAAAGAACTCTGTATTCTTGGTGCGTGGTGTTTCCTACGATTGGCCGCTTCGTCCATAAGTTATCTGATTAACGTTGCAGGCAATTTTCTTATCTCCGTGTACGCAAGAGAAATTGTCCTCCGTCTTACTAGTGACATGGTACAATAATAATAATAATAATAATAATAATAATAATAATAATAATAATAATAATAATAATAATAATAATAATAATAATAGTCTAATAATAATAATAATAATAATAGTAGTAGTAGTAGTAGTAAAGGTGTACTTCAGAATCAGTTTCAACGTAAAAGGGACGTAGCATCACTTTTTAGATATACAAAAAACTTTTTTCTCTAAAACTACGCATGAGGATTTACATTCATACACATCATTTTGTTTAGTTCAATTAGATCTATCAATTAGTATAAGAGTGTAAGTGTTTCATCTTTAAACACTTTTTCACCTTTATTCGCTAATAATGTGCAGTTTTCTTTAATTTTTGATAAGCAATTAAGAACTTCAAGTGCATACAATTTAATCTATTCTAAAGCGTGTTGTAACGTCGTCAATTGGTTCTACTTGCGTTTGATAATTGCATATCTCTTTGTGTTATGCAAGAGAAAGATTATATCAGACTTTGTAAAATGGAAATCTTAATCCTTCAGGCATCGACCAGTCAATTACCTTCCTAACTTCGCTTCCTGTTAATTAATACTTCAACGTCAATCTTATAATCTGTCTAACTGAGTGGAAATTGAACTTCAAAGAATTTGCTGTTAAACATTAAAGGTTAAAGCAATTAACGTGGTGCTTGTAATCCTGCAGCGATTCTAAAATTGAGAGCGGAAGCTATTTTTATTAATGACTAACAGCTCCGAAGTAATATAGTATTTTAGGGGATGAAGATTTAAAACTCGTTTAGAAACTGCTAAAATTCATATCGATGTCCATCTTTACATCAAATATAATTTTACTAATTTCATAATGGATAGGTAACTTAGTTTGACTCGATTCGATTGTAGTTTGTTTATCTACATATTTATGCAACGAGAATATCAACTGGAGTTGTGCATAAATCAAGGAGAAATCAATAGTGTACAACTTGGGAAGGAGTCAGATAAGAATGTACTGTGTCACGCCAATTATTCAACTACATTAAATGCTTAATGAAAGTGAGTTTGAAATGTCAAGATTGGAGTGCAGATCATTAACAAGGACAGGTATTCGTATGACACGGTTATTATAGCTAGAACCGAAGAAGAACGACAGATGATGATGGACAAAATAGTTGACACGAGAAAATAGTATGGAATGGAAAAACCGTCGAAAAACCGAAAGTTATGAGAATATGTCGCGGAAACGCGCTTGTGGGTCAGAAAAGAACAAAGAAAACATGAAGAAGTCGGTCATTTCAAATATGTGGGAAGTATTTTGACGAGAGACGGCTACTGCACCAAAGAAATCGGGGCAAAATTTGCCGTAGCCAAAGGGTACTCTTTATTAGCAAGCTTAATGTTCGGCTAAGAAACTGATCAAGTGGCTGGAGTATTGGGCTGTATTGCTTCAGAGACTTGGAAATTACGGAAATTGGAGAAGAACTATTGAGAGAGATTCGAAATGTGGTGTTGAATGGAGATGGAAAAGATAAAATGGACGGAGAGAATAACAACTGAAAATATTTTAAAACAGGAGAGAAGAGGATACTTTTGGCCAGTATCCTTCGGGAAGGCCTATTGGATTGGACGCATCGTGCGAAGAAGTTGTCTTCCTATCGCCATAGAAGGAACGATGGCAAGCCCGTAGGCAGCCTCTAAATTTAGGAGGGACTAAATGAAAATTGGGATGGGCAAGGTTTTTAGGATGGTTTCTCTATGTGTGTGTGTGTGTGTGTGTGTAAAAGTAATGGTGAATAATTTCTTATGCTCTTAAAACTAAAACTACAGAGTGAAGGAATTATCATTAAAAGTTCCAACGAATTAATACAGGAAATACGTTTTTCATTTTTTTATATTTGTGAAACTTGAAAATATAACATCTAGAGAGTAATGACATCTAATACTACCTTCAAAGAGATTGTACAGAGAAGGGTCTGAAAATCTTATATCAATATTTTAAAATACATGTGGCCTAAACAAATATATGCGTATTTGGAAAAATGAAATTAAGATCTTACCTGTATTATTGTTTACATCTCCTTAGATACGAAACTTAATATTTCTTCAAATATCACGCGCTTTATTTTACACTTCTAAACATTTTTTGATGAGTTTTTATAGTGATGTTGAAAAGAAGTAATGATATGGGTTTTTGCTGTCTACAAATTTATAAATTTCATAAGATTAAGAAACACAAACACAACACGCATATATATACACTCCTCATGTTAGCACACTAGTAGAAACAAGTTGAACAATCACTAGCAACACAATCACAGTATAAATTTTCTTATTTTGGGCGCTACCAATCTTAGAACAATTGTGTCCAGACCAATTTTTCGGGTGATGTCCTAAAACAAGATCGAAGAAGTTGCGACCCCCTGCTGACAGATGCTGTCTTTTCAATCTTTCGCATATTGACTGAAAGCTAATGACTCACAGCGAAAAGATGTTTTCAATTGCAATTCTGAAAAGGACAAGAAGTAAACTCTTCATCCACAGAAAGTATGTTGTTTCTGAACACAAATGCATCTTCGCCGACAGAATAACCAAAAATTATTTTTCTCCTGCAGCGAGGGTCATTTGCACATAAAGCATTAGAAAGAAGAAAAAAACTGAGTCTCACGCTCAAAGAAATGTTAGCAATTCAAAGAAGTATACCGCATAAATAGGCCAATACTTTAAATGAGGATAATAAAAGTAAAGTTTAATTTAGCACTCCAAAGTACACTTAGAAATACAATTTCTTGCAACATTTTAGTCAGGTTCGAATTAAACTTCCGAACGAAAGAAGGATGCTTATATATTGTCGCTATAAATGTAGAGAAGCAAATGGAAAGAAGCAAATATCGGAGTAGCCAAATTAACAAAAATATTGTAAAATGAGGTTTCTGATAAAACACTTGAATTTTAGAAACAAAGAAATAACAACGTATCCCTTCTGCAGCAAAGAAAGGAATTATTGTGAAGCCAATAAGCACAGAAAGTTCCACGATAATATAGTCAAGTAAGCAGAAAAAGGAAAAATTTTCTCTCAAAGAAATAATGGGCCTAAAATTATAAATTAGGTTTTCTGTTCCACCCCATTACCTTTTGCTTGCCATGAAATAACCTGTAATTATTTTCGGCTTCTTATTTTCATGGACATATAACTGAAAGTTTCAGGGGTTGCAAAAAATGATCCCTTGAAACTGGTTGGGACATTGGCTAAGAAGGAACTGTATCATGAGGGGCGTGCTAGTGAGTATAGTGGCAAGAAAAAGAGGGAGGGGTCGAAGGAAACTGCAATTAATGGACGATATCAAAACAGAAAATTCGTATCTGAAGACGACGAGATTAGCGGAAGACAATGGAGAATGGAAGCTTCTCAGTTGCGGCAAGTGACCTGCCAATAATAACAGGATACCTATGATGATGATGATGATGATGATGATGATGATGATCCTAGGCGATCAGCTATCTACGGTCCTAGGAAGATCCTTGAATAGGTGTGGGTTGTAGTCACTAATCATCTGAAAGTGCTATAGTAGGCGTAACAATTAACTAGCCTAAAACAAGTTTCTAACTCTCGTCGGTTTTCTGCCTTCTGTAAATAATCATATGATAGGCTAAGCTCTCAATCGAGTAATGTTTATGACTATGTTAACCCTTAACAGGAAATATGTGTCTGTGAGACACGTATGGTTTTTCTTTGTATTACATTGACAACACTGATTCACTCAATGTATCGGTTTTCTCAGTACCTTCCTATTATTTAGTTGTACGTGTGTTGCAGTAGTTCATTGTTGGCGTTAATGCCTGAGTGAACATTTATAGATGATTTTAGAAAACCTACGGTGTCTGAGAGGCACACATTTCCGTTATCGTCTACATTTTTGCGTGTTTATTGGACACACATTTCCTGAAGAGAGAGTTTTTCTTTCAAAAGGTTTTGTGGTTGACTTTTATTTACCATGAAATAGAAACTATAGAACTCTTTAAACATACTATTTTGTTTGTATGAGATTTTATGCATTTGCAAAATATAGACCTAGTACTTCGAGAAACAAATGTGAGAAAAGAACTGTAAATACAGCAGATCCTTTTTTCGCGGCAAAAATTCCAAAAATGCTGAAAGTGGAGGACGACTTTATGTTGTTGTCTTCAGTAGATTCTGATTAATACCCCTCATTTTTTTTCTGAAAGTCAAGAATTACAGTGCAAGGTCAAGTAGTAACAGAAGTATCAATGTGAGCAGCCCTACTCAAGTTTCATGTGATAACGAAAGCTTTAGATACAGATGTAAAAAGAGATTTGTTTGGAATTCAAATAAACCAATAAGAAACCGAAGGGTTCTTCATCAAAACATAGTAAGAGAGATGCTTGGTATAGCTACCCACGTAAGAAATCTGGGTACAGAATCCGAGCAAAGTTGATATTTGGTCTACCTTATGTGATGATAATATCATTCAAGAGATTTCAACATGAAGTTGAAAGAAGGTCGAAACAAATTTGAAGTAGAATAAAGTCAAACTACAGATTTACTGACATATCTGAAAATAAAGCCCTTATTGCTCTCCTAATGTTGTGTTCTATTTGTAAATCAGGATACGAAGACATGTGTTCACCATTTTCAAGACACTTTGGAATGACTTCTATTTAGAGCTACCATGTCCGTCAAACGTTTCCAAGCTCTCTTGGACAAATAGCACATTAAGACAGGGTAACTACATGTGGACAAATTGCATATTTCCAGGGTAGTGATGTGTAAAATTATACTAACTTAAAATTTGTCAGTTTTTAAATTTATGTACTATTTTTATTTAGATATTGAAATATTTTCCGAATTTATATGCCAATAGAATATTGTATATAATTCTTGTTTATCATATTTTGCTTGAAGTACAAAATGTAAAGTTTCATTAATCTACATTACACATTTTTTTTTTTTTTAAGGTATTGCTTTATATATGTCCGTGTCCCACAGACACACATTTCCTGAAAGCGAAAAAAAAAATAACATTTCCTGTTAAGGGTTAAGCGCCTCAGTTGGGTTCATTGCTTTATGTGTTTTACCGAGATGACAATTCAAATAAACTAATTCAAATTAAATAAAGGCCTCTAGTGATTTCAATTAAGCCTAGTCGTGAATAACAAGAATAATTTATGAAACGCATTCTCTATAATGCATGTCATGCGTATGAAGTCTGATAACTCTCACTGAGTCCTATGGTTGTCAGCGCCAATCGCTGTCAGTTGCGATATAAACCTAAAAAGAAACAGTTGTGTAGAATTATCGATGATGAAGAGGAGTTAATGATGGTTTGGTGTCCTTATACACTATAAACATCTGTTGCATTATTGAAAAATATTACTTTCTTCATTATTTGCTAAGTACTGTTAATCTGTAAGTTGATATCTCGTAACTAAGTGGTTATCACGCGCGCTTTCGACTACGAAGATCTGGGTTCGATTCCGGTGTATTTCTTACCCCGTGTTGTCAGTCCAGTTCTCACATAGCCTTGTTACTGGAAGGAACGTTAAACAGAAAACCAAGCAACCATAAGTTAGTAAGGTACAGTGGTTCAATGGTAGTACTCGCTTTAGATTTCCGGTTCAATCCCAGGCAAATGCTTATGGTAGTTTCTATAATTGAAAATTGACCTCCTTACAGATTTCATGCTAATTGAATTATGTGTATTGCTTATTAGAAGTACGCAAGTCTGCAAAATACAATATATATGATGAATGGTTTTTATCGTATAAATGTAGTATTCCATAACATATTTTATACTTTAAAATTCATACCTTCTTTCTTTGACGTTGGTAAAATTGTCCATTGCTTCTTCGAACTCCAGGTTCCTAGCCGAGGACTGTTCGATGCAAAGAAATACTAACCTTTCAGTCTTCCTTGAATCAAGGCGCCCCTTAGATTAATAATAATAATAATAATAATAATAATAATAATAATAATAATAATAATAATAATAATAATAATAATAATAATATAATAATTGGAAAATGAACGTTTTGTACTCACAGTTGTAACTGAAATGGTCAGAAACATCAAAGCTGTAGTGATTTTTCCCTTTAAAACGAAAAGCTAGTTCACTTACTCTTATCACATAGTTAAAAAGTTTTATATGAAATCGCTTTACTGAATCTATTGAAACAACATTGTATTTGACTTATCAATCACACACATCTAGCACCCGAGAAACCACTTTACGCGAAACAAGATTTCAGGATCCCTTAATCGTTCGTCTGAACAAATTTCGTTGCAGTGACATCGCACTTTTTTATGTTGAGTATGGAGAAATTTAGGCTGAATGGACCAGCTATATGCTATTATATTTCCCTGCTCCAGTTCTTCAAATTTATTTCCATCATTTTTAAGCTTTTCAAGATATCTTTATAAAAGTTGTATTCCTTTTGATTGAAATTAGTTTAACACAACGTTGATTGTCTGGAAAACCATTAAGTAAACAATGATATAATTCTCAGTATGCCTTTTCAGTGTTTTTAGCTTTACTTTTTCTTTACACTTGGAACTCAACAGAATTACTTTACTTGAATGTTGGTGCCGCGGTAGTTCAGTGGTAAAGCGTTCACTTTTGGTGCTTGGGGTTCCGCGTTCGATTGCAGCTCCCGCCAAATGAACTTTGCAGTGGACAAACACCCTGTGCGTGGGTTTCCTCGGGGTTCTCCCGTTTCCTCGCACTTTCTTCATTCCACCATTTCATTCATTACTCATCATCACCGTGTTCTTTAGCCTAGCCGGCATAACCATGAGACGTAAAACTCAAATATTTCATTTCACTTTTTTTCTTTAGTGTTTTGAAATCTTATTTTAAAGCAAAAAGTTCGCCATATGTTCCAAGCCATCTTGATGGATTAATTTCCTCCGAGTTACATTTTGGTCATTTGTATTGGACTAGAAACTGCTGACAAGTAAACCTTACGTTTGGGTGAATCGAGTTGCTGACTGAGACACATATGAGAAAGTAGTACTAAATGTGGTCAGTATTTCAGTGAAGTTGTAAGTGCGAAGCTCCGGGGGTTTAGGAGATATAGCTACCAGAACATCACATGGAAGTACAGAATAGTCTTCATACAGTTGGAGGTAAAAGCTCTGTAAGACATCTTGTAACGACAAAAGGTGAATAACAAATATATGGGTACATATTAGGACTAGGAGGAAGTCATACAGTAAGGGTATACCTGAGGGTATACCATCTTGAAATCCGCCATTTTGAATTAAGGTTAAGTTTTTAAAATAGGAATAGGGTCATGTAATACCTGATTTAAGGCGCAAATTTAATCGGAAGAACAATGGTAACGTTAATTTTGATTTACGCGCAATTGGTAAAAAGTTACAGGGAAATTAAATATTGTTGCAGCATATGTATTAGTCCTTTACCACACCTTGTAAATTTTGTGTTAATAATAATAATTAAATAAAAAGCAGGTGGGTAAATATTAGGTCTATGGTAAGAGTTGCCTTAATGGCGGCCATGTTCAAATCCGCCATTTTGAATCAGACAAAAGTTTTAAACAAAACGCGCAAGATTTACCAATTGCGCGTAAATCAAAATTAACGTCACAATTGATCTTCTGATTAAATTTGCGCCTTAAATCATGTATCACATGACCCTATTCCTATTTTAAAAACTTAACCTTAATTCAAAATGGCGGATTTCAAGATGGCCGCCCTCAGATATACCCTTACTATATGACTTCCCCCTAGTCCTAATATGTACCCATATATTTGTTATTCACCTTTTGTCGTTACAAGAGGTCTTACAGAGCTTTTACCTCCAACTGTATGAAGACTATTTTGTACTTCCATGTGATGTTCTGGTAGCTGTATCTCCTAAACCCCTGGAGCTTCGCACCTACAACTTCACTGAAATACTGACCACATTTAGTACTACTTTCTCATATGTGTCTCAGTCAGCAACTCGATTCACCCAAACGTAAGGTTTACTTGTGAGTATATTCCGCCTGTGATATTGTGCCCCAAAACCACTTATTATTGTTATTTCTTATAACATTACCGAAATTTTCCACGTTTCTTAACTAAATAATACAGTATAAGATTTAAGAATGGTATACATTATAATAATTATAGATATGAATAGCATGAGTTTACTCCCTCTAATGTTAAGATCGCGTTCTTGAAAAAGAAAAAAGTAAACAAAATGTACCTGGTCACAGGTGAGCCCCTTATCTTGTGAGCCTTTGGCTTTTTGCCAGTCCAGTCGATCTGTTATTACGATCCTGATTCCAGGCCATACGAGTATAGTGGGCAACATCATATCGGGAGTTCTCCCATTTTCTTACACATTCGTCTTCGAGCAATTCTTCCATTATCATTCACTTTCATTTATTATCTGTCCACGTGACATAAGTGAGACGTAAAACTTGATATTTCACTTTCATTTTGTGGAAGTTGGTTAGAAATAGAACATTATCTGTGAAGCTTCACAAGTTCTGATTTTTAACCACTTAAAAAAAAAAAAATCTCAATCCGACTCGTTTATATATACTTTGTACTAGGTATATGTCTTGGATATTTTCACGGCATAACTTCGACATAGGTACTGATATTGATAATTCTTATTTTGCTTTGTTTTAATAGAAGGAACTATATTATAATATACTCATCCCCAGATCTCCATCGTGGCTATATAGTTAGCATACCCTTCTGTGCTACGGATTCGATTCCTGAAGGAAGCTAATACGATTCCAAAGCGTATGTGGTGTGGATTACTAATCATAGAACCGGTTGTTAAATGCTAATTATAGAACCACTTGTTACACATTAATAATAAAACCCGTTCTTAGAAACTAATCATATAACTAATTTTTAAATACTAATCATAGAACTGGTTGTTAAATACTAATCATAGAACCAGATGTTACTATTCATAGAACCAGTTGTTAAAAAGTAATCATAGAACCAATTGTTAATACTAATCATAGATCCGGTTGTTAAATACTAATCATAGGACCAGTTGTTGAATACTAGCCATAAAACCGGTTGTTAAATTATTTTAGTACCACTGAAAGTAGCAACTTGTATCATTGTTGTTCAATTTATCCTAACAATGACACACTTACTATTGTAAATAAATGTATACCCTACTTGTTACATACTAACGAAACTTCTAGATTATGTATATACTCGTATATATGTAATACGTCTGTGTGTATGTGTGTACTATATATATGTCATATCATGACAGACGGTGTTACCGTACTGAATTCGGTTTTTACACGCCGGGGTAGTAGTAGTAGTGGTAGTACGTGGGAATTCGTGATTGTAGTCGTATAGCAACAGTTGGGAAAGGCGGCTCGTGTGGATAGCTGAATGAAGATGAGGTAATCAATAACGACATGAACAGCAAAGAGTGGAATCTCTCTCTCTCTCTCTCCTGTCACTATGTCTGTTAATCTGTTAATGGCTGATGGAAGGCGGAGATTTTACAAACAAGTCATAACAAGAGTTGTTGACATAGTTCCTTGTGTACTCTTCTTGTCAGATAGAGTTAAGGAGTTTTTTGTAACTTCCTGTGAAATCATAAATAAACAGTGTTGCAAATGTAAATATACCTAGGTGAGTTCATAATACAATTGAAATCTGCAGAGAGTTTCAAATGTTCTTGTGTATATCAATCATTCTCAGGGGTGGATTCAGGATGGACTTCTGGGGGGGGGGCAGTGGGTTGTAATACTGCTACTTAGAGCTACTTGTAAGAGCTCCAAACTCTGGGATGGGTTTTATTTAGTTTCCTCTTCTGGGGGAGGCGATCGCTCAGCGATCCCGATTCAGCCAATTTTTGACTTAACTTTCCTAGTCTACATCGTCTTTCAACAATTGAGACCGTGTCATTTGTGTACGCCCAGAATGGTGTTAACTTTAGAGCAGCAAATGTTTTATTCTCTGTGTTAACTCACCGTGTTCAACATTTCTTAAATGTAATATTTTCTAGTATGTGGCCTATTTTAAATTAAATATCCTGTATTTTAGTATGAGTGTCATCGTAATAAGTGGCGTGGTTCTCGTGTAACACCGTTCTTCATGTTAACGGAGAAAAAGTGTTTTTTTTTGTAGAATTCTGAAAAATTACGCATGAGGATTTTTATTTGAGATCTTGAATATTTATGACACCGCCAGTTCCACACAAAGCAATCAAAATCCTAAACGTGTGTTTGTCGAGACAGCTGGATTCCGTGCAAAGACAGTTTCACTGAGTACAGTAAAACGTGTTGTGTTGATTTCACCTATCAGATTTGGCTGCATAATTAACTTGGACTCACAAGGGAGCATTCCGATGTGGTGAATTCAATTGCTGAAAATGATTGCTAGCACTGGATTCAGCACCAAAAGAAACAGAGAAAAATAGGGTGTTTAGCGGAAGACCGTATACAAGGTGGGAGATAAGTGACGGCAAAGTGCAAAGATAGAACAGAAAATGTCTAGAAATGCTCTAATATTTTGAAACGATTAGATGAATTGAGGTCAGATGTTGGATATGAGGAATATCTGTAGAGCTCCACTGAATAGGCGTAATGTTAATCATGGGAGACATCTGAAAAGTCGCCATATTGGAATTAGCGCAAGAAGAATATACGGGAAAGAAGTCATGTGGCATATGGATGTAGACACACACACAGTATATTGAAATCAATAGTTCAGGAGCGTAAATAAGGGTCCCACAGACCCCGCATTGCGGGGGTGTCCAAGCCATCAAGGGGCCCACAAATCGTGAAGTGAGACATAGAGAAGGGGCCCCAATTTACGCTGTCTGCAGGAGGGCCCCCAAGCCTTTAGTTACGCCACTGCAATAGTGTCCAAAACAATTTGAGACTTCTGTAACACCTTCCACGCTATGGCAATGTGGCAATACTGTCGTAAAGTGACGTGAATGAGGTCACATTTCAGCCAACAAACATCCCGATCCACCCAGTATTCGTTCATATGCTGCTAAAAGTGTAAATATGACCAGACAACTTAGAGTTCATGACTGATTTTCTGGCCTTCTATAGAGCAGATAAAACTGCTGCTCCTCTAGATTCATGGAGAACTAATAAAGATGAAGAGTTGGTGCAGAAACCGGACAACGTAGGACTTACCCGACTCTTTATCCTTGATGGTTTGCACGTCACTCCTACAACTGTTGGATATGTTCTTCTTCCGTCCGTATAAGAATTTCGTAAAATATATAACAGACGTCATTTTTCTGTCATCTGACTTCAAAATATGACAACGGGACAACTTCATTAACTTGCAGTCACTCACCCATTTCCAGTTTACATCACCAAGGTTCCAAGCTATAGATATGCTTTCTACAAAACTGGATATTTCCAAACAGCACCTGACGCATTCATGACACCTGTCGAATACTGCTTCGATTTCAATACCGGAGACAGCTGTGACGAGCCCGATTGTCCACATTTATCGTTTTTCAGATGTGTCCACTGTTGTCTCCGTTTTTGCATGAACCACACAATAATTCTTAAGTTCCATAACAGTTGCAATTAAACAGAGGTCTCAAACTATTGGTCACTATTGATTTCACTAGACGGTGTGCATCAAGAGCCATATGCCACATGACCCCTCTCCCGTATGATCTTGAGCTAATTCCAACATGGCGGCTTTTCAGATGTCCCCATGATTTACATTACGTCTATTCAGTGGAGCTCTACATGCATTCCTCATATCCAACATTTGACCTCAATCCCTCTACTTGTTTCAAAAATTAACAAGGCATTTCTAGACATTTTCTTTGTCTTATCTTCGCACTTTGTCCTCACTTATCTCCCACCTGTATACGGTCTGCCACTAAATACCCTCTTTTTCTCTGTTTCGTTTGGTACTGAATCCAGTGCTAGCAATCATTTTCAGCAATTGAATTCACCAAATCGGAATGTTCACTTGTGAGATCCATAGAATCATGTTGATAAAACTATATGCTCTATATTACTTTGTAATTTGGCCACTTGTTTAAGTTGGAGTGTTTTGGGGCAGGGGGACGGGGTCAGGCCAAAAGCAGGTTTGCTTTCCACCAGTCCACATTGATTGAAACGCCATAACTTTACTAACGAGACGTAAACTCTCTGTTTATTATTTCATCTTGTTTTATTATTTAAATACAATTATAGGTGCTAACTTGTTATAATTAAGCCTCATTCACTGATAGCACATTAAAAGGGACATGGCAGACTTAATGGTAGATGTGAGAGTTCTCTATCTGGTTTCATCTCAGACCAGAGTAATCTGTAGTAGGCAGTTTGTATGTAGGGTTTGTAGGAAGTCTTAGGGTTCTTCTTTTCTCTTACATCATATTCCAGCAGTTCCTCCGTAATAATTTAATTACATTTCTCATTCGTCCGCTTCAGTCTACAGGACAATCGATTTCCTTTGTATTTCCCATTGTAAAATTCTAAATTTGATGGGAAGATCACTTTATCCTTATCAAGAGCGGGCGACTGAAGTTTTAATGTACATACGTGTTCGTGTGTGTGTGCCGAAAGTATTATACATATGTCTCAAAGCAATATACAGTAATTATATAAATATAGAAAATAATAAACATGTAATGACATCATAATGTGTTCACTCAATATATAAATATAATTAACACATTGATGTTTTCAGTGCGTTTATCGCAGAAGTCATAGTCTGCGTGATTGCAAAATCCGTCTTTCATATATATATATATATATATATATATATATATATATATATATATAATGGACAAAAGAAAGGGGGAAACAGTTTGTTGGATTTGAAGTAATTATCTTTGTATTAATTGATTACTTTATTTTCTCCCCTACTCTTGAAGGTGCAATAGAACTGTACGAGTTGTGTGAAACAAGTTTTCGCCCTGTTGAATGGCTTTCCTCAGAATTAAAAGACGAGGAGTTGATGGTGGGGAAACAGTAGGATAGTGCTTCGTCGCACCGCCAGACTCGTTGCAGGGTTGTCAGACATTATTTTTTTTTCTGTCACTTAATCGCCTAAAGGAAGTTCGTTTATTCAGATTATACATTCTAAATCTATGTCGTTGGGGAATAGAGACCCAAGATTAGGGCTTCCATATTTCTAGACTTATAAAACCGGGACAGCCTATGAAAATTTACGTTATATCCATAGTTACACACTTGCTTTTTGGAATGAAATAAAATTATTAACTAAATAATAGGTGAATACACACGAAAAATCAGTGTCAGGGAGTAGATTATCCTATCAGTTAAATATCGAAATCGCGATTTTTAAAAAAAAAAATATTAGCTACACGAGTAATATTAACTTATGTTTTGGAAAGAAATCGGGACGTTCGGGGTCCCAAGAGTTCATGCTGGGACACATCCGGGACTGTCCTCATTAAATCGGAACATCTGGGAGCCCTATCTAAGATGTTCATTCGATTCATTTTGAAAGGGGGTGGGTAAACATGAGCCTTTTTTCGCCTATGATAGTCATAAAAAGTAAAAGTGTTCATAAAAAGCAGTATATCATACACAGTATCGGAAGAGTAACGGAACTTTTTTCTTTACAGATAACCACTAGCGCCATCTATTGAAGCAACATATCATCGGAAAGCTAGATATCTGCTCAACAAAACGAGACCACAATCACGAGAACCAATTAACAGAGTGTCAAGTTATAGCAAGAAATGTGAATGTATCTGGTGCCACCTCGTCACAAAAACACGATGAAACAAAGAGTCAATATTAACTTTTGTTTCCGGTTAGGTAAAACATTTACATAAACATTGGAAATGATGAAATGAATGTATGGTGATGAATGCTTATCTCGTACGCGTGTGTTCGAGTGGTTATACGCGATTCCGGGACGGTCGGGAGTCCTTTAAAGACGATCCAAAGCCAGGCAGACCGAAAAACAAAAATCGCAATGAGTTGGTGAAACAAGTGCATGGAATGTTCACCGACGATGCAAATTCAAGTGTGAGAGGAATGGCGGAGGAATTAAATACGACTAAATATATGACTCACGAAATTTTGACAAAGACTTTAAAGAAACGGAATGCACCATGTCATAGAACCGTCTTATTTCGTGACTGTTTGGCTAAAAATTAAACCTGTGCTTCCACATCCTCCGTATTCGCCTGATTTATCGCCGTGTGACTATTTCCAAAATTAAAATTGGCCATGAAATTAACATTTTTTGATAATGTTTCACACGCTCAGTCTGCCGTGACGAGTCATTGAGGCGATTCTGAAAAGGGGTTATCAAAACTCTATGCTTAGCATTGGTTGAACGTGCCCAGCGATGTATTTATGCGGAAGGGATGTATTTTGAATAAAAGAAACCACAGTTGGTAAAATATTAAATCTTTTGCTTTTTAATTTAAAAAGTTCTGTTATTTTTCCTACATACTGTGTATGTATATGAAATTCAAGCATTAGACGTTCCACCTGTGTAAGATGCATATGAAACATATTGTAGCAAGACACATAAAGAACCTCGCAAACAAAGCACTGTTATAATTTTAACTTCCAACAGTTCTAGTATGAGACGCTTCATGAACGATTATAAAATACTTCTCGTTTTCGTAAAAACTAGAGTTAAAAAACTTATCAGGAAGCTTTGGTGTAGCGTGGCTTATGAAGCGCTTCATATATTACTGTTGCAAATTCAAAAAATAATTAAAAAAAAAAGAATCTAAACTGGAAGAACATCAACAACTATGCTGTTTGCAGGCTTCTTTATGCGACTTGCTACAACATTTTTCGTATGCATCTTAGAGATGTAGTGTTTAATGCTTCAGCTTCATATTCATACGATATACTGACTTTTATAAACAATTTTACTTTTAATGGCTATCATAAGCAAAAGAAAAAAGTCGATCTTCACCCACCTCTTTTGCATTGCCGCAATTAGTTATGTATATGCAAAATTGCAATACGTGAGTGTATTGTTGGGTTGCATAATAAATGGAAAGTTGAATTTACTCAACAGTTAAATCTGTATAAAGTAAATTCGCTTTTTCTTATTAAACATTTTTATTACTTTGAAAGTGTTTCAATATAAGAAATCTAAACCGACTTCTCAGTGCAGTAATTGTTAAAATTGTTCTTTATTTCCGCGGAATTGCGAAATACGGTATCTTATATAAAACCAAAGAGGAAGATTTTTAAATATCCATTGCTTTACTCTCAAGAGATATCACCTACTCATAGAATACGTGAAAATATTCCGTATGCGTAAATATTCGCATAAAAATACATTCTTAATGTATTTATAAATTTATGGAAGCAAAATACGAAACTGCCTAGTACTTAGGAAAAAACACATTTAGGGGAAACTTTGGAGAGAAGATATGATAGCCTCTCTTCATCGGTCAAATGCGCAGTTTTGTAGGAAATTTTGTCGCTAACGCTCTCACCCTCGGTGCGAGTGGTCCCGGGTTCGATTCCCGGTGGAGTCACTCGGTCGAAAATGTGTAACACGCTTTTTCAGGCCAGCCACCTTGAATGAGGTTTTCGTGGGTTTCCCTCATTCACACCAGGCAAATGCCGTGGTGGTACCTAACTTATAGGTCCCAGGCCGCTTCCTTCCTTCCCTTTCCCCGGATTGTTTGCCCGCCGAGGGACATCATCCCTCAAACCGTGAAGGGCTGAAAGGCCCTAGATTCCGAAAGCCCAGAAATTTAAATCCTAAATCCCTTTGTAGTAAATTTTGCCAGGCAAATTATAATAATAAAGTAAAACTGTTCTTACACTTAGCTCTACTGATATCTAATGGTCTTTAGTTCGTCTTGAAAATATTGGTGTAAGTCTTAAGTCTTTAGTGGCTTCAGGAACTTAGGTCTTAAGGAACGTACAAAGAAAGTTTATTGGGAAAAGTATTGATACAAAGTAGAACCTGAAACAAAAAATTGAAGTTCAGAACCAGAACGTTTCATTTTCATCCGCGATTGAAATTCAGGTAATATTTTGTTGCTACAGTTTTGTTACTTCCATCTGTGAGAGCTACATTTCCTTTTTCTTTGTATTTCTTGTATCAGAACAATTTGTCCAAAGGTATGTTGTAACTGGGTAGGGGAGGCAACTAGGTCCGCACAACAGGGATAGATAGGCCAGTTTCTTTGTACTGTGGTTTAAAAAAGCATTTTGTTGTAAATTAAGGAGTTGAAATGGAGGGATAGATTGTAAATAAAAAAAGTAGAGATTTCATGTATACACAGACAGGGTCATTGTGGCTATATTATGTTAAAGTGTTTTTACTCTTACAGTGACCAAAAAAAAAAAAAAAAAATGTCTACGCATTAGACATTAACTTCTCGAATTGGTCATCTTCATAAAACTAGAGATGGTTCATATTGGCTCTGAACCCGTCAAATCAAGATGAATTCTATATCGAAAAGGTTTTCCTGTAAACTAGATTCAAAATGACTAAGATATTATGATACGAGAAAGCGTAAGGAAATTCTAAGGCACTGTTAAACTGCTGATCATTCATACAACTGATACCATTTACAATTTGTGATAATTGGCAAGATGAGTGATGCTGATGATTCAGCGACCAAAATCTATTAATACAGTGATCTGTGATGATTCGCCATTTTTTTTATAAAGTTCGTTTACAGAAAAAAATGTTTAATTTTCCAACAGGTTGCAGTTACTACAGGAGCATCATACTGCACACATAAATCTCGAAAACATGAGACCGTTTGAAATAAAACAATATTTCACTTTTCAGTGTCTTCATTTTCTATACCTTATCAAAATTTCCTAGTACATTCTTTCAGCAAAATTTAGAATTTTGTAAACTGTATATTTATGACGACTATAATAAAAGGAATTTTCTCAATTATCTAAATATCATTGTTAGTTAATAGTTTCTATAACTACACAGCACCTTAGCCCAGGTGTCAGAAGGCTTTCCAGTAGTTATTCAGTTTCTTCGCAGATTAATTAGGGAGCTGCGGTGGTTCACTGGTAGAGCGTTCACCTTTAGTGCACAGGGTCCTTGGTTGGATCCCAGCTAGCGACAGGTGAGCTTTGTGGTGGACAAACACCACGCGCGTGGGTTTTCCCGGGGTTCTCCCGTTTCTTCCCACTTCCTTCATTCCACCATTTCATTCATTTCTCATTATCGCCGTCGCCTTTAGCCTAGCCGGTGTAATTGTGGGACGTAAAATTTAAAGGTTTCAAATCAATTATGTATGTACGGCAGCTTTTTCAAACATGGATACGAGTTCTCGACGAGTCGTATAATTTCTCGAAACGATGGAATAGTTCATGGTTTTAAAAGAAGATCGTTTTACGTAAAATAAATAAATAAATAATCAACAGCTTACGGCTTTGAAGTATAAGTTCCATTGCTTGATACATATACGAATACATAATTTAATCTTTTTCATGATGCTGGCAAAGAAAAAGAACAGAAAAATGCTGTTGAAAACTTGGAACTATTATTTACAGATCCACATACAGTTAATGCTATTGTTTCAAATAGGACTAATCGTCACATTTTAGTTCTGTAAAATTTATGATATTACGCTATAAATATGAATGCGTGTGTAATTTTTCTTCCATTCAACAGCGATGACAAAAATGTTGCTTGTGAACTGATTTTTTTCAGAAAACACTATTTATTTATTTTTTATTTTTTTAAAAAAAGCGCTGTTATCGGTTCGTAAATAATGTTTAATGGTAATGTGTTTGTTTGTAGTGTGAAGAATCCTCCTTCGAATCCGTACCATATGAGTTTGTATGTTTTCCTGGGGTTTTCTCGTTTTCTTCCACACTTATCACCGCCCCAATTTTTCCAAATTTTCCGTCATTTTGGATTTTTTTAAATAGTATATCCTCCTTGACAAACAAAAATTTAAAAAGAAAGTAAAATTATTGGTTGCGTACTTTACTTTTAACCGTGTTATTTCTTTATCACTTTCTCTCTGTTTTCCGTAGATGGTTGCGCGATCTCTTCGGTAGTGACTTGTTGATATTATGCATGTATTTTTTTTTTAAGAGTCTTCATCCCGGCGAAAGTAAAATACCGCTAATTTTACATTAATTATGTGATATCTTCAAATAGATAAAATATAATTGAAATATGGAACAAGAGCGCCCTAGACAGTATTATTTTGCGTAAGGTACCGTTATCACAAGTCACCTAGTGGTTTTCCGTTTTCAGCTGTTTAGAAACGCGAAAATAAATGCCGATTTTCAAAATGGCTCGAAATCGAAAGCATATAAGTGAGTCGTGATAACGGTTTCTTATGTAAAATAATATTGTCTAGGGCGCTCTTGTTCCACATTTCGATTATCTTTTATCTATTTGAAGATATCACATAATTACTATAAAATTAGCAGTATTTTAATTTCGCCGGATGAAGACTCTTACCTACGTTTTAGATCATACCATATGAGATCCTTTTAATTAAGTTTTTTGAAAATACTACAAAAGAAAGAAAAAGAAACTTAAATAGAACATTGTACAAAGAGTATATAAAAACTGGATACATTCTATCGATAAAATTTCTGGGTGCAATACAAAAGAAATATAATTTTAAAAAATAAGAAAGAAAGAAAGAAAAAATAAATAGTATTCAAACATAACTTTTAAAGTTTTATGTTATATATTTTAAAGTTATTTTTATTTTTTTTTAATAAATGTATATATTAAACGTAAAAAACGAACGAACGAAAAAGCTTTAAGTTAGTATTATATACTAGGGATGGCCAAAATATATCCGGATTCCGGAAAAATTATCTTCCGGAATCGAAAATTTTACTTTCCGGATTTCGGAAAAATTCCAGAATTCAGAAAACTTCCGGGATTTGGAAAAGTCCGATTTTTTCCGAAATGCGGAATTTTCAAAATTCCGGAATTGGCCATCCCTATTATATACAGTTTATTTTTTAAATAAAAGTATATTTGATATTTTATTTTTATTTAACTTTTAAATGAACATATAAAATCTAACCAAAGCTAACATTTATATTAAACATGTATGTTACGTATTGTCAATACTTCATTGCTTTCGTAGTACTATGTATCTAATGAAGACAGTGAGTGAACTATTGGCGAAACTTTAACACAGATTACTAACAAAAATGTCTGATTTGGTCATATTTTATCTTCTTTAAGTCATACATAGTTCCAAAGCTAATATTCGGACTATTTTTAATTAGCATATTTTATTGTTTGTATATTAATGTATATATTTTTAAAAATCGTCTGACCATAAGGGTACGTCCATAAGATGTAACTATAATTAGTAAATTTACGCTGTTAATAATTACGGGAAAGACCAAAGAAATGGTATTATGTATGCTTCAAATGAATAAATATAAAAATAAATAACACTCGCATGATAAAATTGAAAGATGTGATAGCCCTCATATTTTAGGCATAAATTGTTATAAGATGCTGCAAAGCATTATCATAGCACTTGGTTTCGCTTTGGGTTTCGGTAGCCGTAGTCTTTGCAAACAAGAGGCTGTTATGTTTAATCGACTTTTTTCATATAGCGAACCTCTTAGTTATTTCAGGATTATGTCTAATACGTAGGAATTCTATGGGTAAATATAGACTAATGGATTTAATGTGGTAAACAAGTCTTAAAGCATGGTGTTCTGAAACTTGGGGTCTGCTTTAATAGTCAATTGGGGTTACCTGCGAAGCAAGAGTTCAAGCTGTCTTGTCTCAGAAAAGTGTCGTGAAAATTATATGTTCTCTCGTATTTTGTAACGAGAAGATACGAAGTCAATACCAGCAGTAACTCAAGCTATATACCCGTGTGTTAGATGAAGAATTGCCTTCTAAGTTTTTTGTTGGGGGTATCAGGTTTTAATCCCCAATTAGTGCAACCAGTTAGTTAACTTTTTCCGTACTATTACGAGTGTGAGGTTTTCCAGTTACGTTTCTAATCAAAGCTACTTCCGTGTACGGTAGAGCTTCTACTTGGCTTTAGTAATTATACGAACTTCATTCATGTGCAAATATTACATGTCCCCTTTGGTCCATATGTGGAAGATTAAATGACGAAGGAAAAACTATATATAATAAAGAATACTCAAATATCATAGTTTAACGAATCTTTTTCGTAAAAAATTGTTAACCAGTATTATTCCTGCAAGGTTGTTCACTTGTTAACTTTATTATTCGCTCCTTCTGGTGGGCTTGAAAATTGTATGTAAAACTTACTGAAGCATAAGTGTAATATTTGTATTTAATAAGTGTCGTATGTTGCAAGTATTCACCATGAAGAAACTTTGTGGCTGAGATAGCCTCAGTTAAGTGAACACAAATGAGAGGAATAATGTCTGCGCTACTTGAAAACTCAACACTTTAGGCGATTTAATGTAAGGAAATATTGTTGAAGTAATTAAGCGCGAAATTTAAAGCGTTGCTTTCCAACCGTGTATTAATTCTAGACGAAGAGAAGTACTTTATAAAAAAAAAACGAAAGAACTTAAAAAAAGAAAAATCCTGGCAACACTTGAGTTAGAAAGCAAAGCAAAGTGAAGGGAACTTTTGCTAGGAGTTGTTGGAACTCTGAGACTAACTGATCAAGCTGGGTCGGCGTTCGTTCTATTGATCTTACTCCCCGGTTGAGAAAGTTAGCGCGGGCGCAGTTTGGAATCCAACGGTGGTGCAGCGCTCAGACGAGAGTTAACAAACCTTTTCTCTTAAAACTTCCAGCTTCGGTCGAACTCGACGTAACGTTCAAACTTGTTGATAACTATCTTCCCTTTTCTTTTTGCGAAGTCTTCAACATTCACACGATGCCCTGTTTTATACACAATCGCTTCATCTCGAGTGAAAGAAAGACAAAAAGTATCTCAAATTGAAACATTTCGTAAGCAAATGATGTATGTGTTTCGTCGTGTGAATATTGTTGAAGAAGCGATGCTAGTTTTATTGAAATGTTTCTCGTACAAATGGCGGCAGGAGAGGTAAATATTTGCTTCAAGATTTCCGAGTCAATTAAACGAGACACTTTGTTAATAGAAATTGTGGCAAGCTAATTAGAACGTACTTAGATTGAAATCTTGTTATGTTATAAATGAGATGCAAGGATGATGCACGTCATTTGGTTTCTCATGAAGAGGCAAAGATGTGTAGGACGTGTTCTTACGTGAAAACTCACTCCACTTCTCGCGGGGTGTGGTAGGGAATGAGAATAATGTAAAAGCTGGATCATAGGGAAATAGGTAATGAAATTTGGTATGCTCATAGCTTTAGGAGAAAATTATTATTATTAAGTATTCTGCCTTTCGGCCGATCCTGGAACTAAAGAGTTTTTATTCTTCTCAATTTTCAGTTTGGACCTGAAAATGTTTCTTCCATATTTCTTGATTTTCAGCTTCCTCTTTTAACTCCCAGTATTTTCTTCTATTTTTCAAATTATCGATCACTTGTGTTTTAATTCCTATTCCTCACTTTCCTTCCATCTTTCCTTCTATGGCGGTATGTGTCCAATCCAATTGGCCTTTCTACGAAGGATGATGTCTAGAAGTGTCCTCTTCTCTCATATCCGTTTTAAAACATCTTCGTTTGCTACTCTTTCTGTCCATTTTATCTTCTCCATCTTCCTCCAACACCACATTTCGAAGCTCTCTAAATATTTCTTGTCTAACTTCCGTAATGTCCAAGTCTCTGAACCATAAAGTCCATAAAGTTGGGAGAGAAACTAACAGAAAAATTGTTAAAGGCGTATATATATATATATATATATATATATATATATATATATATATATATTAGATAAGAAGGGGAAATTAAAATAAAATCTCCATTTTATTTAAATTGTTTTTTGGGGATATCAAATAATCATGTTTTAGATAATTTGAACTGGAATGAAAACTTGGAATTTGGTATGCTTGTAGGGTTTTGGTAGCGTTATCTAAGTAATTTTTACAAAAAATAAAAAATTCCAACTTCAGTGAGGTGTTATAGAAACTGAAAAATCTTCTCCGTTTTACTTACATTGGACACCTTCTATTTCCTATAATTATTATTATTAAGACTTCCAGTAGGACTACGATGATGAAATTTAGCATGTTTGTAGCCTCTCGAAACTAATCTACAGAACCAAAAGTGAATACTTTTAGTTTCTAGAGAGTCTAAGGGGAAGCGGAAGAAAATTCCCATGTTATTGTTTTTTAAACGTTAAATCCCATGTTTTATGTTATTGGAATTTGAAATAAAAACTTGAAATTTGATTGGAGGTGTTTGATAGTATGGGGAACTAAACCTCGCAAAATCAGAATCCAACATAATATCGTACAATAAATCGATACTTTATGAATGACGAAACAAAGATTAAATGAAATGCAAATGAACAGACTATTAAGAAGCAAAGACTGAAATATAAGATGCGAGGCCGAAGCCCTCACCACCCCTTTCCCCAGCTGGCCAAAGGCTAGTCTATTAAACAAGTACTCACTTACCCCATTTACAGTACAACACAGCTTATGAATCATCCCATCACTTACTTTCTTATGCACGAAAACTAAAGTTTAGTACAGCGTTTCTCAACCGCTGTGCCGCGAGTTTTTAATGTCTTCTAAGATCTTAAGCAAAGAAACTATCTTTAGAAGAAAGTAAAAAAAAAAATTGCCGCCAATCTACTTGATTTCACACTTGGCTTCCAAGTTTACAGCTGGAAAGTTTGCTTTCAACGCTCTTTTATGTTAATGTGTTAAGACTCAAGAGTCTTACGTAATTTGCTTGTGAGATTTGTATCTCATTCGCTCCATATTTTTAAAAAAATGTATTGCATGCATTTTTTGTGTTTGATTTTTTTGCATCAGGAAAAAATCACATGCAGGGGTGTCGCGAAAATTTAAAACGTACTTTGATGCAGGCCAGCAACCAGAGGGGTGCTAGGGGGCCTGGCGCCCCCTAAACTTTTCGTGGCCCCTCCAAACCTCAACCCCAAACCTCTGTGGCTGGTTGCAAGCCTGCTTTGGTGTGCCTAAAGGGGGGGGTGAGTTGAGAAACACTGGTTTAGTACAAGTTTGTTCCATGTATTTTTGCTCTAAATAGCAATGAAAGATTTGTTTTTGGAAACTTGTCTAAGCCAATCCTAATTTTGATGACTCATAACTCAGGAACCATACATGTTGCATACCATAACGTTTCAGATCCATACTAAGCATGTTAATTTCTACCACCATACCAAAATTGGTCAAGATCTAATGAGTTGAATTGATTGCATCTGTGCGATTCTTGTAACTATTTTTTTTAAAGGAAAAATCAAGTTAAGGACGGTAAAAGTGGGAAGAAACGTTTAAAAAGAAGTCGGGGTTAGAACCTTATTGAAAGGTCAAGAAAAAGAAAGAAGGGATCGAGGACCTTCTAATTGCAATAGAATATGCTGTTATTTCTGCAGTTACGTTTATATTTCTAAAGTTATAAATGTGGTTAAATCTAAACAGAACTTCACTAAGAGAGAATATCGACTTTTAAAACTACTGTGCACCTATTTATATAAATATTCAGCATCTTAGATTCCATCGGGGCTTCAAGTTTCTCCTATTCAAGATTCGCCTAATACATCCTAGCTATGCAAACGTCAAGCAAAACGATGACACAAAACTAATTTTCTTATTAGGCGAAAGTTGATTTTTTCTTAAACCTTGGTTTAGCTCGCATATGTTGGTAGTCTTGCACCTCATTCATAATTTATAGTGTATAAAAGACACAAAAATTAACCAATCCTTGACACTGTGCACTATTGGGACATGAACGATACGGTTCGGTTGGATCAGACCCAATGCTGCTTCAGATGAAAAAGGTCATTAAATCAATCAGTTTTAAGGAGAGCTTTTGTGTTCTAAAATTTTAGATTTCATATAATAAACTCTGCTTCTTTCAGAATAGGAAAAGTATCTATTACACTGAGAAACTAAAAATAATAAGAAAGAAGGAACTTCGAAAGATTCATAAAAGTTATGTATAATTCGAGAGAAGTTCAACACTAAGATAACGCCAACATGTCACTTTCATCTTGTTATTTGATTCCCAAAATGTGACTTCCCTACAATTAATGCACATGTCTGAGTAAAACAATCTCGAACAAGAACAGTTGAATTAAGGGCATGAGGGTTTTACATTTACAATACACCAGCTTCAGAAAAGAATTTGATGCTGCGGTATGTCCAAACAAGTAATTGGGTAGCATTCTTCATTTTCTCCTCCGATCCCAAATCAATTGCTGGAATATCTTACTCCAGCCGAGTTTACATCTGGTAGTACACCTTCAATACGTGTCGTCTGCTCGCACGCTTTTTTGGGTAAAACTGAGGGATGAGTGACTGGTGTGAAATAAGTCTTGTTCCATCTTCTTTCATTTCCCAACAGGTTTCCCACGATATGCTACTTGGCCTTCCTTGCCATTTGAAAATTTTGAGTAGGACCCCATCTGGGACCCTGTGGAGGACCCTGGTACAAATATTTTTACTTTCAATCACTGTACTTTTGAAATGATAACACACATGTTTTCCTGTTTTGACATCTGTCTCACCGTTTCGTTTCTTTCTTTTCTTTTTCTTTCTTTTTTTTTTAGTTTGCCATAGACTTTACAATGACTTTTTGCTGACCCTTTGACCGGTCGCCATTTTGCACAGGATAATTCTAGAGAGTCGAGGCTTGTTCCATCTTCTTCCATTTTCCAACGATATGCTTCTAGACCCCCTTACCATTTGCAATTTTTGAGTTGGACCCCGCCTGAGACCTGCGGATGGCCCTGGGTCAACACTTTGCTTTGATACCTTTACTTTTTAAATTATCAAACACGTGTTTTCCTGTTTTGACATCTGATTCACCGTTTGCGATTTCTCGGAGTGGAACGGATTTTCTGGACACCCTGTATATTCATATAACTCAAACAGTATATGCACTCGGAAAATTTTTATTATAGTTTCGTAATAGGCGTTACTAGTGCTTTCGATTGGTGTATAATCCATGTATCGGTAAATATCGGTGTCAATTTGACAATACCGATACCGATATATCGGTACATCCCTACAGTTAATGTTTGTGAGCGAAAGGTGATTGTGAGTGGTGTTTTAGGTGTCCTTGTGTCGTGTTTTATCGTAACTATTATTATCTATTGGCAGTTGATTGAATTGCTTTTAGAGCATTAAGTGGTATACTCGCAATAAAAGGGTAAAGGTGCTATTACTGGGTTCGTTTCTCCGATAGTGTCTTATCGAAAGAAATTGTTTTTTCTTTCCCATCTCGAGATTCTTGACCTAACCTTACCTACCTAGCCTTATCTAGCTACCTACCTCACATTATTTAGTATTTTATTGAATACTTATATTTTTATTTAATTATTTATTTTTAAAGATATACGTTTACGAAAACAAGCCCAAGAGCATTCCATGTGAGTAGAACATTTGTTTTATAATTATGAAAAACTCATCATTAACAAGAAACTATATTTTAGGTTCATTGATGTCTCTATATCTTGGAGGCACAAAGACATATACTGTATATAATATAGTGTTCACCAAGACTGTACAAAATGATGCATCGTTTTGTGGCTGAATTGCAAAGTTCTCCAGACAGAAATTGGGGAAAAGAAACGAAGATCAAATTTGTAACAACTTCGTTTTAATTACTTTCTAAGTTTAAAGAGAGAAAGAAAAAAGAAAGAAGTACAATGAATCCTGTCAAAGCAAAGACTTTGGACGATTTCTTTGTTGCTGTAATCACAAAGTCCCAACTATGTGAGGCTCTAATATTCTGAGTGAATGTATATGTGTGGTATTGATCGTGCATTTTGTATAGAAGAAAAAGATTTTTGGAAAAGCCAGAGGAAAATCGTTACTGTAGTAAGAAGACGAACAAAAAAGAAGGAAAGAAGAGGGGGAAAAGAAGCAAAAAAGATGAAAAGCTAAAAGGAGCTAGAACACCAACTTGAGACATTCCATTTTCTTCACTGATATCTATTTTTTTTCTTTCTTTTTTTCAAGCGCGTCTGTAATATGAAGGGCTATATTATCATTCTGTGCTTGTTAGCCGAGATCCCATGGCATAACAGTTTTTGATCGAATGTGAAATGGAAAGTGAGCTCTTCGTCAAATAATCTGTGTAAAGAAAGAAAATTCTGAATTATACCGTACTATGGATATAGCCCACCCGTTTTTTACTCAACACTATTATTATATATTAGCCCTTATCTCTAAACCACGACAAACAAAGACACGTGCAACTAAGCCACGCTGGTTTACTGTTGGCTTACCAACGTTTGTACTTCCACGCAAAATAGTTCACACTTTCATTTATTGCTTTCACACTACTATTATATATTTGCCCTTATCCGTAAACCGCAATAAACAAAGACATGCGCAGCTTAAGCACGCTGATTTACTGTTGGTCTATCAACGCTTGTACTTCTCTGCAAAATAGTTCACACTTTTAATAATTTCTTTTACTATAAAGCAATCGTATAAAACTTGGGCATTATTACAAAAATATAATACACTTTATCTAATAATACTGCACATCTACTAAGTTTGATAAAATTAAAATATTACATTTAAGCATGCTCAGTAATTATGAAGCCAATGTAACTGTGTGTGTGTTCTGATTTCACGTCGAAAAGATGGCTAACATGAATCCTGGTTCAGCAAATGTTGTGATAAAGAAGCTACTAACGAATTTTAAAAATATTTTTTAAATCTTTCGTTTTTTTCCTGCAAGTACTCCGTACGATATGGGAGTCTATAGAAGTATAACTTGCTCCTCCCCGTGCGAGAGTGGAAGTGAGGCGACACTAGCCAATCATAGTTTTGAACAACGACATAAAATGAAATCTTACGTCCCGTGGTTATGCCGGCTAGGCTAAAGGAGACGGCGATGATGAGAAATGAGTGAAATGGTGGAATTAAAAAAGTGGAAGGGAACGGGAGAACCCCGAGAAAACCCCACGCACAGGGTGTTTGTTCATCACAAAGCTCACTTGGCGCTAGCTGGGATCGAACCAAGGACCTCATACACCAGAGGTGAACGCTGTACCACTGAGCCACCGCAGCCCTTGAACAGCGAAAAGATACGAATAATTTTGTTTATCTCTATTTAGAGATAAGCCGGAACAGATAAAGAGCATTTGACTTGGGATATCTTGAAGTTATATCAGTATTGCAAGGTTCTCAGACGGAAACTCTCCGATGAAGTCAAATTTCCCTCATACTCCAAAACTATCTCTATGCTCATTGTGTAGAAAATAAATAATGACTTACCATGAGTATCAATGAAGGAGAGATTCTCCTGTTGTCATATCCCGGTCGTGCTTAATGTGAATTACCAATATTTTGACAATATTACTTTCAATCCCCGTGTACTGAGTTTCCATTGAATGTGGATGGAAATATTCTCCACTAATATGCAACGAAGAAACTGCATTTCAAATATCATTGGAGAAATGAAAGAGAGAGAGGGAGAGAAGCAAAGACTGAGGTGATAATTTCTCTTTTCAGAGTACTGTTTCCCCTCATACTGTATAGTATTTCTTCCAATCTCGATGCCATTATTCTCATATGGTTCGGATTCCACGTTAATCAGTAGGTCCACGTCTCATATAGCCTCGCTGCTGAACGGGACGTCAAACTCAAACTCAATTCGTTTCCATTATTGGAAAATATGTTTTTAAGCAATAAGTGAAACTCTCCTAAAATATAATCAAAAATATGCTTTTATATCACATCGGGCCTAAATGTAACCCAAATGATAAAACATGATTCGAATATGCATTTACATGACGGGCAAAAAACTATCGTGTTCACAGAAGTCAGAAATGTCTATATTTAAGTATACGAGAGAGGATTATAAGCTAAGGTTACAAGGTCGATATTTCTGTAGTTCCGTCTGTTATAGAGAAATGAGGAGTGTGCGGTAATTTTAATACATGAAGTTGGCAACTGTGCAGAGTTTTAGCCATTCGCCACCTATGGTGGTAGTTGTGAGTAAACACAAGTGATGACTAGTTTAGAAAACTGGTCTCGCGAAGAAATGTGCTCAGTTATTCGATTTCTGTGGGCGAAACGTAATCACGGCTGAAATTCACCGGCAGCTGGTAAAGGGTTACGGAGAGACTGTAATGTCTCGTCAGCGTGTTGCAGAATAGTGTCGAAAGTTTGAGGCTGGTAGAGAAAACGTCACCGACGAGGAGCGTAGTATCCGACCCAGCACAGCATCAACAGAGTTGAACACAAATCACGTAGAGGACCTGATTCAGGACAACAGGAGGATCACGTTATTGCATCTGATAGTAGAATTGGAAAGGTCGTTCGAAAGCGTTCGTCACATTGTGCACGATATTCTGCAGTACTGGGAAGTTTGTTCCTGATGGGTTGCACGCAATCTGTCCAGCTAATACAAGGAGAAGTGCATTGGGAAAAGTCTGCAACTATTGGAGCGGTTCTCCAAGGAGTTTCGCTGAGACATCATTGACCACCCTCCTACAGCCCAGACCTCGCTGTAAGCGAGTTTCACCTGTTCCAGCACTTGAAGGAGCACCTAGAAGGCCGTCGGTTCTCTTTAGACGAGGAGGTGAAACACTTCGTGACAACGTGGCTGAACACGCAAGGACATTTTTTTTTTTTTTTTTTTTTTTTTTTACCAGGAGGGAATTTTCCAACTCATCGCACGATGGGACAAGTGCCTCAGCCAATATGGAGACTATGTCGAAAAATAATCTAATTGTATGTACTATCTGTTGGCTGTATTAGTTGTATAAAATAATATACGAGGGTCACTACGAAAGTTTCGAGATACGCATTGTTGTGGCACAGTATTTGAATTCCAACAATTGCGTTCGGTAGTGGTATCCAGAGCGAAGAAGTGAAGCAAGTTTCAACTCGCCTCGCTTATCGGCGTGGCCGTATCGCCTTCACTTGTTTGTTGATGTGAGCAGTATTCGGCTGTCTAGAATGGAGCTCGAAAGGGAACATTTTCGGGCAATGATCCTTTACGATTTCAAAAGTGGTTTGAACGAGACATAAAGCCTTGACCGTTTGCAGGGGGCATTTGGGGACCTTGTTCCTTCCCATGCTACAATTTTTCAGTGGTTTGGTGAATTCAGAAGAGGCCGGACATCGCTTAAAGATGAAGAGAGAGCTGGACGTCCGGCTACAGCTGTGTCAGATGAAAACATTGCCGCTGTGGAACAAATGATTGGAGAAAATCCTCCAACAACTTTCAAGGACATTGAATCTACAGTGAACATTGGATCGCCAGCAGTAACAAAAATTCTTCATGATCATCTTCGGCTCAGGAAGGTTTCGTCTCGTTGGGTGCCTCACACTTCGACTGAACAGCAGAAGCGCATGCGTGTGGAATGGTGTGAAGAAATGCTTCCAAGATTTGATGGAGGCAATTCTCGATGCGTCTCTGACATTGTTACTGGTGATGAGACTTGGATCTATCGATTTGACCCTGAAAATAAACGCCAGTCTACAGTTTGGATCTTTTCAGACGAAAATCCACCCACGAAAGTGAAGCGACCGCGAAGTGTGGGGAAGAAGATGGTCGCAACTTTCTTCTCCAAATCTGGCCATGTTGCAACTGTTCCACTTGAAGAACAAAGGACAGTTACTGCTCAGTGGTACACCACTGTTTTCCTAACAAAAGTGTTCCAGAAGCTTTGGGAACTGCGTCCAAGAACTGGATTGCGTAGGATCCTGCTTCATCATGACAACGCGTCCGCACACACGGCCAAGATCACAATTTAGTTTTTAGAATCTACGGAGGTCAAACGTATGACTCATCCGCCGTATAGCCCTGACCTGACCCCGTGTTAATTTTTTCTGTTCCCCAGGATCAAAGATCGCATGCGTGGGAAGAGATTTTGCAGCCCTGAAGAAGCTGTAGTGGTTTACGAGAATGAACTCTCAACACTTAAAGAAAAAGACTGGCAACACTGCTTCCAAAAGTGGTTTTCGAAGATGCAAAAGTGTGTACAGTGTAATGGTGAATACTTTGAGAAAATGTAAGTGTTAAATTGATTTTAAGTATGTAAGTTATTTCACATCTCAAAACTTTCGTAGTGACCCTTGTATACACGTTTCACTGCAGGCTTTGTAACATTACTTTCCGATCACTCCTAGTACATCTAAAAGAGATGCCAAGATAAAAAATATGACGTCATAGAAATTCAACCCTTACGCATGACGAATTCTTGTAGACACAGCAGGCTTTATGGAGAGTCGTTTTGACGTATGATTAGCGACGTACTAAAGGCCTGACTACTGCAGGAAACATGTTAGTCGAGCTCTTTAGTATGGCACGAATCACGTGTCAGAACGACTCTGCATAAGGCCCAGCAAGTTCAGAGAGAAGCATTCTTCCAGCACGCCGTCTACGAGCAGTTTAATTGATTATGCATTTTCCTGGACACTCGTCTTCGTGTAGTCACCAGAGCAGCATTGTTATCGACTTTCATGCCATGTTAGATGTTAATGTGAAAGACGGACAGAACATTCAGACACCTGAAGTTGCTTTATTTTGAGATTAGATTTCACTGTTGCTCTCTCATTGGCGTACTAATTATATGAGATTGAGAGCCCAGAAATATTTTTGAGATTAAGAAAATGAGCGGTGAAGTACGATGAATATTTGAAATTGTCTCTGTGCAACTTTCTTTATGTTTCTGAGAAATAAAATAAAGAACTCATTCTGTGAAAAACCGTGCGAAGCTATTTCCCTCGTAGTTGTGGTAATTGGGTCGTACGCTATGCTCAATCGGCAGCAAACTGTATGAACAGAATACGTATAAAGTTAGGAAGCCTCTTTGATAACGAGTTGCTCATGCGTTTTAAGGGCAGCTTCTTCCGAGAGTAACTAGAGTGTGGTCGAATCTATGTGCTACCTGTTGCAAAGTTTCTTCCTTAGCTTCACAAGAGTCTGCTGCTAACATTTCTTCTCGGAAGTTCTTACGATTACTTCCCTAGTTTCCTAGATTTCCGATCAAATACTAAGTAGTAACAGCTTGAGAGAAGTAGACGTGACTTTAGAAGATTTCTCGAGCATTTGAAGTTAAATGTAATTACATAGAATATTCGTAAATATAATTGTTCTTATAATAGCCGGATAAGAATGTATTGTATTGCTATGAGTAAGTACAGAATATAAACAGGATAAAAAATTTAATGTACTCTTAAGTGAATGTCAGGGGCGGCAATTAAGGGGAAAGAGGGGCAGTTGTCCACCACTTTTTTGAAGTGACCGCTTAATGTACATAGTTTCATTTGGAAATGTAATTTTTTAATGTATTACTGGTTTATAGAAAAAAATGGTGCCATATAATATTTGCCGTTGCGTGAGTACGTATTGGTTATTTGTCTTCCCGTGGGATTAAGAAAGCTACAGGAATTGCGTTTTAAGTGTTGTTCAAAGCAATTAATATTGCAATTGCGTATTTCTTTAAATGTTGTAATATTTACTGTCTTTAATTTTCTAAGAGTAATAACATACATTTAATAGCATGTGTAGAATTAAAAATATAAGTTGTTCATTAATCCCCAGTTTCAATATAACGTCTACAAAACAAACCTCGTGATTCACTACTATGATTAATATTATCCTTTCTATTTATTTGTTTTGTAAATTTGTTATTAAATAATCTGATCACACAATTTTCCAGACAGAATTTTAAGATGTTCATGAGCAAGGAATCAAATCTCTTCTTACACTTTCGTTGTTTAAGAGTACAAAGGGCTAGTACCTACTTGCATTGCTCTTGTCAAATTACTTAAAAATATATAAAATACTGTATACGATATTTTGACTGAAAAAGATAGTACCCTATTAGTTATACAACCTTACATCAAACAAAGTGTTAGAAACAACCAGGAAAACTAACATTGATGTACAAATATTTAGATCATGTCTTGCCCCCTCTCTCGCCCCAAACACTTTTAACGTCCAATCGCCGCCGCTGGTAAAAGTATCAGTTATCTTCAATGACTTTCTAATCTCAGGTAAAAAATAAAATCTGGCCAGAGCAAACAATTATGATTAGTAATCGTTATTAATAATAAGTGTTTGCTTTGGTCGATTTTATTTTTACTTAACTGATGTGCCGTTCCAAATGAGAACTTTTCAAACTTAATAACCTTAGCAAATATTGTGTGAATGCGCTTAACAGAAGAAAGAAACAAAACCTAAACTGATATGATTACCATTTTTAAGCATAGAATAAAAGAAATGAAATAAAAGTTTTTTGGAATTTTTAGCTGAAAGTTATTATCCAAAAAATGTGATGCTCAAATATACCTCGTGGTATATCGTAATCATGTGGACCCGGATGATATTTTATTATTTTAATGTAAGAAAACTAAAAATTCAATGATTAACTCTTTAAAGTACTGACTTCCCCCCTGCCAAATAATTATGTGTTTCTGACTTCCTTAACTCCCTTTGGAAATAAAATTCTTGTCTTGAATAAGAAATGATGAAGTATTGAAACACTACAGAAGTTGACAAGACAAAAGTGAAGAGTTCTATTTTCGGTGTTCGATGTAATCCTTTAGGGAGGGCTATCAGTCTTCCTTCAGAGACGCAAAAACTGGATACCTAAAAGCCATCCCAGCCTGCCATTGGGTATTGAATGACTTATTTAACAAATTAAATGCAAATGAGGCTCATAAACCACACCCCTGCCCTCTCCGTCTAGATGTTATATTTATATACCATACTTGTATCCGTCCTCAACGGAACGATGCTCTGTGTTCATATGCCACGCTAATTCATTTCTTGGTAAACCGCACTTTCCGCCTGTTTTGTTATGTATAAGAAATTTCTATCGATAGTTTAAAGACCTGTAAGTCAAAATTTATTGAGCTAAGAGGCAAATATATAAAACTCTTACTTAAGAAACATTTACAAAAGAAAACAGCTACAGGAAAGACTAAGGTACAAGTGGCTGGACAATGTACAAAAGGATATGGATATGGAGAAAAGAGGAATAAAAATGTAGAAAGGTCCAAAATAAATGGCGACCTGAACGGAGCATTAGAGGTCTTGAATACACTCAGATCCGGCAGGATGTTGAAATCCAGAGCGATACAATACTACTAATAATAATTCGTTTGTGGTGGCAAAGTAATTAGGGTATAAGATTAAGATTCTTATAGTCAGTTGACGTTAAGTTGCAGAAAATTGCTATTAAATTGAGATTGATATTCATAAAAGGTGGAAAAAATATCTTGTTTACTTGGTCTCTGTTGAATATGGTTGGGCCCGGTTTCTGATTATGGTGATAAAACACTTGCGCTTTATTCTTCTAAGAAGAGTTGCCATCTGTAAAGGTAAGCAGACTATCTCCAGAGCGAAAACACCTGTAGCCACTATATTTTTAACTTAAAATATTATAGTCATGTGGCTTTATCTTAAAACGGATTCTTTTTGTAGCTTTTACACGTTAAAACGTGTTACATAAGAAGTCTTTTCGGGAGGACCAATATATTTCTCTAAAAATTGTCTCGTCTGGAAATTTTCCAATAGCTTGATATATACAAGAGAGAGAGAAAGCTTTTAAATCGCTATCAAATTTTTATTCCAACTTGTTCAACAGGACTTGTGTTTCACATCTCTGGAACACAGTGTCACGTGGAATCAAGGCTTCTGTATATTGCCTTTTGTAATTGTGTGAAGTTCCCTTGTTCTCGACCTATTTCTTCAATGTAATTAATAATTTGTGTTCCATTATTACTGTAGCCACTATTATAGTTTAGAGAAATATTTGAATGTCTTTGGAGACCACATTTCTAAGAAAGAAAAAATATAGCTTACAAACTTCATAAAAATAATTGCTGAATACAGCAATAAATTGCCTTTTTTTTATCAAATGGAATATTTTTGGTTAGTTCTATTAGTAAATAAACTTTTCTCAAGTGACTTTGTCCGCTCGAAATCAGTTTCTATGTTTGTTGTTATTATTATTAGATATTTTCTCTACTCCTCATCTGAGCAGACGATATAGTAATATACGGGTCACTCAAGTGTGTTACTTTTCCTCTCTTTTTTTCCCTTTATTCTGGGGTTTTTAGGAAGTTCCTTACTATTTTGCATGTGTTCAATATTAAACTTTTCTGTATTTTCCTTATGATTTTTTCTTCAATTGCAATTGATTCAAGTGCATTTTTCAACGTCTTGTAAACTAATCCGATATCCGATTATTACTGGTATTATTTTCACATTTTTATTCTTCCATTGTTCTTTTATATTTTGTCCCTTTGGGCATTTTTTTTTTAATGTCATTTCAGATTTGTTGTATTGTAGTATTATGTCTATTAGAAATTCCTCTCCTTTCTCTTTGCTTATTACTGCGATGTCCACCCTGTTATGATGTACTTCTTAATCGATTTTCTAGTATGATTTCTAAGCGGTATTTGTAATACTGTACTTCTTCTGGTATCATTTTCTGTTTCATTGCTATTTCTTCATGTATGATTTTTGCCACTTTGTCGTCTTTCCTTGTATTCAGTTTGTGTTATCATTCAGCAACTACTTGTAATATGTTGTATTGATTCTTGATATATTGGACATCATCTGCATTTCTGATCTTGTATTGCGGTGTCTTTCAGGACATGTTTTTTTGTAATGTTTTGTATTATTACCTGGTCCTGTATTCCTTGTATGAATCCGTCTGTTTCTAGGTATAAATCTCCTATTTTCGTCCACTGAAATGTCGTATCTCTACATATTCCTGGTCTTCTTGTTCTGGGAATTACTAATGTAGTGTTTCTCTCTCTCTCTCTCTCTCTCTCTCTCTCTCTCTCTTTCTCTTTCTCTTTCTCTCTTTTGCTTCGTGTTTTCGTCTGTTATTTGTAACGTTGATATTACTTTCGATTCCTCCGTCTGGCTTAGTTGAAGTGGTGTATATTCGCTCTCTGTATATTTTATTACTCCAAATGAGTATGTTAGAACGGTACTGCACATGTATTAATATCTTTACTTATGATCTTACTGTTGAAGTTTGTTTGCATATATATATATATATATATATCTTTCAATCTCTGTTGGTAATTTTGTGTTATTTCTTCTTTTATATTTTTGTGTCCTGGGTTCTATTGTATATTCTCTGGCTAACTTATATTCCTTGGTTATTTGTTTTCCGGTATTTTAAGTTCTTTTATTTGTTTATTTTTATGTTGAATCCATACTTCGTGTCGTCCAGTAATTCTCACAATGGGTTCAGCCCTAAGCAGAATAGTAGTGGCCTTAAGCATCTCCTTGGAAGATTCCCCTCCTAATTCGTATATTTTCTATTTCTAGTTCTGTCTGGTTATCTTTTAAAATATAATGTTGTATTCCATCTACTCATGGTGTTTTATTCGAAGTGTATCAATTTCTCGTTTACTTCGTAGATTTTCGAACAGTGCAATCGGGATGCAGTATTGAGTCGTATGCTTTCTGATAGTCTATGTATGTTGTATATATGCTCCTGTTTTTATCATAAGTCTGGTTTGTTATTGTCGTCTATTATTAGTTGTTCTGTTCATACTTGTGAGTATTTTCTGCAGCCTTCCTGTTGTTCTGCTATTATTCATTTCGCATTATTTTCTTTTTCTCGTTCGCAGCACATTATTTTTATATATGGTGTTAGGTACGTTATTAATCTGTAGTTGTTAAGACAATTGTCTTTTATTTCTGGATCAGGTATGGCCTTTCGGTATTTCTGCATGGTTTTATGTTAACTTTTTGATGTAATGTGCAATCGTGCTGTGAAGTGTTTATTCATACCAATAAACGAAGTATTTATACCAATAATTATGGATAGTGGATCATTTCTTTGTGTTTTTGTGTTTATTTCTTTAACTTCTCGGTCTATTATTTCGTAGTTTTCCATTGATTTCTGTGGTTTTAATTTGCGAATCTCTTATCCATTTTGCTTCAGTGTTACATGTGTGTTCCGTTTCCCACAGTTGTTTTCAGTAGTTCTCTATTGCTTTTACAGCCAGTTACATCTTCTAATTAAAGTAAATTCAGTAGATAGAGATTCAAAAATTATAGAAATTGCTCCCCCTTCTAAGAGCAGAATTTTTGAAAGCACTGAAACACTGTTAATGAGGAGCATTTATGCCGAGTTTCACCTTCTTAATACTATGGGTTTGTTAGTGGTCAAAAATAAAATAACTGTTTACCACTTCTCACTTCTGACTCTTTTAGGATTTTTTTTTTTTTTTTAAATCATTTTTACGCTTTTGTGACAAGAGTTTCAATCCAAATTTCACGTCTTTAGCTATGGTATTATGGCGTGGACGTCGATCAGTGAATCACTGTTTTTATAAAATAGTAGAAATTGTAGGTACGTAATTTGTTGACAGTGTCTTAAAGAGGTACATGAAGGTAATGTACTCTCTCTTTTCTATATTTACAGAAACGTTTACTGGAAAGGATACGAAAAGAACGAGATGCCATGCTACTAAAAGAGAGTCTTCTAAATAACAACGTGAAATCTCCACCAGGGTCGGAGATGAAACTAGAACCAAGCAACCACTTCTCTGGGAATGGTGCCTATATTAAGAACGAACCAGTCATATCATTTAACAGTTCTTCCAGATCTGCAGACAATACTCTAGTTGTGAATTCCTTTAATAGCTCACCTGATGGCAAATATAGGTAAGTTAAGCTATTCTTTATTGGAAAATAAAATATCAGAATTAATGGCATTCTGGATTTGATGAGAAACTATATTTTTAAAAAAATAAATAATAGTGTTGTTTTTCGTGTAGTTTTATAAAGAAGCTTTTTTTTTTGAACTGTTCTAAAATTAATGGAAAACGAACACTTCACCTTCACCTATCGATAGGTGTTGAATTATCGGAGTACAGACATACTCTGTTTCATCCATATCCTTGAAATTGTAAGCGGAGTACTATTGTTGTTTGTTGGTTAGAAGGTGTGCTTTAACTTGAGAAATCAGAAATATCAGTGATTGTTATTCTGCAAACAATAAGGAATTTTGTTGTAAATATAAGCGAATTTATTTCCTTGGGGAATAAAGAATCGAAATCCAAAAACAAAAAAAAAAAAAAGTAATTTATTTGTATAGTGTAAAATAGTATTTATCTAGTACTTAAGAAATATTTTTCGTTTCACCATACAAAGAAAGAAATAGACTACATTCTTTTTGTATGAAAAAAAAAAAGATCGAATACTTTTTATGGTAACATCAGTCGGAAATGTTCTAATTGTCCGAAAGTAATATAATAACTAAGAAGTAAAAATGACAAAAGACGAATATTAATAATAACTAGAAGAACAATTCCTGATCATTACGTTCAATCACTGCTCAAGAATACACGTTTCGTAGAGAGAGAAAAACAAAAGCTTAAAAATTAGCTACCAAATTATACTTTTGTTGTTATATGATCACAACTATAAGACCGTAGAAAGGTACCAACATTTGCTCCTTATCTCCACAGAACTTACAGCAACTGTGCTTTCAGCAAGATAATCCCAACACTTTTACCAGGACTGTATATGTTAGCAGTAGCGTAGGTTACTGCTTCCACAATTTATCATTGCCTTTATCAGATACACTACAAAGGTACATACTAAGAATCAATCAAATATATATATATATATATTGGACGTTATAAGTTAGGAGGTGATTTTTCTAACACTAATGTCCTTAAAGCATGATACACTGCTTATGTCAGGTCTAAGGTGGAATATGCAACGATAATATGGGATTCTAAGAGTAAGAAATATATAAACAAAATCGAAAACATTCAAAATAAATTTGTGCGCTTTTTGATGTATAGAGAACTGGGGTTATATCCAAAATTTGAGAACTATGAAGATCTTCGTAAGAAATATTCATTACAATCACTTGAAAGCAGGAGAACTCATTTTATTTTATCTTTCTTACATAAAATAATTCATAGTGCAATAGATTCAGAATATTTGTTATCAGAAATTAAAATTCACATCCCACATAGAGCAGCGGCACCCTATAAAGACATATTCCATCTCTCAGCGCAAGAGACTAATGCATTGGATGTATCGTCTGTCAGAGAAATGTGTTTATTGTATAATGTCACAAGGACACCCAGATATAGACATTTTTAGTTATAAAAAAAAAAAATTCATTCTAAGTAAATTAGCTGTATATAATGCTATGTGTATTTTAACGTATAAAACATATATTTTGTTATCATATTATTATGTTATTATATGTGTATTTCAAAGTGTATTACCATACAATAATGGAAAACTGTAATTAGGCATTTGCCTGTTGTTTTTCCGAAATGAATAAATAGATAGTGCCAGAGCTAGTATAAATATTATGCAAATCGACTCGATTAGCAAGCGTTAGTAGATGTTAAAAGTAAGTCCATCTTCAAAATTGGCAGGATCATACGTCATTAGCAGCTCAGATATTTGTCACTGGTCATTTCAGAGCAGGGAGCTGGAACATAATATTTCCTAATAAGTTAATTCATTCTGAACAGGTAAAAACAGAATTCCAGTCAATACTGAAGGATTTTGGTGGTACTGTTAACCCACATTGTGACTTTAGTTTTATCGCTTATATTTAATAACAAAATATAATTAGAGTAATAAACTGACGTCCCAGAAAAATAATTACCTTTATTTAATCTGTTTGTTAATTCCCCCGCCCCTCTGAATTTACCCTTTTTAAATGTAAAAGAGACGTGAAACATTTGTTTTTCTCTAATAATTATGTGAAATTTAATTTATTTCATCAGTGGTTGAAGATATACCACATAGGTAACTGTATTTTAAACAAGTGTAAAATTTTAATAGATTTAAAAATACAAGCAGCGCAGTCCTTTCATGTCCTTTTGCTTACCATTTGTATGTAATCAATTTTACAAACAGTATGTAATCTTGTTATTCTTGAATAGAAAAAAGTTACTCACCGCTGCGTCCAGTCTACGTTTAATTGAATTGCACTATCGATATTATTTTATCTATGAAAAAATGTAAATAAAAACCATTGTAAGCTGCTACAAGTCCAATGAAATTCCTTTTGTGTCTAAATTATCCTTGTCCATATTTGCACCTGGGTTTTGTGCTCGTACATGATTCACATATATCTTTCTTTCTACAATCGAAGACACTTAGTGTGAATTTTTTATATCTATGATTTGATGTAAATATCTTCTTCAATGAAATTTAATAGGATTTCATTATATATTTACCAAATCTATCGTATTAGGAAAAGATGTGATCTGGCAATAAGTGGATTTAGAACATGTAAAAGTTAAAATGGTGTCCCAGTAATTACCAACGGATTTAGTGATAATTGAGAAATATTTATTGATAATCATGAAGTATTTTGTAAATACAGTAAAACAAAAGAAGTCTTGTGTATAATATTACTCGTCAAGATAATCCAGGAATTTTAATTTCAACGTAGGATTGGTATATGTTACAATAACCCGGTTTCAATAGGTCACAAAAACTAAAAGTGAACGGAAATTTCATTAAGATAGGAACTTCGAATTTCCATCTACATAAATTCAACAAAGGTATCATTATGATATCGAAACTGCTATCCAATTAAATGTAGACTAAACGCAGTGGTGCGTTGGTGATAGGACATGCCTCATTTATATACTACAACATGTAATCTTGTTGCTAGAGATTGTGTAGCTCAATATTTTTTCACAATCATTCAAAAGAAGTTTTAAAATAAGTGAAAATTTGCTGTAATTCCACTGTTTGTTTTCTTTGTGCGGTGTATGATGTAAATTATTGTACGCTGAAGTTAATTATCATACAATTACTCATTCCATTAAATTAATTCTTATTTCTCTTTTTCGTTTCATCTGAAAACTAGAAAAATAAATATGTTAAGCAAATCTTATAAGAACGTTGAATAATTCCTGATCAAAATTTGTTATGATATGGACTTTTTGGTAGTAGCTGAAAGGAAGAAATAGTTGCAAAGAATATAACCAGGCATTGAAAACCATATAGATATTCAATTTTATCTAGACTCTATGCTTTCCAGATATATTTGACATCAACATTAATGCAGTGTGGATCTTCTTCCTCTTTTGCCCATCCACATACGCCACAAAATGTACCGGTAAGAATGTAAATTAAAACGCTTCATCTGCAGTGTAAAAAAAACGTTCTACAACTCCATCGATAGGCGTGATAAAATGAAGTACATTGAAAGTGTATATAGCTGAAACAAAAGCGTTCTATAACTGCATCGATAAGTATGATAAAGTGAAGTACAAGTGGAATCATATGTAGTAGCGGAAATTATTTTGAACGTAATTATTTTACTGTTGTATGATCTTTGAAACCGTGTAGTACCCTCCTGCATTAAGGAAAAAAATCCCGTATGGAATGAAAACAAGGAGTGCAACCTAATATTTCGTTGAAAGCATGATTTACTGTGTAACACAACTAGGTATATACAGTGTACATTCTATTATGATGAAAAAGATAGTGTTCCCGGTTTGTCTATACATTCGCGAAAATGAAAATATGAAATTAATCTCGATTCCAGCTCCCCAGAGGTAACTTTGTGGTGGACAAACATCGCGTGCGTGGGTTTCTTCGGGGATCTGCCGTTTCTTCGTATTTTCATTATTCCACCACTATCATCTGTCTCATCATCGTGGCCTCCCTTAGTCTTGGTGCATAATTATGGGACGCTAAAGGAATTAGTTCGTAAATCAAGAATACGGAAAGAGAAGAATTAAAGAATCCTAAGCACAAAACACACACACATACACAAAAAGATCGTATTGTATTTGTAGATTTTTATGTATTTTTATTCATTTATTACCTCAGGTATTTCATAAAAAAGAATCTTGCCTCTGCAGTCAAGAGTGCTCTCATTATTCGAACCGTACTTCCATTTTCTCATGTATTTTTGTACTTTGTAAATAAATAGTTAAAAGAAAAGTATCTGATTAACAATTTTATTTCAAAGTAGAAAAAGGTATGGAAAGGAATAAATGTAGGAAAGTTGTTAGCCTAAATTTTAAATAATTATAATAATAATAATAATCTGTACCGATGCTTACTGTGTTGTAATGATTTTTTCTGGAGAAATTATGGAAAGTGTGTGAGAAGTTCTGAAAAATTATTACACTTTGACTCTGGTACAGGAACTAGCAGAGAAGCTTGCCGTAATGGTAGGCACCAAACCACGAAAGTGTAAAAGCTCAAAGATTGAGTACCATATACCACGACTATCATATGAAGTTTAGAATTCTGTAACAGTAAAGTAACTAACTAACTAAAAGAAACTATTGTCATTGTTGGTGAAAAGTTAACTTGTACTAAATCGTGACTGAGCGGCTCAATGATTGAATGGAAGATCAAGTTTCCAGAAGGAAGTCATAGTAATCATTTTGCTCAAAGAAAGCAATTAATGCTTGTTAGTTTTTGTACTTTAGATCTGGTCAAACCATCAAGCTAGAACAATACTGTATCGACCACAAAACAATATGTAAAAATCTGTACAGGAAATAACCAGCCTTGCAGTATTGGTCACAGACATTGGGCCCTATTGTGCAATGATAATTCACAGCAACAAGTTTCATGTGTGATAAAGCAAAATATTAGCAAATCAGATATGTTATTGTATCAGAACACGTTTATTCCCCGCTGCCAACAGTCTTCCAATCCTTTAAACAACTGAACTATTGTCTGTTCATCAGGATTTTCAAATAGATTGCTGTTTACTTCGCGGTGGAAAACTTCATCATCTCTAAAAGTAGTATCTTATCAAGCAGTCATGAACATCTTTTGTTACCCGTTTAGAAGAAGTGTCTTTTCCTCCTAACAGTTAAATCACATCTATTTGCTTTTGTTTTTCTTCCATCCTGTGCAGTTAGGTTTTCGTACTGCAATAACATAATATTGTATAATATTTAAGTAGAAAGAAATTAAAATGCTGTCTTAGAAATATATGTCTTAGTCGTATGTTTCGTTAACATTTTCAGTCCGTCGTCATCCTCATCATCGTCTGAAGACTCACAGGATTCCCAGGAAACGAAAGTGCTTCCTCCTCACATCAGGGATGAAAATCTTGCTCAAAAGCTGGAATTTATGTCGGCTGTAGGTTAGTCATTGCAGTTGATTATGATATTTAACTTATTAACTTACTTATGCAGTACATCAGAAACGATATGAAATATTGAAACGTCTCGTCGTAATGCATGTTGGTGTGAATGCTGGAAATACGATTACTGGAAATCTACTGAAGTTATGTATTTGTAAGTATCATGTTTTAAATTGAATTTATATAATTGGATTTTCATTTGTGAGTATTGGCAATCTATAGATTTGCGGTTCTGGTAAGTAGAATTCGCTTTTTTTTTTTTTACTGATTAGTGTTAGAGTAGCCATTTTTTGTCGGGGCAAATGAATACAAAACACAGCTAATTTTACTTCTAGTATGTGGTTCAAAAGAAACACAGTGTCTCTATTTATTTAATGTTCTAATTGTGATGATACTGTTAAGGATTTCTAAAATGAAATTGACGATTTCTGAGTATGTCCAAAGGCCCACAAATAAGATACGGTGAATATCGATTTTCCAAAATCATGGAATTTCCAGCTTTCACAATATCATATTTACAGATATATATGAAGAAAAAGAGAGAGAGAGGAATTAAAAGATAATATTGTAGATAAATTCTTTTTATGCTAAAATACTAAGCTTACTTGGCCTCAGAGGCGAGCCCTTGATAGATATCACATGTTGAAAGTTAATATTTTATCGATAGAGTTAAGGGAAGAAACGTATAAAATATATTTTGAGTCTTGTATACAGCTTGCAGTGATTTTTACCGAAAAGATTTTCCTCAAGAACCGCCACTACTTGGACTTTACCTAGCCATACTTGAATATTGAGTTAAGATCCAAGAAAACTTACCTTCTATAAATTTCCATTTTTTGATCATTTAAAAGTATGAAAACAAGTGAAGATAACAGAAGTTTGTATTTTACAGAAGTCTTCAGTATTTTTTGTTAACTTAACTCAGGTATAATATCAATCACAGTAAATTTGTTTAACCAGCATTCAAATTAAAATTGAGAACTTTCATTTTTAAAAATCTTAGTATTTCAGTGCATTCTGTTAGCTGCAGTCGAACTTCACAATGTGGTAAGACCAATATGAGGATTACAGTCCTGCTCAAAATTACAGGGAAAAGAAAAAGAGATAGTTTTGCACAAACAAACTTTTTTCAAAGATTTCATTTCTCAAAAAGAAAAACAAATACTCAGAAAAAATCAACTCTTTTGACAAAGGCCTCTCTTAATATTGTGAGGTTACGCCAGTCACCAAAGTGTAAAATTCATGTATTTGGAGAAAGGCCCATTTAAATATTTGGCAGATACACATATAATCCACAAAGTTTTTTTTTAAATGTTGACTTACTTTAATAGAATTTACTTATATCTTTGCGATAATATAGAGTATCGGATCTCAATTCAGAATACGCACGTAGATCGGAATAACAAAATTTTGCACGTTGATGCGTCACATGGACAATATGATGCAGTTATCAGCAATTAGGTGCAAATTTTAAGTTAAAGAAATAAGATAAAATTAGTTGAATTTTAATAAGATTTATAGGTTTTCTTTCACATAACTAAAATGAACTGAAGTCTAATTTTGCGTTCTTGGGAATATGTTTATCTCAAGCTAATGTTGATTATGATGTTTCAGGTCTCGTAACTCATGATATGCATTCAGAGCTTCAAAATAGAAGAGTAGAAAGGAAGCGAAGAAGCACTGCCAATCCTCAGTTCGTATATGGTCCGTGGGAACTCTGTTTGGTAAGAATTAGTATAATTTCTTTCAACACTAAGATATATTTAAAGAACCTTCTTTTGTATATAAGCTTTAATTCCTAATTTTTACTATTCATTGGTGTAATATTTTCTGTATAATTTGTAATTATAAGAGGTTTAGAAAGATTACAGTTATGTGCAACTTATATAATAAAATATGTAGGGTATTTTATAAATGCAAGATACATATATAAACGTTGTACACCTCTTAAAAGGCAACATCATGAAGAAGATATAATGACAAATCGTTAGTTTCAAACCAAAACGTATCAGCGGTTTTTACGTGACACTAGTATGCAAACTTCAAAACATTTTAAAAGTTGCAAGTTTCGTAAACATGTAGGCGAAAATATTTATATATCAAGTCACCTCAGTCTCTCTAATTCCCAATAGCTCACAGTCAAGCTAACAATTGTCACCAACTGCGTTACCCTAACTGTCGCCAGATGTCACTAGCGCTGGCAATTTTTCAGATGAGTCAAATTCTTGGAGTGAAAATTTTTTAAGAAATCGTTAAAGTGGGTCAACACTGTTTTTTCTTGTAGTGGATATCCTATTATCTCCTTGAAGGAAATGTTAACTTTAGTATTATCGTAATCAATAACACTACTGATAATTAAGAATGCTCACTATTAGGTAGAATCACTAACGCTATTTGAAATACAAAAAACTGTTATACACAGTTCACCAGGTTAAACGTGCATCATTTGACTGACCAATGTCTTTTACGAATTGAAGCGCCAGCAGTAATTTGTAGTATGTATGCCAGAGAAAATGCATATGATCTAAGTTTGTCTATAAATATGTTGTTGTAGGAATATAATTAGATAACGAATTCGCCCGGTATTTCTTATAATGTTAATATGTGTATAATCGGCAAAGACATGCATGTGGCAAATTTCGTATCAAAAGAGCGGTAAATAAGAACAATAGTACTAAAATAAAACTTTCTTGTCCATTTAGCAACACTTTGTTTTACTCATTCTAATTTTCGTATTTATAATTCTTTCCCTATGAAATTTACCACAAATATACATTTCCCGATTATACACATAGTATCAGTATTAAAAGTATCCTGGAAAATCATTATCAAATTATACTCTTACAAGAAGACAGTTGATATGCGACAGTCATTTTGGACATGAGTGTACATATCTTGGACATACATTCAAATTTTAATTGTTACCGTTTGGCCAAGTCCATGGCCATAATTTTAAAACCCAAGTAAAATAATGTATAGTTAATATACTTTCATTCGTAAAGCCCCATCTCGTAAACTTGACTATGACCCAGCTAATGATTAACGATTTGATTTTATCATGGTTCCTTGAGTATCTCTCTCTCCAGTCGCTAAACGTATAACTGGACTTCGTGACCCACCCTTTTCAAATATGGATATATCAATTTTGCCTTGGACAATTAACTTTTCGTCCTCTCATTCTGTGCCCAAAGAATTGTGGGAGATTATGTCCGCAAGAATGCTGAGACGGGTTTCTGTCCCCCCAGTGTTTCGATGACGAATTCATTTTCTTTTCTGACTGTTCATGGGATTCTTAACATCCTCTGCCAACACCACATTTCGAAAGCATTGATAAGCTTTCGGTCTTTAGCTTCTACTGTTCAAGTTTCGCAGCTATAGAGTAAGATAGAGAATACAGCTGAATCTACCAGTCTCATTTTTGTATAAAGAGTTACTATAGTTCGGTTTTTTCATAGTTTCGTAGTTTCTTCGTAGTGGCGCGTCCTAGAGCGATGCGGCCTTTTTTATTTTTGTCGCCAGTTTTCCCCACTACTGAGTCCATTCCTGAGTATACTGAACTTCTAATTTGGCTGCCCGAGTATGACAGCTGTTAATGATACAGAAGTAATTTGTGTTTTGTTGTAAAAGGTAAAGGTAAAACAAATGGGGACGCGTACAGTTTTGATGTAAGTTTCTACGCTTTCATAACCCCGGCACTTAGAAGAGGTTATGTGAGCAACATCCATATTCCTGCCACCTTTATCCTCTAGGTTTCCCCCGATATCCATTTGACAGTGACTGGGTGATCCCCTGAGCCGCATTTTGATTGTGAACTGCCCGACACAATGATCACGTACGTGAAACAGTATATACGATAGACCCAAGTTACAGCACATGAGAAAGAAACGCGTACTAATGTCATAAAGGATTGAAAGAAGCACATGATAATTCTGTTCTAATCTGTTTAACTCTTGCCAGATGAATGAATGAATATAAAAATGTATGTGAGTCTAGCTAGGAAGAATACTGCCGAGAGCACATTTTCAGAATTAACACGGTCACCTGGAAAGGCTATATTTGAGTTCTCATATCATAATTTTACATGCCAAGTCCAGATGGCGTATGTTACAACATGTGAAGAAAGTAAATATGTGTGCTTGAGAAATAAGCACTCTTCATATTCACTAGATGGAAATGAACACTCTCTTCATATTCGTTAGGTGGAAATGGACACTCCTTACGTTCGTTATGTGGAAATGAACACTCGCTTCATATTCGCTGGGTGGAAATGAACACACTCCATATTTGCTAAGTGTAAATGAACATATTCTTCATATTCGCTGGGTGGAAATGAGCAGTTTTCAAATTCGCTGGGTGGAAAACCAACACACTTCATATTCTCTCTGTGGAAATGAACACATTCTCCATATTCACTAAATGGAAATGAACCTCTTCGTATTCGCTAGACGAAAATGAACACAATCTTTATATTTGCTAGGTGTCAATAAACACTTGATATTCGCTAAGTGGAAATGAATACACTCTTCATATTTGTAAGGTAGAACACATATAAAAAAAAATTTGATTTTTTCTTGAAGATGAAGGACCCGTGAAAGGAAAGACACTCCTGTTTTATTCAGTATAATCTTGCAATAAGGCATTCTTTTCTCATAGTCGAGAGATAGTGTTACCTGTGGGATTGCCTTCCCCTGTATAAAATCGCCTCATCACAGCAATAGATTACATTAAAAAAATGACTGTCACCTAGTTCATTATTTTCATATTTAACTAATACGTTTTATCTTATCACGGCAAGAACATAGATTTCGTGTACCAACTTAAGAAAAATATTAAAGTGTTAAAAATAAATTACTACCCTGTACAAATGTAAAATTAATTAATATGCATTGTAAATAGTGATTTAAAATGGTGGGCACATCGTGTCCGTAGGTCTTATCGGGATTCTCCCGTTTCCTTTCATATTGTCTTTCCATCAGTTCTTTCATATCATTCACTTTTATTAATCATTGGAGCCTAAAGAACGTAAATGTGAGACGTTAAATCTTTTTTTTTTTTTTTAATGGAAATGGAAATATGAAAATATGTGTGGAGGTTTTCTAGGTATTATTTCGAAAGGCACAGATACTCAAAAAGAAGAACACTCAACTATTTCGCAGAATCTCTATACTGTTATCTTTAGGATATACTGTGGGCAAAATAGGCATATATTCTTCATTCCTTTGAAGTCTTCCTTTCAAATACATCATCAGAAATTAATACTTAATGTGTGAGAAGAAAGAGTTCTCAAAAGAAAGGTGGATGTTGCTTTGTTTCTAATGAGAGAACAATCTCCAGTTGAAGGTGTATTCTCACATTCATCTCACATTCTGTCAGCGATCTTGGAATGTACGAAAGAATTTGAGTATGGCTGAAAGCTAGTAAAACAAGCTGAATGCTTTATATATATGTTAGCCCCTTAACTGGAAGTGTTAACATTTGAAGTTCACTTGTTTTGTGTAGTCAAGCATAATCTTTGGAGCAGATACAATTGTGCCGTAACAAAAATCCATGGAGAGAAACATCACAGGATTTGACAGTAGTACCTGCAAAGGAGATAGTGTGAAATTCCATTTCACATGCTGTCCGCTCCATGTACGCCACTGGTTACTTTAGCATATGACTGGATGCCTTGACCTGATGAGTGATAACACGAGATGTGTCGCTACTATATGGGGAAGGATTCATAGAGGTATAATGGCTCTAAAACAGCGTTTTCTAGTCTTTCTGATGACGTGGGCACTTGTAGGAACTGCTAATTCTCCATAGCCCCCATAAAATCAAAATGATTTTTAAAATATTTGAAATATCATGAAAATTACATATCATGAAAATTAAGTGATAAATTACAATTTTGCAACACTAAATATGTCATTTGTGACAATATAATATTGTTATAAATATAGGTATTCGGTAACATCATACCAGTTAGGTCTAAATTATTAATTCAGCGCTCACTTAATGTGATGGGTGATATTTTTCAGGCGTCATCTTCAGTATTCTGGATCAAAACTGAACAGTTTCAGGTGAACATTCGGCTCTGCGTTATATATATATGTCTCTATCTGTTTTATCGTATGTCTAGAAAAGAGTTTTCATCCCATCTTCGGACAAATCGGAAAATACAAAGGTGGTTGACACACCAGTGACCTCAAATGTTCAATCATACTCAGCAGCACCACTAGAAAGGAGTTGTTCACTGAAATCAATGAAATCGCTCATTAGATAAAAGGAATCGTATTTTCCGTTCTCCAAACGGTTCACCTACAAATTGAACTTCTCGATTTTACCCCTGTCTTGTCTTGTACAGAAAATTCAGTGATAAATGTACCTTGAAGGCTAGTTTTAAGAGTATTCAAGATATTAAAAAATGTTCGCCAAATAAGCAAGAGACGGACCCCATTATAAAATAGTTTAAATTGTTTTAACTCGAATTCAGAATTAATGAGGAACAACCCATTTCGTCACGAAGCTCAAACAATGCATCAGAACCATATCCCGAGACACCCAGCGAATTTCTGAGTGTAATAATAAGCGTTCTTGATCTCTTCCCATTTCGTTACAAAGAGCAGAAAATAACAGGCTGTTTAAGAGGATAGACCCTAATAAAATTGATAATTTTTACCGCTGTGTCAAGAACTGTTTTAATTTGGAGAGCACATGGCGTTTAGCTCAGGGGCGTAAATAAGGGCCCCGCAGACCCCGCACTCCGGGGTGCCCAAGGTATCAGGGGTCCCACAAATCGCGAAATAAGACGTAGAGAAGGGGTCCCACTCCACGCTGTCTGCGGAAGGGCCCCTAAGCCTTTAGTTACGCTATTGGTTTAGCTAGTCAAGATTACGTATTAATACGTGTGAATATGTTGTATCCTGTACTGTTTGCGTATTAATACCTTAAGTTCTTGGTCTCGAGAATTATTTGACATAAATCTTTCAGTCTTGTAATTTTGTTATTTCTTCTATCTTTTTGCATTCTAGTCTTCTCATTGGGTCGAAACCTAGATATTGAATATTACAAATATCACAGGTGTGAGCAACAACATAGTTTTATGGAAATAAAATGTTCTGCGGACCCTTTTAAATCTCCCGCGCACGGACCATAGATTGGAAAACATTGCTCATACATATTCGTTAGATAATAAGCTACTTTGATTTTAGCCTTTTTATCCACTCTGCATAGCGTAAGTTTGTCAATATAGCAATAACCACCAACAACCATAAACCCGCGTGAAAAGCTTTCCGCACGTTCCTGTACTCAGTCAGAAGTCCTGTAGAATCACGAAATCCATAGAAGATAAACCTGTTTATATCATTCTCCAACAGATATACTCATGCCTCGTTCAGAGTTACTACAAACTTTCACCTACACTCTGTAAGATTGTGTTCGTACAGCTTTCGACTATTCGTCTTCCTCTCCATGGGATGTGAGAGACGAAGAACATACGAACTCGAGCCTAATATTTCTTTACCAGTTGTAAATCTTTTGCAGTTATGCGATTCAGATTACCGCAAAACGTTGTGCTGCCCTTGCTATTGCTCTTTGAGATGTGGGTTGTCACGTTGCACCAAGAAACGAACTTTTTAGACCACATCGGGATACGCTCGGGCCTTCCATATTTACGATGCTCAATATTGAGAAGCCCAGCAATACCGTTTTGTTACGATTGACACTTTTTTACTTATGTGACTATAATTATAACCTATATCGAAAAGGGCACAATTGTTAGCCTCCCAAAAGGCTGTAATTTTCTGAGGTATGTGACCATGTACACACACATACACACAACAGCCGTCTTTCCTGTATGTTAACATTCAACTTTTGCAAACTGTCCACAAGAACTTTTCGGCCGTCTACACATGTGCTATCTTGTGATCGAATTTGTTATGCAATCTGATCTGAAATGACCTGTATTAGCTTTGAAACTATAAAGTTTGAAGTGGTAAAACAATAACTTATATGTAACAAAAAGAGACTATAATAAGTAGATAAACAAATATAGAATAAATTACATATCAGAAAGCAGTTAAAACAATTATACGAAACAAAAGAAGGTACGTCGTAAAGACTTTCGCTAAATGCTTCATCACATAGAGCAGGAGACGAACAGGAAGAAAAGAGAAATTAAACAGAGAAATAGTTTTGAAACGGCCAGTTCGACGCCATATTAGAATGCAGAATACACGATAGCTTTTCTAGGTTTAAAGTGGACAATGAAAAAATGGAATTAGACAAAACTAATAGAACAGGTGTGTAGGTAAGAATACAGGTTGAAGTTGGAATAATAAATGGAGAAGGAAATTTATATATTTATATAACGCCTACCAACAAAGAAACAAAATTTCATCGGGAATATTTTATTCCGAGAAATATGAGTTTACGTAAGGCACACTTCTGTTGCAATGAAACGGAATATTAATTCAATCCACATTGATACAATGCATCGAGTGGGGATTGCCAAAACGTACTTTTTTATATATATATTCGGTTTATAGAGAGCTGTGAGGCAGAAACACAAGTATACGAGATTTGTTCCTTGGACGACAGGTGTTTAAGTGTGTAAAATAATGTAAAACGATTTTTTTAAAATGAAAAAATGTAAAATAATGAAGATACTTACATATAAATTAATAAAATTAATTTTAAAGTAATAATAAAAGAACATAATGACTATAATAGGAAACTAACAATAAAAAAAATAAAATATGGTAAAGATAAAAATAGATGTATCGGAAACTGAGTTAGTGTGGTTAGGTGGGCCGTTATAGACGGTCAAGACCAGAAAAGTGGATCGTGGACATAGACAACCTTGCTATTCTTTTCTGAAGGATTTACGAAAATCCAAGGAAAGGTGTATTCTGAAACAAGTGGAGGGAAGGTTCCTCCGTATGACACACCGACAATGGCAGCAATATTATAGATTGTTCTCCGACGATCCTCATGCACAAGTTGCCAAATGGTTTCAACATTTTCGGGTGTTGTGCTCGTTGAAGGTCGTCCTAATCTCTTGGCTTCCAGTGATGTTCTTACGCTCTTGAAGCACACGTGCTACTCACAATACCTCGAACGACTCATTACAGCATCGCCGTACACTTGCCAAATCATCTTCAGCGTCTGTAGCGGATTTGCCCATTTCACACAGAATTTTATGTTCACTCATTGTTTTAACTTGCTGTCCATGATGAAATCGCAGACGTGGTAACGCAAACGTGGCATGCACAGGTATCAGCTGCACGGCTCCCAATGTACACAGGACTATGTCTCTTGGCACATTGAAGGTCGGTACTACCTGTGCCTGTGCATGCAGCCTTGCGCTGCCATCTGTTGGCGTGTTACAGAACTAGTGTTGAAACTTGATTTCACTTCGTATTATTACTTCGTTATTTATTTATTTTTTTTTTTATTAAATTATGTTTCATGTATCTGTATTAATTTATCGTGTTTTTTTATTTATTTTCTATTGTCTTACATAATTATACACATATAGACTTCCTTTCTCATTTATTATTTTTTCTGTCTTGTACTATTACTAATCAACCTCCTATTAGTTTTATCTTTCTTCACTGAAGTCTCCTTTTGCAACCTGAAAACACTATTATGAGAGTCGGTATTCCAATCCAACTGGATTTCTACAGCTGCTGTTTTTGTTCCTAAAAATTTCTTCGTATTGCTTCTTCTTCCTGTGTGATAAAATGTTTAGAGGAACGACTTATAATTACTTTCGTCATTGTATATGACATCGTTTTTATTTTCTAACAGTAATAAGTGACTTGTTTTCCAAGCCTACTTTAAGATTCCTTCTTTTCTCCGTCATTGTTTTAAAACTGGAAGTGGCAGAATCTCAATAGTGTTTGATATAAAGCAAAAATGGTCAGAGATAGCATGAAATGTTACATGTTCCACTTCTTTATTCCCCTTTTGAAACTGGAGGCGGTAGATCTATCACTCAGTGGTTCAATATTGCTTCTGTATATTTAGTTTGGAAGCCTACAGTAGTTTCACAATGTAAAACAAACGTTGCTTACGCTAGCTCCGCATTTAGGTATTTTGCGCCCCCTCATTTGTTCGTATTCAGTGATGTTCTGTGACCCATGCGTAAATACGGGCCTGCTTGTGCCCATAGTGTTGCATTGGAGTTTGAATTGTGTGTAATCTCAATCAAATGCATATATATCAGTAAAATCTGTTAATTTGGCCTTATACTTACATTGTCTGCAATACCGCATATGATATTATTATTTGTAACTTTGCCACTTGTGAATCTTACCATTATGTTCATATTGCCTATATGTTAAATTTGCCTGTCTGTAATAAACTGAAATAGTGTGTTATAAAATACGTGTACATTGGACTGTATATGTGATTAATCCTTTCATATATCTCCAAAACAAAAGCAGGCATTTTCAGAAACATCGCAAGTTTCTTTAAAGGTTAGTTACCAGGAAAGCAGATAGGAAGAACTTTGCCAATAGAAAATCGAAACAGCTTATCCAAAAATGAAATAAAGAAATAAATAAATATATAAATGGTGCATTACATTTTTAAATGTTTGTTGTTGAAAGGCGTAAGAACAACTGGCGTACGTTAATAATGATGTTCGTAGCTTCCTACTGATTCCCAAGAGTCCATAATACTATTGGCAGTCCAGACGGACTGTGAAAATTTGCAGTAACTCGCTAACAAATAACAGCTTCAATTTGCAGATATGTGTATCAGTTCGCGTTGCCGAAATATATAAAAGTAACAAGTGTTGGCATGATTCATTTTGTATCAGTGTGCGTAACGTGGAAAAGTTAAATACATTGTTACATATATTGTTTTTATTCTTATTATTTTTCTTTCACTTTTCTTAAAGTGCGTTCTTTATGTAAGGTAATATAGTCTCTTGTCTAAATTGGTCATCTCTCAGCACAATCAAGAGTGACCAGTAAAGGGAATTACATTGTATTGTATAGCTGTGTAATCAGTATACTGGAATTGTCTACGGACGAATCATTAATCTTCTTTTATTTTTTCCGCCAGAATCTACTTCTTGTTTCCTCTTTCCTTCATCTATTGCACTTCAAGTCCTCTTCAAGCTTGTCTTTCCATCGTGACCTACGAGTTATTAATAATAATAATTTTGTTAGATACAGTACGCAAGAATACATATTTACCGTAGATAGATACTACAGAGGTTGTTCAGTCTACATTTAGCCAATTTCGACTTACCTAAAAATTTAGAAGAATCCATGGCGCCAAGTCCGTAAGTGCTGGATGTAGTTCCTAACAATAGCGCGACAGCGTAATTTCCACTGTAATAGGCTTCTCTGAAGAACTGGGAGGGGAATCTTGTCCCATTCCCTTTGCACAACTTTCCAAAGTCCTTCCACAGTTGTCACGCGCTGTTTTCCCAAAGCCTGCTTCCAGCAATCCAAATCCACAATAGTCCATAAGACTGGCATCTGGAGATTTAACAAGTACCTCATTGAAAGGTATCACCTGTATACCACTTGCTTCCTCCATCTCCTTGTAGAATGCGAGGAACGATCGTGAGGTATGTGATGAGACCTTGTCCATGTGAATGCGCACCAGATTGGCGTCACTTCCGTACATCGTTGGAATCTCATACTCGTAGATCTCCCGCATGTTCTGCTCCTGAAAATACTGAAAATTTATTTTGCAGTTCTTCGCCACCCTACGAATCTTCAGTTTACCTCGGTAACAGTAACCAGTAACGACCATGAACCCTTTTGGGAAAGATTCTTTTCAGACACGGACCCACCTTCTGAAGTTCTTGGCGTCTTTCTCTCGGTATATCATGGCTCTCGGTTTGCCGTAGTCGGAAAAGTAAATCCATGCTTCATCGAGCGTTACGACGTACATCCACCTTTGTTTTGCCAGATGTCGTTCGTACAGCTTCCGGGCGTCACACTTTCGTTCCTTTTGGTGGGCATCCGTGAGAAGATGGCCGCGAGCTTTCATGAGTTTTTCCAGCTTGAGTTGATGGTGTAACGTCCGACTTACAGTCCTCAAAGACACATCAAAACAATCAGCCATACGCCTCTGTGTTGGTGGAGGTGGCCTTGGTGCATTCACGCTTCCTAGGAAACTTCGTTGGTGATCCAAATGATGGAGCTTCGTTGTCCTTGTACTTTTTAATAACATTTTTTATTCCACTTAAACTGATGTTGCAACCATTGTTCTTGCACTGTTTTCTAATGATAGAAACACTAAAGTGGGCGGCATTTTGGTCAGAGCGGAAACCCACACACTTGGAAACAAATTTAATGTAACACTCACAACAATGGACTTGTTTTGTGCGTTACTGTCGTCTGCGCGGAAAAACAACTCCGTTCCCAGGAAGCCACTGCACAACACTGCAGGACGCCACGAGCCAGGTCGGGTGAGTCCAATCTGCCCGGGAGGGGGAAGGAACGAAATCGGCCAAAAGTAGGCTGAACAACCTCTGTAACTTAAAATTCCTGTGTAAAGGGAAATTCTTTCGGTACTGGACCCAAGAAAATGCGAATATCTCAAAGGCTGTTTATTAGAGTTTGAACGTGCTCATATAACAACACACCTTGCTCCATGAGAAGCAAGTCGATACTAGAGAAGACGCTGGAAATGATCACCTCCAGTCTAAGCAGAGCTAAACGCAATGATTCACATTTAGGAAAGTGGCTTGACGTACTTAGTTAATGGTGCTGCTTTGCCTGTCACATCCTATCACCACATTTCCTCAAAAATACTGTGGAAAAGAATTTATTTTCCAGTATTACGAACGATAAATACTACGCTCTTTTGTTGTGTATAAAATTCTCCTTTATTACCCACGATACAAGGACAGGGCAGTGCGCGACATACCGCCAGACACCAGTCACTGTCCCAACAATACCAAAACTTTTTCTCCTCCTTTTCCAATTTCGCATCTTTTTTTTGACGCAAATTTCAAAATTATACTTACATAACTTGCTGAAGTATTTGTATTTTCTTAGATTTAATACCGAAAGAATCACCCAGTAGAATTTGTATTCCTTCTTAATCGAGGTGAACATTTACATGTACTCTTCGAGTGCAGACATTTTTTTTTTTTTTCATAATTAATACTGTTATGCTGCTCAGTATGAATACACACAGTTTGATGTCGTTTAACGCATCAACTAACTACCTTTTATTGTTCTTCATTGCTGCCGAATCTAATAACTGATGCAGATACACAATTTTATAGGGGGAAAAAAAAAGTGGCGCAAATATAAACATTTATGAATACTTGTTTTTGTAATTAAGATTGAATGTGCCTTTACTTCAACAAAAACTTTTCGTGGATTGCATGAAGGATACGGCTAAGTATTTGAAATGATTGAGCTAGATTAAAAAGGAAATAAAGTTTCTATAAAGGAAAGTAATAATTACAGTGTAATTGTTTGCAGTAACATAAATAAAATTTTATTTTTCTATATTACAGAAAAGAAAGAAGAGCAGCTACTTAATGTCGTCATCCCCTCCTCAGCTTCGCAAAAGAGGCCGCCCTCGTCTTGATGACTCTCCTAACAGCTCTCGACCTCCATCTCCACCTACCACTCCTACCAACGTGCTTCACCCTCCGCTCACTTCTGATATGAATGGCATTATCCTTGATTCGTCTCGTCACAAGGTTGAGGTGTGTGTTATATGTAGAAGTCCAGGTAAGTTAGAGTGGAGATATCATTATTAATGTTTCTACACTGTTGTATTAGAGCTATGCTGCATTATGAGTTAGCAACTGTGACACTTCTTGAATTTTTCAGTACTCTATAACTTTCGGAATATTGCTGCCCCTCAGTACCGTATTTTGGTATGTAGGTTTGCCAGGAAGATTTCCCTAAGAAAAAAGATATAAGTTTCATTGTTACAGTCTTGCCAAAAATATGGTAGTATTGTATTATTATTGTTATTATTATTATTATTATTATTATTATTATTATTATTATTATTATTATTAATTATTAATTATTATTATTATTTCAATTTTCCCTACCGTTTCAACCAGTTAAGGACTATGGTTGACCATATCATCACTATTTCTGGCTCCTTAGATCTAGTTCATTGTATTTTAATTCAAGTATTTTTCAAATTAACACACGATATTGAGTCAGCCGAGAATTTAGACCGATATTACACGTGATAACCGTTATACTGTCCCAACGTTTGGCTGTACTTCCGCCCGTACAAGCAAGCGACGTCAAAAGCAGTATCGTGAAACGTGAGTCATTGCTGGATGAGCTAAAGAAGTGTAAAGGTATCAGTTGTAGTTGTTGAAGATGGAATAAGGCGAGTATAAAAATCGTGTGGCCGTGATAACGTTGCACAAGGTAGGCAAATCACCAGAGGAGATTTTCGAAATCCTTCAGAAGCTGCAAATTAGTAAAAAAAAAATTCGTTTACGGCACTATCCGGCGTTTTGTTAAGACTGGAACTGTAAAACATCACCAGGAAGACCACGCACATTACGAACACCTGCGACAGTGTTCTCCTGACAAATGAAGTGAAGTGCCAGAGGCTCCTAAAAGCAAAGCGCTTACTTAAATGTTACGCAGAAAATGGGCACCGTTGAATCCATTAACTGATGAAAATATTTTCAGTGTTGAGGGGATTTCCAGTGCCCAAAATGACAGGATTTATGCCACATTATCTAGAGAATCTGGTGAAAAGACTCCAAGGATTCAGAGGAGTCAGCATCCTGCCTCAGTGATTGTGTGATGGGGCGTGAGCTACGATGGCACAACGGAGCTCCATTTCTGTGAAAAGGAGGTCAAAACATCAGCCAGAGTGTACCAGGAGACAGTGCTTGAGAGACTGGTCAAGAATCTCATCAACACCCTCTTCCATGGACAGAACTGGAGCTTCCAGCAAGACTCAGCCCCAGCACACAAGGCACGGACAACCCAGCAGTGGCTGGAATCAAATGTTCCGGACTTCATTTCCACTTCAGATTGGCTTTCTGCAAGTCCGAACCTAAATCCTTTAGACTACAAATTAAGATGCGAGTTGCCTTCAGAAGATGACTTGCAAGAAGAGACATCCCAATATTAAAAGTTTAAAGCAGTCTTTTCGGAAGGCAACTGCAGATTTTCCAATTCATATGTTGCGTAATGCAATTGATGAGTGGCCACACAGACTTAAGGATTGTGTGCATGCTAACGGTGGCCATTTTGAATAATTATTTGTGATTTTGGTTCACAATGCTATATAACTCACTAGCAGCGTTCACCCCGCTTCGCTGGGGTCACCCCGGAACGCAATAAACTTTGTTACTTAGATAATTTTTACTTTTTCGCTTTCAAGTGATATGATAAAAACCATAGAAGATTGGAGTAAATGTTAACATTATATCGCCTGTCATTTATGTTAACCCGCCGAGTGACACGGTCATGTGGGTTGCATATAAATACGGTTAGATTTAGCTATGATGAGCTAACAAAGGATTTGTACGTTATGGACACTTGAATGGTCAATTATCTCAAGACACTGGTAATTGAAAATTAAAGTGATATGATAAAAACCATCTAGGGTCCAAATCTTAATAACCCCCCAAAAATGAAAGAAATTGGTTCAGCCGTATTAGCGTGATGAGCTAACAAAGGATTTGTACGTTCTCTTTTATATATATAGATGTTATTAGGGTATTAAAATATCTCTAACCATTTTGTGTCAATGTACTTAAAACATTGGAACAATGTTTATGGTAAGACTTTGTATTTATGGTATGGTGTTTTTTTGCAAATACGGTACAAACATGGTAATGTGATTAAAATGTGTAATGAAGTACTTTAAGAGTCTACTTGATTTTTAAAAAAAGCCAGCTAATGTGGTGTAAGAAGGTAGACAGTAGAATAAATTCTCATTTAGATTTGAAATACAAAGAAGACAGTCTCGTTGAATTTCCATTCTTTTCAGCTGAAATTTCCACTAACAATTTTACATGCTCGAATAGTGTAATAACTAATAAGACATCACAGTAAAAATAAAACTTTTTTACTAACGTTTCATAGTCTAACAGTGTTTAAAAGCTATACAATACTTAAAAATTATGTCTTCAACGTATTTCATTTGCTTTGATTTTTTTTTTTAATTTTTTTTTAAGTAGGTATGCTCTCTTTTTTAAAACATATATTAATTGGAACTTTTACAAAAGGGATATGTACTTTTATAAAAGTTTGTTGTAACGTATCAGTATCAGATAAATTTATGAAGAATTGTTGTGTATGTTTGATAGCGCAATATATTCAAAATTTTGCCTAATGTGTTGATCAAAATAAACTGTACTGTTTGTGAAAGCGGTCTGAGAAAAGCAAACGTCTGGATTTGAAAACTTCAGTTCTAAAATTTGTGCTTTCAACTAGCAATTAGCAGTGAAAAGAATCTCTGTTCTTTAAATATTTAGTGATCTCGATGTTACAAATAAGTATTGTGTTTTCAATAAAATAAAAATTTACATTCCTCATTGGAAACATAAATATCGAATAAAATACCCACTTCGAATAAATTTACGAGTATTTGCCCAGAATTTAGCCGTTAAAATTAGTGCTGGAATTTTACATAATTAATCAAGGTACATGTAATTGCAGTTAACTTACCACTGTTACTTGTTTTGTGTTCCTGTTTTATGCACATAATATAACTTTCTTTTTCCTTTCTTCAGTTTTTTCCCCTTCGTCGTGGCAATGAACCTAAGCTTGAATCCCAAATATATTGTGGTACTTTCTTTTGTGTTTTTGTAGAGTGAAGATTTTATTTTGTTTTTTTCTTTTAATTCAAAATGGCTTTTTTGGACTTGATTCCTATTAAGAATTGTTCATAAGTTGACAAGGTTAAGCTTGCTTTGTGTGCGTTGCGAAAAAAAATTGTATTATAATTCTTAAGTCGTCTCTCTTCTTTGCAGGTTCTCTCGTTGTTTGTGATACGTGCACTGTTGCATATCACAGTAAGTGTGCCGGTGTAGATGATGATTCGGTGCCAAATAAAGTTCATTGTCCGAAGTGTTCCATTCGTCGAATCAAAGCAGAAAAATCAACATCGTTTACACCGCCACCCTCATCGACTGGCGTCAGCGTTATTACTAATTACATATCAAATCATGTGGTGGATAAGACAGGTAAGACTCAACGAAGATTTTTATGTAATATTTCATGGAAATAATGATTTTTATAATTATTCTGTTATATTGACAAGTGATTTGCCGCAATTTGAAAGATGGCGTGATTACGGTCCATCACTAGTCCTTTTCTCTCAATTACATACGTTAACGCCGTTAACTTCGATATTCCTCGCGTTGATTTCTTTTATTGTCCCGTTTATCACGTCCACCGAAATACAATTTCTTCGTATTTTCTTCGTTCTTTTAAGTATCTCCAATACTTCACCCTCCACCCCCATAAGTCGTCTTCAGTTATACATTTGCATTTTATCTATTGCTTCGACGTTCGTCCTCGAGGTTGGAAGTTTCATATTCCATCGGGGCACAATTTCATATTCCTCTATGAAGACCTTACTCTTCCTTGTTGAGAAGGGGTGCAGGAAACGATATTGTGCTGGGGAAGGGGAGATTCGTCCCACTCTCAAATAGGCGGATTGCTTGTGTCATTGGTTCCAGTAGTGCAAATGATATTTCAGCCCAAATCTGAGATAGGCAGGACTGAAATTGTAGCCTCTCAAAGAACTAACGCTGATGCTTGCTGGTCTCTCGCTTGGATAAATTTCTGATTGTGCTTTTCATGCTAATGTAAAGGTGCTGAATTAAATGAAGCTATTTTAAAAGATATCCAATCATTGGATCACAAGGAAAATGACTCCAAATTGTGGTCTTTGAACTACCGCTTATGCCTCAGAATAACGAATACCAATGAGACATGATTTTGTTGTTAATGAAAGATGTCAGTTACTGAAATTTAGATTACTCTGACCTCATGCGGCAATTGTATTCAGTGTACAGTAAGTATATTAGTTACAAATGTAAATATAGGCTAATATGAAAGTACTGTACTCGGTGTTCAAATCACTAGGACAATAAACAGAGACATCTACTTCTGTAAAGAAACAAAAGTACCGCTGAGGAATGTGTTTATATAGGCTGGAAAATACATTGCATGTGTGGTCATCAGTGATGAAAATTTTGAAACGGAAAATTTTTGGATTCATAAAAGCATACGCCACTTATTCCTACATCGTTGTTTAGGCGTAAAGTTTATTTGTAGTAAATATTGTCTGAAATAAGTTTCACGAAGTAAAAATCTAATGATTCTTCATTTCTGCAAAAATGTTTAAAAAATTTCACTGTATTCTCCCTTCAGAATTCTCCTTTGATCTTATAAAATGATATTTGGACAGTTTAATACGCGTAAGATGAAGTTTTCTTATAGCTTTAAACACAGTAAAATCAAAGCATTTCTTCTTATTCTGTTACAAAAATAATTTTCATAAGGAACTTTCACGTAGTTATTACATAGGTAGACCTATATACGAAGAAATAGTGGCATTTTCTGCTTTTGAAATAATTGATAAATTCACAAAGGTTTCTTTTCGCTTTCTTGTTACATTTTAAACAATGGGATGGGATACTCGTACTTTACGAACTCGATTTATGTTCCCTGCAATTTACACTCACACAAACACGAGAGAGCGGGAGAAACACTATGTAAATTTTACTTGCCAACGCGAAATACTTAGGTATTAGAAAATTTGCTGGTTCCCGAAAGCTAATTGGAAAATTAAAATTTCTTGCTGTCTAACTTTCCTCTACAGGGATTCAATTTTATAGCTCAATGTGCAATTAAATGTAGTGGAAAATTTTCCACCTAACATCTCTATAACATAATATTCAAAATTGTCCCGCTTATGAAAAGTTTTTCCACTTGTTTCTACAGAGCAATAAAACTTTCCGATTCATAAAAAGTTGTTTTACTTTTTGGTTCAAAATGATGAAAATTTTCCGATTCATGAAAAATTGTTTTACTTGTTCCTATATAGTACTGGAAATTTTCTAAGCGATGATCTTTCACTCTTTAACATTTCTATACATGAATTCATTCAATTTTATGGTTAATGAGGAATTGCTACTTGATTACTGATATTTGCTTAGAACGGAAAATTTTCCACCTCACATCACTAGTGGTCATATCCTCCCCAGGTACGTCATCCCCATAAGAAAATGTAACATTAATATTAGTATGCTGAAGATATACAGAAGTTCTGTATTATGGACAGTCAGCTTGCAACTGTTCTGCATAATGGCTCACCAGGTGGTTTACTTACGACAAATTATGGACAGAGAATAGAATTTCTAGTTCAGCTTGTAGCTGTTCTGTGTAATGGCTCACCAGGTCATTTACTTACGACAAATCGTGGACAGAGAATAGAATAGTTTCTAGTTCGGCTTGCAGCTGTTCAGTGTAATGGCTCACTAAGGTCACTTATCTATGAGAAATGTCTATTATACTGCATCGCAGATTTATTTTCAAATTGCGAGAAGTATTTTCTATGCCAAATACATATGAACTGAGAAAAATTTCTGTCTGTTATGAAGAAGTTACTAAAACGTTGGGGAAAACAGAAGACTGTTCATGTCGCATCTGAGAGAGGATTCAGTTCCTTAGTAATACGTATATTTTTGCTGCGATTTAAAAAAAAAAAAAAAAAAAAAAAAAAAGCTGTTTGTAAAGAAAGTTTCACTGTTAGCACATGCAAGACAACGGATATCATACAAACAATAAAATCGTGAAGTGTAAAGTGGACATTACAAGTGTCTCTACCCTGAGAAATACGGCCAGAATACTAGAAAGATACTTTTCAATTTTTAAAAAAAAATCCAGGAATAATACTAGGTCAAATCAAAACTTATCTACACTTTTCATTTTGTGATAAAAGTCTACGACGAATTTTAGCCCCTTTCACACTGTTTGACCGCTGCTTGTTGTTCTTCTTTGATGCAAACTGCTATCGGAGGGAACATATTTACACTATAATAACCGGAATGCAAATGATAGGATCGGGATCAATTCTCGTTGCGCTTTATATGCTAAGTTTGGGATGTTGAATCCAATAAAGTATATCTAAACATATCCGTCCATGGTTCACGAGAAAAACGATGTCAAATTTGAGATATAAATAAATATAAATATCCATATTTTGAGATTATTTCTCTCGTGACCCCATAGATGGATATATTTACAAATAGTTCCATTGGATTCAGCATCTTAAAATTAGCATAAAAAGCGCAATTAGAATTGTATCCAAGCGTGAGCACTTTTAGCGTCTCGTCGGTATCCGTTATTCTGAGGTTTCACCGTATAAAGTTTTCATTTTTATGCAACTGTCTACATTTACCTTTCCACAGAGTCTCTACTAGTCTGGAAAACATGGAAAACCTGTAAAAGTCAGAGAATTTTATGACTTTTGGAAAAGTCAGGGAATTTTCTGCATATTCTAGAAATTTATGGTAGAGTTAGTTTTATTTCATTGCTTTTACATTTTACCTGCACAATGTTTGGAAAACAACTTTTCACTACAGCAGAAATCATCATATAATGAAGGACTCTGAAAGGAGTGGGAACTCTTGCGTATGGAGCTCGTGGTTTTTGATCTTCACCTTAAAAAATGACCTTCATGTCCAGGGGTGTAGCTAGGCTATTGCAACCTGTAATCTTCAATAAAGTCCTAAATAACACTTGTTCTGATCTTGTTGATTTTAATGTAGCTATAAGTTAGAGCCTAACTATGTATGGTTAACTCTAATTTATAATACAATGCATACTTACATTAGTTAGACTTAAAACTCCTATTCCATTTTCAGTGCAGTTTGGCGTTTTGTGATTATTATTATTTTGCAGGTAATTTCTGTGAATATTTTTGGTATGCTTGTAACATTTTATTAAGATGATCTTTTCTAGCAAGTGCTCATATTTTTATAGAAAATGTGAATGTAGTAGACAGAGCTCAGTAATTATTACCACATCTGAAGAAGTATGTCGATTCAGTTTCAGGTAATAATCGAAAATCACCTCGTGACAGCTTTAAAATAGTTGAATCGTGTCTGAAAGATTCTTTGTTTAGAGCTAAATTAGCTTTCTTCCGAACCGTTGCTGCAGACATTCAACTTTTTCTTACGAAATTTCAGTCAAATTCACCAATGCTTCCTTTCCTTTATGGTGAAGTACTTAAACTTCTAAAGTCCCTTATGATTAGATTTGTTAAAAAAATCCATTGTGATTGAAGCAGCAGGTTCTGAAGACCTGATGAAAGTTTGCCTAGTAATAAAGGATGTGTTCGGCTAAGCAGCTTGATGTCGGATTTGCAACACGTACAGCATTAAAATCAGAGAAGTTATCTGAACTGGATATCCTTCGTTTTTGGAGGGATTGTTCACATGTTTTCACAGGACTGTGCATATTGCCATTGAAATACAGACTTACTTATGGTGCTGCGTGCTTCTCTCCCGATTCAGTTCTAAACAAGAGACTTGTGGAGAAACAAGTAACCGTAGCATTGGAAGTGCTTGTAGAGAATTATCATTTGTCTGGCCCTGCTGTTGCTGAAGTAAAACGACCCTACAGGGTCAATCCATCTGAAGTGGTCCAAAAGTTGTGAAAATGGTTGCTTGACCATCTCCGAAAATTATAAAAATTTGAGTGTGACGAACCGTGTTCATGAGAAGATCAATAACATCATTCTCGTTGTCATATGTACGAGTGTTCCTGAATGGCAGCCATCTTTGTTGTCAGTGGAGTGCCAATTTTTGCATTTACAAGCGTTTACGAAAACTACAGTTGTTCAAGATGTACGATTCAGACGAACACAAAAAAAAAAAAAAAAAAAAAAAAATGAATGTTTAGAGGAGAGACTGATGTAAAAGAAGAATATAAACTTTTTCGTCTAAATAAGTATGCAGGGTTGCAAACCAATACATGAAATTACCAGCAAAACTAGAGAAAATTGCACTTTTAAACGGGCTGTATTTTAGAATGGCATAAAGTTGGGGAGGGGGTTTCATAAATTTTGTGCTGAATACTATTGCATGTAAAGAGTGCAGAAATATCCACAGCTATAATACTACTGTCACCGTAGATTAATGGGAATCCGATAGTTGAAGTTTGTGATTTTGATGCCATTTTGGGGGCGTAATATCTCAGGAGGGCAAAGTGCTAAAAATTACTGCTTATGCCACAATGTAATTCTGTATGTGAATAAACTATTGCAAAAAAAAACATGACTGATATTACATGGAGAAAAAAGTGAGGACATGGTAAAAAGGCGAAGAAAGCACCTGCGTGACGATGGTGCCCGGAAAAAATTAAACCCCATAAATCTATGGTGTCAGTAGTATCATAGCTGTGGATATTTTTGGAAACTCTTCACATGCAATAGTATTCAGCACAAAACTTATGAACCCCCCCCCCCGCCCCTCCGCCCACTTTATGCCATTCTAAAATACAGCCCGTTTACAAGTGTAATTTTCTCTAGTTTTTCTGGTGATTTTATGTATTGGTTTGAAACCCTGCATATTTGTTTGGGCGCAAAAGTTTATATTCTCAGTGTACCTCAGTCTCTCTGTAAACATTCATTTTTCTTTGGTGTTTGTCTGATTCGTACATCTTGAGTAACTGTAGATTTCGTGAACGCTTGCAAATGCAAGAATTGGCACTCCACTGACAACAAAGATGGCCGCCATTTAGGAACACTCGTACATACAACAACGTAAATGATGTTATTGATCTCATACACAAGGTTTATCACACTCAAATTTTTATAATTTTCGGAGATGGTCGAGCAACCACTTCGTATGGATTGACCCTACAGTGAAATTTGTACTCAAGCTTCAGTTATCACAAGAATAATAAGAATTTAAACGTGACTAGGGATCGCTTAGATCACTTGAGGTCCTTCATTCTTGAAAACATTAACACCACCAACAACTTTTCAGCGTTCGTTAAGATAATTCTGGTGTTATGACACGGAAACGCTTCCGTTGAACACAGTTTCTCATTGAATAAGGAGTTTCTTGTGGATAATCTACATGAGTAGTCTGTAGTTTCGCAGAAAATAGTACATGACGCTGTCACGTTCCACGGAGGTGTTCAGGCAATGCCAATCTCAAAACAATTAATTCATGCAGCAAGAAATGCAAATGCCAAATGGAAAGAGGCTCTCAGAAGGAAGCAGACAACAACTGAGGCAGAGAAAAATCGTTCGAAAGAAAGAGAGCAGCTGCAGAGTTGGAAGAACTGAAGATAAAGAAGGAAAAGAATCCTTGAGAAGGCAGCAAATGAAATCAGCTAGAGAACACATTAAAATCTTAAGAGACAATCCAGACGAAAATCTACAAAGTTGTCAGTATTTGTATCTCGCAACAACATTCTTGTTAGTAACCATATGACTGTGTGAATTGTCATGTATGTATTACCCTTACTTCATATTCTGGAATAATAAAAGATCTAATAGAAGTAAATCACTTAAATAGTCCAGTTTATGTAACTGAGGGTACCTGACAAGTACGTGGTATGAAATGTAAACTCTTTATACGCATTTTAGTGTATTATGTATGTTTTGTCCTTCATACTTTTTGTGTATATAATATTAGTTGTATTGAAACAAAGAGCGGAAAGAGGTGGCCATAAGGGGAGATGGAAGGACATCAAAAAATACATTATATGCAACAATATTGTTTTTGCCACGAATGAATAGGTACTTATATAAGCATTGTGGATATTTTTATAACAGCTTTCGTAACTAAGAGAACAGATGTTATAAAACCACAAGTGTTAGAGAATAACGGTTACTTTACTTCATTTCAATATAGTCTGGAAAATTTTCTGTTTTGGTCTGAAAAACCTGGAAAAGTCAGGGAATTTTATTTGTCTGAAATAGTGGACACCCATGCCAGTAATTTCCAGTGCCATGTAATTTTCAGATTTTCGTTTCCGAAAATCGTCAGTCTCTATACTTGCCATATCAATGATTTAACTTTCATATCCGTACAATACAACAAGTAGTGTTATGCTTTTGAAGATCTTTATTAAAGATATTTATTCTAATTTCTTCGATATTAATCTAAGACGATAAAACCTTTGTACGAAATAGTATTATGCATATCATGTTATTAATCTTTTTTTTCTTTTGTTTCCTCATTGACGACTTTTTTTATTTATTACCAATACGTCTGTTTTTAAATCTTGTACATCATTATTAATTACTAGCTGTAATCACCCGTTGCTACCGAGTCTTAATTCACAACCTGGATGAAAAGAAGGCAAAAAGGATGTCCTTAAAATGAATATCACCACAAAACCATTCAGTTCTCCGGGTGTTTATTTTCTGCTCTTACGCAAACCCGCTTATCAAATAATGTAATATGCGTTGCATACAAACAAAGAGTTCTTAGAAACAAGGAGAAACGTCCATAATTTTTAATACACTATCATCAATTTCCCCCTCCCCCGATCCAAAATCGAAAAAGAACTGCTTCGTACGTGATGATAAGATCTTCTCTCTCTCTCTCTCTCTCTCTCTATATATATATATATATATATATATATATATATATATATATATATATATATATATATATATATATATATATATATATACAAAAAATATATTATTAAAGAAAACGATGGTTCTATAATGTTACCGTATATAATACTTTATTTTATTGCACTCACTTTCAAATCGATATCTTTACACGCTATCATTAAGATGTTTATATTTTCGTGTATCATTGTAATGAAGGAAGCCTACATCGTTCGCTTGCGTAGGAGGTAGCTAGTTCAGTCTGTTCAATGTTAGATCTCTATTGTTAATTTGGGGGCACACTGATAAACCATTTGGTTAAAGCGCTTACCTCTGGTGCGTGGGGTCCCTGGTTCGATCCCCGGCCCAGTAAGTTTCTAGTAGACAGCATTGTGTCCCTGGATTTTCTCGAAGTACTTCCGTGTCCTCTCACTTTCTTATTCCACCAATTATTCCATCATCATTCACTTTCTTTAATCATCGTCTGCTTTAGCCTAAAAGGCATAATCATGGGACGTTAAACTGAAAGATCTCACTTCTTTTTATTATTATTATTATTATTATTATTATTATTATTATTATTATTATTATTATTATTATTATTATTATTATTATTATTATTACGTTAATTTTTCCTAATCTTCCTAAAGTAATGTTATCATAAAATGATGATGATAAGGCGGCCCCTTCCTTAGAGCGTTATAAACTTTGAGAGAATCAGACAGCTTTCTTCGTATTGCATTTTACTACTTGGTTTATAAAGATATACCATCTCCTTCGAATTCTTCCAAAATATTGTATACCTATCTCTTTAAACTGGCAGATTTTCGTAATGTCTTTCGTAGTGATATTTGGTGAATCGCATTGTCATGTTCCCATTTTTTCTGTCATATATCTGGTAATATGTGATGTAGAGTCCTTACTTACAGAGAAGTAAGATTAAAAAAGAAAAAAAGAGAAACAATTTCCAGTTTTCAGCAGGTGATTAATGCAGAGCTGTCGGAATTCAGATTTTCAATGAGATAACTATCATAAATAAACAGCTGTTCTAATTGGTTGTTTTAATATTAAGTATTTATTTTGTTTTTGCTTTTCTAGTGAAAGAAGAAGAGAAAAAGCAGTTGATACAGAGGAATTCTGAATTAACAGCAGAGAAAGATAGATTAGAAGAACGGGCAGCACAATTAACAGCCGCACTTGCTGTAAGTATACATGTTAACGTAACTTCGTACGCTTTGGTATTAGTGATTCAGTGATTATCCTGAAATATTTTGACAGATTTTCCATTAGTACTGGTGTAAAGCTGGTAATTAATATGTAATACGTAATAGTCTTTGCTCTCTAACTCGGAATAATAGAAATTGACATTTTATTTGGATAGTCTAAAAGCTTGCATGCATTTACAGAACATTGATTTGTATATTGCTCCCACGAGATATTTCTCTTACCACATGCAAGATTATATGTGCTCGAAGAAGAACTAAGGAAGATTAACTGAGACATCATAAATAAATTAATTTATCAATAATAATAAATTGAAGGGTATGTCTTGGACGTATAATAATGTATTAACAAGACTTTTGTCAAACGCTACTAGAGACACAAACCATATACTCCCAGAACAAGCCATTCCGAAGAGGAATGGAGTTTAATAACAGCAAAAATAAACTACATAAAGCTTATCATGGGAGATCTCAATTCCAGACTAACTAACTCTATGGCTTATGGAACCCGGAGGTTCAATGCCGCGTTCACAAAAGCTCTCCACTGACTTTTATCCTTAGCTAACTGCATCCAGTTTCTACTTTGTATTCCAATCTCTGCGAGATCCATCTTAATATTGTCCTCCCATCTGCGCCTAGATCTTCCTAATGGTCGTTTTTCGATTGGTCTTCCAGTTAAGACTTTGAAAACGTTCCTACTTTCTTCCATTCTGGCTACATGACCTGCCCACTTGAGCCTCCTGGATTTGATGACCCTAATAATGTTCGGTAAACCGTATAAATTATGTAGTTCCTCGAAGTTTCCGCCATTCCCCATTCCCGTTCTTCTTGGGTCCGAATATTCGTCTCAGTATCTTGTTCTCAAATACTTTCAGTATGTTCTTTCCTCAGAGTGAGCGGCCATGTTTCGCAACCATGCAGAACAACAGGCATTATTATCGTTTTATATATTTTAAGCCTCAAATTCCCCGACAGAATTCACGACAACAAGAGATTTTGAACTGAATAATAACACGAATTCCCTGCTTTTAGTCGATATTTAATTTATTCCTGAATAAGGTTTTCGTCTGATAATACTGATCCTAGATATTTGAAAGTATCCACTTTATCAAAAGTATTATTTGATATTTTAACACATCCATAATTTGCCGTATTACGATCCCGAAGAACTTCCATGTATTTAGTTTTCTCTGCATTTACTTCTAAACTCATGTTCCTACAAGCGTTTAATAAGACTTCTGCATTTCTTTCTATTGTTTTCCTATCATCCCCTATTAAATTTACATCATCAGCGTACGCCATAACCTGGTGAATACCATTCAACTCTAGGCCTTGGTTGCTATTTGTGATTTTCCTTATAGCATACTCCAGGACAAAGTTGAATAATAATGGCGACAACACATCTCCTTGTTTCAGGCCATTCTCCACATGAAAGCTCGTGGACAAAAATTTTCGTACCCGGACTTTACTTTCGGATTAATTTAAACATATTTTAATTAATCTAATTAGCTTTTACAAGCACGAGATGAAAAATCAGTAGATTTCGAACGTAATGAACGAGACAAATATCGGAACGTTATCAAGTTTGCCGAAGCTGAAATATACGTTATGAATTTAGCCAATCAAGAAAAAGCCTCACAGGAAATGACCATGGTGCACCTAAATGTGAGAAGAAATGAAGCTGGATATATTGTTTCAAAGGAAAACGAAAAAATGTTCTCAACACAAGAAGTGACCATCGAATGGCAGAAACTACATCTGAAGCACAAAGTGAAATATACATCTTTATAACCACAAAAAACGTGTAGCAAAGAAAATTCTTCCAGAGCAGGGTAGCACATTTGAACTGAAACCGAAGAACCGTTTCTCTATGCTGGAATTGGACATGGGTATTTTAGATCAAGGAAATCACACAAATTTCGAAGAATACAACTACAAAGATAGAAACTATTACGACGTAAAAAATGAGAAGAGAATGAAAAAAAAAAATTAATAAATGGAAAAATGAAGATTAACAATGACAGTGCAACATCTGAAATAGAAGATGTAGAACTTTGCAAGACAAACCGGAAATACGTAACGGAAGATGGAAAATTCAGTTAGCTCGTGAGACAAACTATTGAAAATAAGACAAGTTTTAAATAGGCAAAACAGAACGTAAACAGATCATGAAGAAAGAAAGAAAGAAAGAAAAAATGGACGGCACGATCACTAAAATCCGTGGAAGAAATGCTATCGGAGATTTAGCATTCTATAGAAAGTTACATCGGAAGAACAAACCAGAAGTAAAGAAAATAAAAATGAGAAACAGATAACATTATTCGCTCTCAAGAGGATGTCATTTGGAACAAGAAACAAGAGAAAGCATCAGACAAAGATGGCATTACATTAATATTGTATATTAGAAGCTGGTGAGGCAGAAGCAATCTTACCACAGTTTTTGGTCCAAAAAAAAATTGAGAAATATCATAGGAGCACGGCTACATAAAAATGATATAAAGAAGATCTACTTAATTACAGACTTGTAAATCTCCTTTCTGTAATCTATAAAGTAATTACCGAAGTACTAATGCGCCAATTAGAATAACAGTTAAAGATCACAATGAGTTGAGTTAAAAGGTGAATATACAGCACAATTGATTATATTTAGGTAGTGAAAGCACTGATGGAGGGCTCAAACAAGGATGAATTATTACTGTGTTCGTTAACAACGAACGCACATTTGATCCTGTGAAGTATCGGCAGTGATCAACACTCTTAAATCTAACGGTTTCGGAGAAGTTTACATCAAAAATATTGGAAACATTTACGAACAAGTCAGTGCAAATATTCTGGACTGTTTAGTTGTAAACAGATAGTCTTGTAGCAGGGAAAAAATACAGATGATACTATGTCTCTCAAATTTTTACGGGTATTATGTTTCCTTTCAGAATATCCACTCAATTTTGGGTCTTTAAACTCGTACGCTCTTTATGTGGGTTAAAGTGTGGAACAGCTACGTATTTCGTGAAGTCGAACTTATTCAGCAGAAAGCTAGTCAAATGATTGTGGTTCTTTATTGTTTCAATTCTCATTTCTTAGCAAAACACTTCTAAAGTAACATAGTAAGATAATAGACTTCTCTGTTAACTCTTTAGGAACGGCTATTTTATATCAGTCTTTATTCAGTTATCAAACTGAATTATTATATGTTGCGACACATATTGTAATGCATGTGTAACCGTCATTTTCGTCATGCTGTTTTGTTTATAAACTATGACCATCCTTTTCATCCTGATGTTTTGTTTATAAACCACAGTCATTTTCAACGAACGACCGAGTATGTGATTATATACCATGTTCATCTCTAAAGGGTTTAGGGTGAGCTATCAGTTTTTCATCAGACACGAAAGAAAAGAATACACACCCTAAAAGTCATCCAAGTGTATGATTGAGTATTCAATGACAAATTTGACGAACGCAAATGAGGCTTATAAATTACACCTGTTCTTTCCATCTAAATGTTGTTTTCATGTACCACATTCCTCAACGGAACGATAGGCGACATTTTTATATGCCACACCCGCCTTTGAAAGGTTAATGTGAAGTACTTGAAAAGTTGTCTTACAAATAAAGTTAAAAAAAAAAAAAAAGTATTACATATCTGAAATATCTTGCAAACGAGAGGTTTGCGAACTATGTTCCTTAGCGTCACGTGACGCCAGTCGTACAATCAAAATATAAATAGTGTTGTCCGAGATACTGTTTTACATGAGATTTCTTGCGTATGTGTCAGTTTTTTAAGAAAAGAAAATGAGCTTAATCCAATCCCCAAACATTGCCCCTGTATCACAAAAGATGAATGTGTGAGGACGTAATACTTAAGACATGTGTATATAGTTCTTGAGTCGATTTTGCGCTTACTCGCACAATCGTTTCTATAATCCTACACAATTGCAATTTTAATACAACTGAGAAATGGTCCGAATTCTGCGTCTTTTCTAATCTAACAACCGTGTCAGATAACACAGAAAACTATAAGAGCCCCGCTTGAATCCTTTACTGCAACAGCAGCAGCAGTTGCAACTACACAAAACAGTTGCATTCACTTCTCAAATGGGTAATACCAACATCATTCTTCGAAGTTTTGCTGCTTTTATGTAACACAATACACAAAATAATTAATTTATTACGATTAAATTATGTTAATTTTCTACAATATTATTATTGTATAACGAAAAAGGTAATATGTTCAAAGATTAAATATATATATATATATATATATATATCAACTATTAGATCTCATTCAGCTGAACAAAATGATATGGATATGTAAATCCTCATACATAGTTTTCGAGAAAAACTAAATTTTCTGTAAACCTAAAAATTAATGCTACAAGGTAAGGTAACCACGCCACCTGTTAACATGAAGATGAAACTGATACTGAATTATATCCTGACAAAGGTTTTCGTTACACACTAACAAAATTACAGTATATAGTATGATTAATGAAATGTAGTCAAACAGTATCTATATATATAAAAATAATGAAAGTGACTGTATGTTTGAGTGTTCATACCTCTTGAACCACCAGACCGATCTCGATTAAATTTTCAGCACAGATGATGTTCAAGCCTGGGATTTTTTTTTTTTTTTTTTTTTTTTATCATTTCACTTTGGCGACACTACGTAAGGGAAAGGGAGGGAGAAGATATTTAAAAATAATTGAAAATGACCGATATTAGTGTCGAATTCATAGTTTTCGAGGTCGCTGAGATGAACAGTGACACTTCCGATGTCATTTAAATCCAAATTCAGCCTACAATAGTAATATTTAATTTTTAAGACAAAAAACATCGTCTTGCAGAGGGCCCTTCAGTAATAGTAAAAAATGACTGACTAATGGAACATTACTAATTTCTCTTATTTTAACCGAGCAAAGCGGGTAATTGACGCTAATTATCTATTAAGCTTTCACTTGTGTTTAAATGTAATATTGTGCAAATATGTATCAATCGATAGATGATATCAAACGCAACAAAATATGCAATTCATAAGTCAAAACAGGAACAGTAACAATTATGGTTGCTGCTGTAAAATATGCGCAGGTATCTACATCTGTACCTGCGTTGCTGGTAAATTCTTATCTGTACCTTAAGATAATCAAGAAAAAAAAAATATGCCGCTAAAAAATATCGTTCGTTGTCCATAGTAACGTGATTTTTTCCCCTCCTGGAACAAGTTGTTTATTTATAAATATACTACAGGGCTAACCAAACAATTATATTTGGCTGGTCGTATAGATCTTGTAATTTTTAATTTATGCGTTACGTGTTTTTCTTTCTTATTGGTTCATATATTTTTCGCATGGTCTGTCTTTCCAATCTCACTAACCATTCCTCCTCTCTCGTTTTCATTATCCAACTTTCCGAACCGTACATGACTAATAGTTTTAGTATCGTATTGTATAAGCTTAATTTTGTTTTCCTAGATTTGAATATATTCTGCGTAATAACGTTTATTTCCATTTGTTATTCTTTTTTGTATTTTCTCTGATGTTTTATTGTCGTCGGTGATCATCTGGCTAGATACTTAAACTTTCTTGTTCTTTCTATTATATGACCAGACATATTTAAATCCCCTTCCTTATTAGTCCTTTTGGAATTTTCAAGTTTATTGTGTTTTATTTTGTTTGCGTTTATTTCTAACCTAATTTCTTTTGCTTTATTTTTCATTGCTTTTTTTCATTTTGGGGTATGTGTCTATTTCTTGTTAGGATTACCATATTATCTGCATATGCTAGAATTTGAGCCATTCTATTTAAAATGGTTCCTCCTGGGTTAATAGAAAGTTGTTGTATTAGTTTTTCTAACTCTATATCAAAAAGTTATGTTCAGATTACATCACCTTGTCTTAATTCCCACTTCACTTCAAATTCTTATCAAGCCTTGTTCTGTTCTTACTTAACACTTCGTATTTTTTAAAGTCATTTTGGTTAAGTTGACTAGTTTCTTTGGGATTCTAAATTCTTCTGTTATTTCGAAATCTTGTTTCTTTACAGACTGTCATATGCTTGCTTAAAATCTATATATCTGGTACAATAATTTGTCATACTCGTAGAATTTCTCTAGCATTTGACGTAGTATAAATATTTGGTCCATCGTTAATCTTTGGTTCCTAAATCCTGCGTGATGATCTCCTATTGTATGTTCTGCCCAGTGTTCTAGTCTTGTCGATAGTATCTTGCGAAACAATTTGTATGCTACATTTAATAATGTTCTTCCTTTATAGTCTGCCTTATCTCCTTTCTTATGTGTCGGATGTATTATCCCTATATACCATATGGCCAAACACTCGATCACCGCTGAGTATTGGGTAGAACGTTCTAGAAAGAATGATATTGTCTAAAAAGAATAGTCGTACACACAATCGCATCTTTTTTTAAAGTAAGTTTCAATTAAGGTGAAATGATTTCAAATAAAAGAATAAAAACGTATCATTTCCATAAAGAATGAGAACTCGGATATCTCCTTTGTTATGTCGAAGGGTAAATGGATGTATTGTGTAACGTTTGTGTGTCTCCCATAAAGAAAGACATTACTCAGCTTTGCAAAAGTAGAAATATAACTCTGGGTTTCGTCCTAAAAGTTAATTAATTAAGTGAAACGAATGTGTTAGTGTCACTGGCAATTGCACATAGATTGTCAAAGAACTATGGCAAATCGGTAGAGATTTTCATAGTTAGAAATAGATCACTAAATTAAAAAGCTTGGCCACTCCTGATGTTCTGTATGTTTTTCTTTTAAAAAACCGTTTTTTTTTTTTTTTTTTTTTTTTTGGTCTTCTATTAACATTACACGCACACTACTTGTAAATAAAAACAATAAGTAATTATTAATATTTGAATTTAGAATATGCAAATAGGAAAAAAAAAACAACAACAACAAGTAACATCAGGTAAGATTCTAATTTAACCCTGCATAGCACGCGTGGTCAATTGTAACATCAAGGCACGCGCGCGGAGTCTCACTCCGCAATATTTATTTATCTGGTTGTAATGTGTATTTTGTTATTAAATTGTTTAATATTTTCTTTTTATTTCTTTTCACAATTGCCCAAGTATATTTTACATCACAAACTCTTTAGCAGTTGTAAGAAAACTAACATTTCTCTATCCGCGGAGTGTGACTCCGCGGCGCGTGCTGCGGTAGGTTAATACACTTATAAACGTTAAATTAGCAATTAGCATAGTTATAGTGTACATTATCTTGTTTTTCAGAGCCAAGCAACTAGGAGAAAAGAACTCTTAGCATCGGAGGAAAAGACCAGAAAATCCATCCAGTGGCTGCAAGATTTTATTCAGAGGGTTAAGAGTCCAAATTTCTGCTCATCCTGAAATATCCGGTTAAGGCATGCGAGAAATCGTGCAGCTTGAAACAATAAATGAACTTTGCAATTTTATAATTATATGTAAATACTATATGTATATATAATATATATAACTTACATGAATAGATAAATAAGTATATAGATAGTAGTATTTTTGACGTTGTCAACTTCTAACAACTCGGTGCGTATACTAATTTAAAGAATACTACCCAATGAGCTTTAAAGAAAATAACATAAAGGAAGTGCTGATTGTGAAAAGAAATTTAAAAAGAACTATATGATGGTACAGTTTGTTATTTTTGCATTACTAGATATTATGAATATACTTATTATATGCATATATCCAACACTGATGTAGAAATAGCATTTTTTTTTTAATTATAGGATTGATATCAAATATTTTTTCTTCTAGCGTAACATTTCGTAATTTTTACATGAATTTTTATATTTACAAACCTATTACTTTGTATATGATGAGTGTGTAAATAATGCTCACCCATTTTATCAACAGGTCTGAAATTTTGTAATGCTAGAGATTGTGTAGACATATATATATATTTAAAGGTTTGATTTTGTCGATTCAAGAAAGATGGTGCACAGACATATCTCACAAAGTATTAGTTCTTCCATGATGATTAACTAATTTAATATATTTGTTTTATATAAACATATAAAAAATATGTTTTTTGTAATTTGTGTTATTGAAATATAATCATGTTGGATACGTATTTGATATTTGAAAGCAAATCATATCAGAATAAATCTGAAGCACAGGTTATGTTTTCTGCAATAGAAATAAAAAAAAAAATGGACGTCGATTATCTTGTTGAATTGTGATAACAACAGTCGAGGTATCTTTTTGATAATTTGTTACTGATTACTCTTTCACTTTCTTCCTAAGAGTCAAGACTGTTGAAAAATGTTATTGTTACAAAAGAATGAAAGCTGGATATGAAAGCTTAGAATATACTAAGTAACTAAAAAAATGTTCGTATTATTTGAGGGAATCACCCTAATTTAACCTTTAAACGCTTATTGACGCACGTCTGCGTCATGGTTTTAAATCTTCGTGGCTCAGTCCATAATTAAGGCACGACGATAATTTTGGTATCAATGTGTTCCTGAAGGATAAAGCTTTCCAAAGGCATGCATTTTATGTATGTGAAGAATGCCACGACAGAGGGGGAAGGGGGTAAAATTCGTTTGTTTTTTTTCCATCAGGTTTTTGGTAGGCATCTTTCCTCCCCTCTTGGGGGTACAATCATAGAAATAAGTATGCGAAACAATAAAGTAGTCCACTATAAGCTAATACCCCGCAAAAGTATTTGTTGGTTATATGCGTGGAATAGAGGAGGTTCCAAGTTGAACAATTTTGGGTTGCCAGGGCCTCCCGAATTCTATTTTTCATATTTTTCCGGATTTTTTCTCTTTCTTCTTCATCATCTTCTGCGAATAAAGCGGGAATTGCACAAGTGTTATCTTGTTGGCATCTGTGATACATAAGCTTTCCAACGATGTATGAATCATGACTCAGTAATAATTAGGTTGCTCACCAGGGCTGACAACGTGAAAATCTTCAAACGCCCTTCGAAAATGAAAAACACGTCGTTTTTTTAAATTAGAAATTTGGTTCTGAATGTTTTCTAGATTTGTATTGCAGCAATGGCTACCATGTTTCCATATTATTGTCACAAGTCTGTTGCCTACACATGAGCTTCATTTTGCCAGCGTAAGGTGATTGTAAGGGTTGCCAGGGCCTCCCAAATTCTACTTTTTAAATACCTTTTCCTGATTTTTTCTATTTCTTTGTTTTATTCTACAAATAAAGTGGGAATTGCACAAGTGTTATCTCGTTGGAATCTGTAATCCATAAGCTTTCCAACGATGTATGAATCATACTCTGTGATAATTATGGGGGTCACTAGGACTCCTAAAGTGATAGTCTACGATTTCGTTGAAGTCCCTGGCCGGCGTTTAAAGGTTAATTAATAAATACAGTAGACTCTCGAGTATCCGGCCTAATGTGGCAGAAGGGCAAGCCGGATAGGTCGGAGTTCTATGAACTCATTTCTTTATGAACATTAAGCATATACCCCAAGAACAATTTATGAATACAATACTGTACGTACTGTACAGTTATAATCAGGAACAGTGGCAAGCATACTATATTGAGGTCTGTTACACATTGTCGAAACAATGAACAAGGAGCAGAACGCTGCTCTTTTCCTGTCACAACGTGTATTTTGCACACGACATGTAAGAGGATTGTAGCAGTGGCCCACTTCTAATTCAACGCCTTGCCTTCCTCATTTAATTACGATAAAAGAATACTAGCCCAGATAGTCGCGAGCCGGATACTTGGGAGCCTACTGTAATTATTCTATTTGTACCTATGTTTACAGTGTGCATTAAAATGGGATTTAATTTAGGAGGAGGATGTACAAAAAAATTAAGGAAAAAATTTATAAATACGAATATATATATATATATATATAAATTCTGTGTAGCATACATACCTAGGTCAGATATCTAATCTATTCCTAATCTCGTAAGACTGAAATAATATCTTGAAGTTTAACTTTTTATGTACTTCTGAAAGTTAGATGGGACTAAAAGTTTGCCTTGAAGTAATGATGAGCCAGAACAAACGATACAATCAAGAGCAGATTGTTTCATATATTAATTTCGTTCAGAATTTTATTCGCTTTTTGTTGGATCAAAAGATCCAATACATTTCAATCAAAAATTCTCTTGTACGCTTTATATCTGGAGAACTACATACAGTAGCCAAACCCAAACTTTCACTTAACTCAGTATGATGTGCTTATTCCGTAGAAAATACGAAAACTCAATTTAAGGTCCGTTCGAAAATTTTGTGGTCTCTGATCCAAAAACTAACACAGGCTGACGTTTTTAAACTTTTGAAAAGTTACAGAAACAAAACTCACTGATTCTGACTAATTTTAGGTCCCTGAATATGAATATGACATCCATTTTACTACATTAGTCCGCATTTTTTTGTAACGCATAGTTGGCAGATCTTATATATAAAAGAGAACGTACAAATCCTTTGTTCCCTCATCACGCTAATACGGCTGAACCAATTTCTTTCATTTTTGGGGGGTTATTAGGATTTGGACCCTAGATGGTTTTTATCATATCACTTTAATTTTCAATTACCAGTGTCTTGAGATAATTGACCATTCAAGTGTCCATAACGTACAAATCCTTTGTTAGTTCATCATAGGTAAAAATAAACGTATTTATATGCAACCCGCATGACCGTGTCACTCGGCGGGTTAACATAAATGACAGGCGATATAATGTTAACATTTACTGCAATCTACTATGGTTTTTATCATATCACTTGAAAGCGAAAAAGTAAAAATTATCTAAGTAATAAAGTTTATTGCGTTCCGGGGTGACCGCAGCGAAGCGGGGCGGGTTAACATAAATGACAGGCGAGATAATGTTAACATTTACTGCAATCTTCTATGGTTTTTATCATATCACTTGAAAGCAAAAAAGTAAAAATTATCTAAGTAACAAAGTTTATTGCGTTCCGGGGTGACCGCAGCGAAGCGGGGTGAACGCTGCTAGTTTACCATAATAGAGAAAATGAACTATCATGAAGTGTACCAGCCAATGAGCTATTTGCGTGCCGAAAGGGAATCAACTTCATTTCGACAGTTGGTCAAGAACGACATTCAGTTTTAAAAATTCTTAAAATTAATATATTGAATCAACCAGTTAAAAAAACTATATATTCTGTTTGTGTATTAGCACTAAAAACTATATATATTCTGTTAGTGTAGGCCTATTAGCATTTACATACACAGAGTAATTTATAAAGTCTAATGTTTAGAGCTGCAAATAACACCATCTGCTTTACTTTTTTCTTTTATGAAATGTTGGGTCCTCTCGCTTCACCGACCAGCAATAGTCCCCCATCATTGCAGGGTCCCAACGTCCTTGATATCGAATTTCCATCGTTTTTATATCCTGGTTTTTATATTCTCCCATTTCGTCGCTTACATCTGCAAGATTTTCTGGAAATAAGTTGAGGTGGGAGTGCAGAAAGTGGATTTTCAATGACATGCGATATTCCAGAGCATATGCGACCAGAAGTTGCTGCACCAGAGCGTCATAATTTTGAGCTTTAGTCCACCCCCCACCCCCCCAAAAAAAAAAAACTTACAACTTGAACACAAGCACGCCAGGCATTTAACTCTTTGTCGTTTAAACTCTGTTCAAACAATTCGTCATGGATAAGTTTGCGAATATCAGTGCGTTTGTGTTGTCTACTCTAAATGTACTGCTAAGAGTAGTTAACAAGAGATCTAAAGAAAACATTATGATCTCTCGACACCTGTGTTTTGCTATTTTGACATTTAATCATATTAGATAATGGAATTGTAGATAATGGAAGTAATTTAAATGTGCATCATCACATCGTCTTAGTTAGCAATTTGGACACCTCTTTGCTATTTTTGAGAAGTCCTATTAACTGTAGTTATACTTTCTCAAGTTTTGATTTCGTTGGCAAAAAGCATTTTATTTGCTCTTTTCAAAACAAATGACAATTGAAAACGACCACCATAATAAGTCGTCGTTATTTTAGGAAACAAAGGTAAATTTTCCACATGCCTAAAATTCCTAGAATTTGTAAGAGAAATTTATTGGCAAGTTGCTAATTAATTTTTTTTTTAAATTAGCAAAGTTTTACTTAGACAAAATGAGTTGATGCAAACAATTGATGATCAAATGAAGAGCAGTGTATGCTATAAATTGAATGAATAAAATGTTCCTAGTTCAAGTTACCAACCTTCTGTATGCCTACATTCCCTGTCTTAGGAATGAGCTGCAATATCGGTGAGAAAAGTGTTGGATTAACATTACCTCTGTTGTTCTAAGTAGGCAACACTAGTTATTAAATATATTAATTTCCTGACGAGTGCTAACGGACATTACTAATAAATTACATGGCGTTAATGACGGTAACATAAAAAGTAAGATAGGGGCCGCGGTGGGTCAATGGTAGAGCGCTCACTCGTGGTTTGATCTCAGCTCTCACCAAGTGGGTTTTGTGATGGTAAAATGTCATGTGCGTGAGGGGTTTTCCCCGTTTCCTCTTACTTTCATCCTCGGTGCACAATTGTTGAACGTTAAACTTTAAAAAAAAAAAGTAAGCTGCTGAAAGAGAAATACAAATACGTAGTGTATTTATGTTTTGGAATTAAATGCAGGAAAGATTATAACTGTTAAGAATATCATCAGGGTAACAGCTCCAAGAATTTATAAAATAATCTGTGAATGTTTAAGGTGTCATGTTTGGAGATTCCAATCTTTGAGGTCTATCAATAATCATATTACGAAGGAAAAAGGGTATAACCCTTTAAAGGGCTGATACACACACATGAAAGTAATATAACTGATTAACTGAATTATGTTTGCGACACTCGAGCAAATTCAGTTTCTTCTTAGTGAATATCAACAGATAGGCTTTTGAACAACGAAACCATATACTGAACTTCTCAAATAGACATCCATACCTCTGCATGGTTTAGAAACTAACTGTTGATGGGCATTTTCTTGAGAATGTACTACATTGGGATAAAACTGACTTGTGTATCTCGCAGAGAGCAGTCGCGTGATTCAAACTTGGCGTTTTCGGTATCAATTTCGACCACATCTGTAATTCCGTAACAGAGGGTAGAAATCATTAGTAATTACAGAAATTCTGTAATGGTTGACATCTCTACGTATTTTAGACAGTGGAACAACAGTGAAAGAGAGACTAAATTAATATATAAGTATCGGAGTATGATTATAGTGATAAATCAGCTGTATCAGAACATCTGCTTATGAAAAGTCATCTAATGCAATTTGAATGTGTGACAGTGCAATATTCAGAAGCTTAAGTATTAGGTATTCGAAAAAAAGTTCTATCGAATTTACCCGTGGGGCATTGCACGAGTTTGCTACAGTTTTCTTTTTTAAAAGGAAAGTAAGTTATTAGCGTATATTTCTTCTAATAGCTTGCCGGTTGTGCTCGTTACAATTAAACGGGGACATCAGCCAGAGCAGTTCACACATGATAGTATAATTGTGCCCAATGGTAGCGCAGAAGATTATGAAATAACATAAACTAGTAACGGATATTTTATGTGGTAAAGATTGGTGTCATTTCACAAAGTAGCAATTTCATCGTGGGAAGGTATTCAGGGTAATGATGTCAGAGGTTCAATAATACTGTACGGAATAGCATAACTCCAAGGATACTAATGTTTGGGTTACAGATACTCAAATATAAAGGAATAGATTTCTGGGTTCCTTTTGTAACTTGACAGCTGCGGTTGATCTTATGTTTCAGTGCTGAGAGTGGAACCTAAGTCACTGGAATAGAATTCAGGTATTATGTATTTTTACCATAATAACTACTTAAGTTTAGTTTCAAGGTTTACTGTAATTAAAAAGCAAGTCAATTACAAAAATATGGATTGAGCGTAATTCAGACTAGCAGAGGGCATGGTAGAGCTTTGTTTAGGTAAGATAGAATTTAGAGACTATTGTTATGCAAAACCAAGAGGTCTTTTACTGAGCAGTAAATCAAAACTCAAGACCACAGCCAAAAGCAGTTCATCGCGTACTGCAAACACGTTTTTTTCTGTCTAGTCCAGAATTATAGAAAATCCAAATTTTTATTTAATTCTACTTCTTGTTAGCGCTTTTGGCTATTGCCCTCTGTATGTGGTGTGATCTTCTTTCGGCATGAAGTTCGTAGCAGTCGGATGTCGTCTGACGTCACGTGTTGAATATCCCAAACTCAGCTTGATGACGATACAATTACTGGTTTAGTGCAAATGCACTAACAATTGTTGCTTTCTGGTGGTCATCGACTAGCAGAATGCTGTCTTTGGCTGAATGACATAGTCAGGAGCGAGGTCAGTAACAAAGATTTCATTTCTTTCCCGTTTAATACGAAGAGCCCAATTTAGCATAGACACGGAGCAAATATTGCAAATCCGCTGTCGTAATATGGTCACTACGATTGTGTAGAAAGGCAACGAAACTGTGATTGCTGCGGTAAATAATAGTTGTTCCTGATCTGTTTCACTAATTCTTGTAACATGACAATGATTTAGAAGGTAGTGAAATTCTGTGTCTGCAACTTCATGGACAAACAAAACTTCGATTTCTTCTTGATATACAAAGTCCCAGTACATGGTGTTTAACTAGAGAACCTGTGCCTGTTGAGATTAATAGTCGCAAAGCGAAAAATAAAGATAAAGATAGATACAAGAGACATATGAGTTGGTAACAACATGATAAAGAGAAGGTAATAGTACTGCAAAGAAATCGAAATAGAAGAAAACAATAAAGTATTATAATATCACTGAAGTTTTAGGTCATACTTTTTGATAAAAGTTCGCGTTTGCCATGTATTAGTGCTAAAAGGACAGTGGCTCCTTACTAAATACTTCCATTTACTTAATTCGCGTTTATCACTGTGAATGATTTCAGTATCTGTCACTTACTGGGTCACTGAAACGAGAGCGAAATGTTAAGTTGATTGGTTATCCTTGTTTGACAGCTAAGGGCAGGTAAGAATGTATTCCTTCTACTAAATCAGTATCAATTATTGGATGGAATGGTAGGACGACTGTTGAAAGAGCTAGAATATTGATGGGTGTTGTTCATGCTTGGACGGGCTTGGAATCCGAATTTTCGTCTACTTCCATCTTATTAAAGAACACATGTCCAGTGTCCTGTTGGAGCCTGATCGGATTGAATGTTGGTATTTGCCAACTGCCCATCTGCTTCTTTCGGTGGCTTTGAATAAATTGATTTCTTAACATCCTTGTGAAGCACTGAAGAAACACTGTAACTAGCGGTGTCGGGATCTGATTAGTCTGCTGGTAAATCACGGGGTACTCATATAATAGAAGATACAGAATTGTTCGCTATATTTGGAACATTGACACGAGAATTTCTTTTCTTTGGATAGCCCTGAGCAAAATTCCCGGGTGACTTACAGGTGGTACAAGTTTGAATTTGAGCAGCGAAACTGGTAAACAAACGTAAAACCACAAACCGTAATAAAGAAGGAATGTTACTGTTGTTAGTCATTTCTACAAGCCTATGACCCGTTCGAGTAACACTGACGTGATCTTTTGACTAATGTTCATCGACAGTACTTGTGACATCACTATATCGGGAGAAGACACGTGTTAGTTGTGTGTCACTAAGTCCCATAGGGTATAAGGACACTTTTTATTATCACCACAGAATTATTCGCCAAATCAACGGGCAACATATGCTCCCCATAACTGAGTAGGTCACTACACCATTTATACTTGCCAGAATTTGTTAACAATTTGTTACTTAATTTCAGCTATAAGTTCTGTCATATGGAATCCATTTCTATGCTAAGAACCTTACTTACTGACTTACGTACTGGTCGGCGCTACAGCCCTTGGAGGGCCTTGGACTAACCTAACCACTCTCCTTCTCGATTCTCTGCTGTTCTTCTCCAGTCTCTAATTACATTTTTTTACATCCTCTTCTATGTCGTCAATCCATCTTCTCCTGAGTCTGCCTCTTCTCTTTCGTCCGTCTGCTTTCCCTACGAACACGTTCATAGCTTTTCTACTTTCGTGCATGCGCTGTACACCCAGCCACAAAAGTATCTCCCCCCTAAGTGCTCTAATTCCATTACTTGGGGTCCAGGTCTTTTGCAGTTGTGAGAACGCCTGGACAGATGCAACCCAACTTACACGTAACTTTTCTCGGCACTGACAGCAGTTGGTAGCACTAAGTCAAGTCTGTATGGAAGTAAAATTGTGAGTAGATGACGCACGAAACATTTTTCCATTCTGAGATCAATCTCTCTGGTTCAGAGCGTGTTGTCCAATGAACATCATATGTTAATTTCAATATTGCTGTGTATGTAATGTATTTTTTTCATTATATACTGTATATTCAAAGAAATAAACACACTGATCACATATGAATCAAAAAATACTTGAAAGTAGCTGAAAATATCAAATCTAGAACAACTGCTGGAAATAACTTTGTAAATGATTGCCTCCATTGAGAGACCTTCTCCAATTTTTTCTCCTCATTCCAACATCTTTTTCTTTCTGCAGGGGAGAAGATCTCGCTTGTCACACTGAGTATGCATTGAAATTGAAATTGAAAGAGAAACACTTCAAAAATTTCAACCGGGCCGGGATTCGAACCCGGGTCCACCAAATAGAAATTCAATGCGTTAACCACTCACCTAGCGCGCCATTTAAACTTCCACCCAAACTAATACCTAGTTAAAGTCGTTTGATGGAAAAATATAAACAAGATACTCAAATATAAAAAACCAAATAAATATAAACAAAATATAAATAAGAAAATATAAGCAACTTGTATATATGTCTTAATGACTTACTCGAGATTTCCTTGTTTACCTCAAAAACAAGTTATTAGACGTTACTCAATGAGGAAAATATCACGAAACATTCTTCAAATTGAGCCTACGTCATCGGCAGAATTGTAACTTGTGGGGGCAACTGCCCCCAGAGATGCTCCCGCCGTTCGAGGGGCCCCAAATTTTCTTACTCCATATACGATACGAAAATGAAATTAGAAATGAAGCATCAAATAGGGTCGCTACATTACATAAACAAAACAGCACACAAAAGGTAAATAGAACAAAAATGAGTCGTGTACCCATTTCAGTAATATTTATTCGTATGGCTTTGAGATTTATCAATATTGTCCCCTTAATAATTTTGTCATATATGGAATGGGCCCAGGAAGTAACTAACGGAACCGCAGACCTTACCGTGCGCGAGGGCTTACAGGCTCCGGGGGGCCCATAAAGATTAAGAGAAAGTTGGAGAGAGGGGGCCCAATAATTAGAAAATCAACTTTTTCTAGAGGGCCCAAATAAGCTTATTAATGCTTCCCCACAGAAAGGAATCTAAGTTACGGCGCTGGTCATCGGTTGCAGGGATGGACCCGATTTACATTACATTTCGTCTTTACCATAACTTCTAATTTCCAAAGAAGAAAAGACGACAGAAATTATTTTCACATTCTTTGAATTGTATCAACACGTGTAGAAATAGACAGTTATATGTTTATGTTCCATAACTACTAGTATATTTTCTTATATTCATATGAGGAATTTGTGGCAAATTGAACCGGTGGCACTAGCCGAGTGATCCCGGGTGTTCGGCTTCTGATCATGAGGCGCAATCCACTAGGGGTTCGAATTCCTCTGAAGAGCAAGGTCGGAATTTTAATTGTCCTCAGTATTTCTGTGTTCGTGTTCCTGTAGTGTTTAGAATATGTCGAAAGGACATGAGAAGCCAGTGGCGAACAATACTTCGGTTGGGGCGATTTGTTTCAAAAAATTGTGAAAGCAGGAAACTTCCATTGCAGCTACTTGGGTTCAAATCCCGTCGTGGTAATTAGTAATTTTTCTGGATGGGAAGATAATGTTTATGTAATTGGTATTGTAATTATGTTATTCCTTTATTATTATTATTATTATTATTATTACCACAATGGAAAGAAAAAGTAACATAGTCGAAGGTATTCATAGGAGCAGAAAAGATATAGAGTATGTCAGATGTTTCTTAGGTTTACACATGAACGCAATAATATTATTACGTTTATGGATTTACAGGTAGAATTATCATTTTATGGCAACAAGAAATGGAATATAAAGATTTGTTAGCTGTTACAGTAATGCATTTTGTTTCGTCCTTCTTCTAAGTAGAAAGGTGACGTGACATCTTAAATAGGATCATTCTCATGACAAGCGATCCCTATTGTAAGTTCGATCACTATTTGCAATTTGTGCACAGCTAGGAACAATTCCTTAGAACTCATTTTTGGCCCATACTACAACAGTAAGGACGTGTTTAGCCATTATGTGTTCATCAATTCTTGTCCAAACACGTTACTTGCCAGAGAGTTACGAAGGTTGATACGGATGACGTAATTTTGTGTTGTTGGCATTTCACCTGTAAAGGAAGTTGTCTCAACTCTTAGACCCAGAGAAATGGAATATTTTTCATGTTAGTATACATCAGAAGTATCAGTTTCGTAGATTATAAAAATTTCCTGAATTGCCATAGCCGGAATCGAACTCGCGTCCCCAACATTATGAAACTAACGCTTAAGCCACTGCTCTAAAACATCACTGTTCTGGGAGAAGGAAAAAATGGAGCTGCAGTGAATTCAGTAAATACACACTTTTACGAGTTCAGTGTAATGCTGAAACTTTCTGATTTCAGTCATGATAGAATAGTAAAATATTATGCAGAAAGAATAGTCCAGAGAAGTGGCAACTTTAAATTGACAACTCATATGTGCGGAGGCGTTGCCGTATGCTCTCGCCTCGGGCCCTGATTTTTCACGACACGCCATTGGACAGATACTTATATTGATTGGAATCTGGTGTTTTAGGGTACTGGATTTTTTCAAAGTTAATTAATTTAACGAAACTTCCTCAGTAACTTGTTTCCTATTTTGACGCGTTTTACTCACTTTTAGTTTTCCCACTAACTCATTAAGAATGGAAACAAAAACATAGGAACATGGAGGACATTAAAAATCACAAACACTATTCGCGCGTTCTTCCCTTGCCTGAAGTAAAACAATAAAATATGGTGAACATGCAATTTTTGGTCTTCCATTTTTTATGTGGTGTCAAATCCAGTTGGAGTGAGTCAAATTGATCGAGTTTTCTGAGTAGGTCAGTGGGTCAACAGCATGTGACCCACTGCAACCCATCATCCACCGTGACCCACTGCGACGCACCACCCACCGTGACCCACCACTCCCTATGACGCACTCTGACCTACCGACCCTCTGCTCACTGCATTGTAGACAGCATCTTCTGACGCGACAAAACGCTAATAAACCACAAAATTACTCCCCCAAAATATGTAAATCGCCTATATGTGTGATTTGTTTACATTAAGGTGAGTCTAAGAAACACAAAAAAGGACCCCGAAGGGGCTTCGAACCACCAACCTTATGACTATTGGGTGGGTGTTCTTCCGACTTCGCCATGGAGGCGTCGCTTGTAATGGGATAAATCGTTGAGATCTTTTTAATTTGGTCAATCAGTGCTCTTTGAACCGTATATATGAGACAACTGCTTGGGATAAGATAAAATACGTTCACCATGTAATTTTATAACAAAATGACGCGTGTCTATTTACTTTATTTCATAGTTCTCCCATACTCACTTTCTAATGATCGACGATAGTTGCCACCTAAATTCATACAATTATCACACTGAAGATTTTTTACTTCATGATGTTGAGGCAGAGGTTATTCTTGACCCCCGGAGCTCACTTTAGGAACAATACGTCAGGGAAAAAAATAATATATAATAATAACCGCATGCACATGACTGGCGATAGTTCATGTTGGTCCCTTCGCGATTCTCCGCGACGAATCGAAGGAGCGCGGACTAAAACGAAGTCTTCGCTGCTGTGCGGTGGTAACTTTTATATCGTAAAGATCAGATCCATCATTATTGTAACAGAGCGGTGCTTGAGCGATTGACCGTAGAAATTCAAACTCCGATTAGTTAAAATTTGACAACCTGGTTTTATTACAAGTGTAAACTCTTCAGTCAGTAGAAAAGAGGCCGTGGATCATGTGTCAGAGTTGATGACGATATGTTTTGGTGGATTAGTGGTTCATGGTGGGTGGTGGATCGGAGTGGGTCATGGTGGGTAGTGGGCCAGAGTGGGCCTCGGTGGGTGGTGCATCATGGGTCAGAGTGGGTCGTGGTGGGTCAGGTTTTAATTGACCAACGCCAACTCAGATCAAATCTAAAACCAAACCAAACAAAGAGCAATATTACTACACAAAACGCTAAACATCTTAGGTATTCATGACAAACTATTGCATGATCTGAATAACCCTAGTATATCCACAAACCATCATTTGTCATATTTCACCGAAATATGTCATGACTTTTCTGACAACCTGATACTTTGAATGTTGTTAATTGATCTCATCACTTATTCACTTATTCTCTTATGATCATCACAACCTTTACGGTACTTCTCGTAGATATAGAAAGGTGAAATATAGTATCCAGGCTTGGTGTAACGTGCAAGTAAACAAATGAAACGGAATAGGATAATATTTCCCTCCTCCAAACCCCCTAAAGTGGAGTGTGTTGATTACACTGGTCGACAGTGAAAAGTTTTCTTTCATGAAACAACGTGTTCCTTATAGTTTTCGAGCTGCTGAAAACGAATCTGATCTTAATTTTGGCTCTGCACCCTCAGATTCTGAAATAATGTCAATTATAGTAGATTTTGGTTAAAATTTTAAGGAAATCACAGAACTATAGGTTTGAAGCCTCTCTACTCCGTTTCTAACTATCCCAGAATAACAAATGATACCTCGTTGGAAAGGGCATAGATTACGTATTCCAACGGTAAGCATTTATTACCATTCGCACTCAATGTGTAGAAGAAGAAGAAGAAAAATATTGAAAAAACTGGGAAAAACGGGTTTTTTGAAGAATTTTAGAGAAGTTTGCAACACTGACAGTCACGGTACGCAAACATAAGCTCAGTAACCCATATCCCATTCATTCAGGTGTGTTATATTAAAAACTCAGAGACATCTCAAACACAAGGGGAGTAAAACAGTGTGAAAGTAATTTAAAAATGAGGGAAAATTTACTATTTGGAGAAATTGGAAAAAGTTTGCAACACTTACACTTGCGATACTCACACATAAGCTCAGTAACGAACACCTAATATATTCAGGTAAAATACTCACAGATGTTACCTGAACAGAAGTTTAGAAAATTTTGCTAAATGTAGTTACCATGTATGTAAATTGTCAACGATTGTTTTGAAAAATTTTAGCTTTTTTTATGGCAAAAAGAAGCATGGTCAGAATTTCTTGAATTACATCCAACATTCCAATTTGTGAGAAAAAAGTGGCCTATTGAAGCCTGGTGACATTGTATTTTTCCTCCCTCCCAGTCACCACTCTACTGTTGCTCAGTTGTCGGAAGGTTTGAGTGTGGGGTAGGGAGTTTGTACACGTCTTCTCATTGTGTAAGTGTTTTTGTGACTGTCACAATGCCTCGAGATTGCGTTACCCACTCAGATAATTTTTTTATGTCTGTGGAGAATACATAGTTAAGGCTAAGAGGGAAAAATTAATACTTTTGGTGAAGAAGGCTTACGAACTATATACTTCGACAGCAAAATTGATGAAGATAGGAAGTGGGTACTTAGTACAATATGTAATAAGTGTGCTTGGCATTTCCGGTCGTGGTTGAATAACAAACGTCAAGGTAAAATGTCATTTGGTGTTCCGAAGATATGGCGTGAGCTGCCAACCACATAAGTGACTGCTACTTACGTGCTGTATACATTCAAGGCATGAAAGGGAAGGACAAAAAAAAAAAAAAAAATCCTGACAATATTTCGATTGCAATAAGACCTGTCAAACACGGTGATAATGTTCCAATTCCTGTACTTGCAGCAACATGCTCTCTGGAAGAGGAGAAAACAAACGTAGCTTCTTCAAAATCGGAGAGCTCAGAGTCAGATTTTGAATTTGAAGAGATAAACAATCCATATTTGTAACACAAAGTGATTTAAATGACCTTGTTCGAGATTTGAAACTAACCTAGTGGCAGGCTGAAATTCTTGGATCCAGACTTAAACAATGGAATTTACTTGATGTAAGTGCCACCGTTTATTCATACAGGAAGCGACATGCACCATTCATTTTTTTTTTTTAACAGGAAGATACACTTTGTTTTTGTTCTGATGACAATGATTTGTTTGCTGCTCTTGGTACGACACATGTGGCACGGGAGAGGAGACTTTTTATAGACTCCTCAAAGAGCAGTCTTAAGGCAGTTTTAATACATAATGGCAATATCCTCCCAACTGTACTAATTGCTTATGACACACAGGTAAAAGAAACGTATGACATAATGAAACTTATATTAGAAAAAGTTCAGTACAATGTTTTTAAGTACCACATTGTTGCCGATTTCAAAGTTATAGCATACTTACAGGACTACAGAATGGATACACGAAACATTGCTGTTTCTTATGGGAATGGGACTCTCGAGCCCGAGATAGTCACTATCAGAGGAAAGAATGACCACGACGCAGTACAATGCAAGTAGGTGTTAAGAATGTTGCAACCTTTCTCTAGTTAAATCTGAAGACATATATATATATCTCCCTCCGCTCCATATAAAACTTGGCCTATGAAATCTTTTGTGGTTGGAATGGACAAGAGTGGAGCTGGATTTTAGTATTTGACACTAAATTTCCGAATCTCAGCGCTAACAAAGTGAAGGCTGATGTGTTTGTCGACACTCAGATAAGAGATCTAATGCGGGACCATAACTTTGATGCAACGCTTAGCCTTCTTGAGCTGCAGTGTTGGGTATCATTCAAGAGTCTGTGTTCCGGTTTCTTAGGCAAGACAAAGGAGGAGAACTACAAAAGCACTCGTGAACAACTTGTTGAATAATTACGGAAAGCATGCATACAACATGTCGCTGAAAATTCGTTTTCTACACAGTCATCTAGACTTCTTTCCACCAAAGTCTAAATGACTCTGCGACGTAAGTGAAAAGTTTCAACAAACAATAACAGCAATGGAAAGACGTTACCAAAGTAGATGGAAACCGAATATGCTTGCGGACTATTGTTGGAGATTGGTTAGGGACACCGAAGACACCCATACGAAGAAGGTCAAACGCAAAACAATGTACTAGGTGAATCATATGTAGTGTTCTTTGGTCACATATATATTTCTGTATCACAATGTGAATATTCATATTGTATATACATATATTTCTTTGTTTACTCGAGTTAACCCATTTTTTCTCGCCTAGTAAACAGCAATCTCTATGACTCTTTTAATATAATGAATGTATTGGATGTGTGTTACTGAGCTTATGTCTTATGTGTGAGTATCGCAAGTGTAAGTATTGCAAACTTTTTTCAATTTCTCCAAATAGTAAATTTTTCCTTCTTTTAAAATTACTTTCACACTGTTTTACTCCCCTTGTGCTTGAGATATCTCTTTGAGTTTTTAATATAACACACCTGAATGTATGGGATATGGGTTACTGAGCTTATGTTTGCGTACCATGACTGTCAGTGTTGCAAACTTCTCTAAATTTATTCTAAAAACGTTTTTCCCAGTTTTTCAATATTTTTCTTCTTCTTCTTCTTCTTCTTCTTCTTCTTCTTCTACACATTGAGCGCGATGGGTAATAAATGCTTACCGTTGGAATGTGTGATCCATGCCCTTTCCAACGAGGTATCATTTGTTATTCTGGGATAGTTAGGAAAGGAGTAGAGAGGCTTCAAACCTACCCTTCTGCGGTTTCCTTAAAATTTTAACCAAAATCTACTATAACTGACATTATTTCAAAATCTGAAGGTGCAGAACCAAAATTAAGATCAGATTCGTTTTCAGCAGCTCGAAAACTATAAAGAACACCTGCTTTCATGCAGAAAATTTTTTTGAAGTTGAATTTTGTCGAACAGTCCATGATGTTGCGAAAACAGCCTTTCACATTTTTCGTAATTCAACCCTTGAAAGGTTCCTGATTTCACACTGTGCTTTATAATTTAACTAATATTGAAGTATTCAGCTAAATTGAAATCTCAAATAATGCCATAACTTGAAACTAAATAATAATTTACATTTTACATCACCGTTGTTTACTGTATAGAGAAAATACTGGGCCGGATTAAGACCATTGGGAGCTCTGGAGCGAGAAAATACAAGGGGGCCCCATCAAAAACTATGATGGGCCCTTTATCAACATGTTCAAAGGTATCCATGAATTATATAGAACGTTTTTTTTTTAAAAGCTTTTCTGGTGAAAATGTTTTCAGTAGTTTTTAAAACTTTTGGAGCCCTCTTGGTCACGGAATCTTGGAGCAAAAAAATGAAAACTTGATCCGCGTTACACTCCCGGACTCCCTTTTATTGTTGGGGAGGGGGTAGTGCGTTCATGTGAGTAGGCCTCCTAGAACCCTGGTGGGCCCAAGGGTTATAGTACAGCCCTGAAGTTGACAAAGGATACAACGATGCTTTTCCAGAAATTGTAAGCTTAAACATTTGGTGACCTTCCCACCCTGCGAGTCACTTCAGCTTTACTAGTGTGCTCCCATGCCCTTTTCGCATGAATGAACATATATTTAAGAAAGAAGTGTGTTTGATTCTTGATTGATTGATTGAGGATTAATGAGGACGTCAGCATCAATGCTATTTGTTCCCGTGATGATCAACACGGCTGCTCAAACACAGACTGGCAACCTGCCGTAAATAAAATTTAAAAACGAACCTACCAAAATATAGGAAACATAAAACTGCTGCAAAATATAAATAAAATTCTAAAAGAAGAGACAAAACAATAAGTACGCCGGTATATAAGAATAACAAATGTATAATAGTAACCAGTTGTGTATTTAGGGGGCTCCGGGCTTAAGCCCCCCGAAATCTTACTTACTATAGTAAAGTAAATGAAATATCTTGCAGAATTTAGACGTTTCCAGGTAAAGACCCCCCGAAACAAAATCGTAAATACGCCACTGGAAATAGTAACAATAGAGAAAAGATTTAACAATAATAAGAAATAGTAAAAAGCAATAAAAATGTCAGAAGAAAAGAAAAGAGTTTAGCAACAATAAATAAAAGAGCAAATGACCCAAAAAAAAAAAACAAAAAAAAAAACAGAGAACCTGAGAAATGTAACAAGTGTGCATAAAAGCAAGTACACGCTCAACACCATCAATATCATTGCCCAACAGTCAAGTGTAAGCTAGGGTTGTCATATTTCAAAAATGAAAATCCGGGACGCTACTAAATTACGAGAATCTTTGAAATGCTTAAAATGAAAAGAACTGTTATATACTAATTTACCGTCTTCCATTAGTTAGAGGTGTTCAAGTATTACGTAATCACATTTTTAGTTGTTTTAGTAGACCTTCTCCTTCCTAGTTAAGCAAACTTTAGCAGATGATTTACCCCTCCCGCTAGTAAGCAAAAAAAGGAGAATTTCTCAGGATCTGTTATGTTTCGTGGCTTTCAGAATGTTTTCCCCACCTCATAAGCTTCTATTTTTAAAAAGTCCAACATTTCCCATTGTTGTTTGTTCAGTTTTATTAATTATAATAAAACAATATAGTATATTGTGTTAATTAATAAAACCGCTAACTTCTCGCTAACTATTCATTATTTTCTTGAATGGTTAGCGGAAAATTATCAAAAATATCCGTCACGGATTATTGATTAAAATGTTTCAGAAGCAAGATGCAGATTCAAACAGAGTACTAAAGATAACAATAAGATTGAACAGTAAAACCTTTTGTCCCTGGTCCAGTAAAACGAATGCATCGTTCAATATCAAAGTAGTTAAATCGTAAACTTAATTAAATCCGTGTTTTATGTATTGAAGTTTTTTTTTCAACTTTTGAATTGACATACACAAAAGTGCGTGCGTGCGTGAGAGAGAGGGGGAGAAATAAAGATCCAAAGACAGGATAGGGAAACGTCAAGAAAGAGACACAGACATACACTCACACACACACACATAGAGAGAGAGAGAGAGAGACGAATATAAATATGAAACACACTTACCATTACAGTGTATGATGAAAAACGCACACACTATTTACTCAAATTCTCGCCAGTGATGCTTTATAGGTTCTCTAACAGAAGATGAATCTCTGTATGCAGCCATTACTTTATGTGAAAAAATTACATTACCTGAGGGAGAATCTAACCGAGATCTTCCATTTGGAAATATGGAACTTTACCACTACACCACCGATTGCTTTACCCAAATTTTGTTCAACGAATGGTGTAGTGTTTCTTTGTGAAAACGATTACACGAAAAGTGTATACTGCAGATCAATGAAGTGTTTCGAATGTCGTGGTAACTCCCTCTCCCTTTTCCAACCAACATTCGTAAATCGTCTCTATCATGATAAAGGTGTTTGCTTCCACATTCTTAAGTATTACTCGTCTAGTATGAGAAATCGATTCTTCACAATCACTTTGTAAAAAAATAACTGGCGTGAGCAGCATTTGAACCTACAGTATGTTAGATTGCTGTACTATTTCAAATCTGTTACGTTACCGCTACACTATCATGCCACCTGTAGTTTTAGGCCAAATATTACCTACCCTACTAACAAGCCAGATATTACTTACAAGGCAGCCCTGATCTTTAGAACGGACCATCTTCTTCCTGTAAAGGTATTTGCACCAAAGTGTATAACGAAATTAATTTATTCGACGACCTAGACAGAATTTAGTGTCCACTAATAAAGAAAATAAGATACAATCCAGAAAAAAAACAGAAATAAAAACATATTATGCAGTAATTTAGCCGTGTAAGTTCAAAAGTGCAAATAATAATAATAATAATAATAATAATAATAATAATAATAATAATAATAATAATAATAACCCATATTATAAAATTGAAAGTGACTGTTTATGACATAATCTCTTCAACTACCCGACCGATCTCTATCAAATATTCAACATTGATAAGGTTCGCGGCTGTGAGTATTTGTATCTATTCGTTTTGATGATGTGACTTACGGGAGGGGGAGGAGGGGAATATAAAAAATAAATAAAGTTTAATAAGACGAATTAAACTACCAATCTGGATGAAATTTTCAACATAGATTAGGTATGTCTTTATCCTTTTATTTTGATGGGGAATGTGGGGTGGGAGGACGGGGAGATATACAATAATCAATGTAATTAAAAATAAAAGTGACTATGTTCGTGAGTTAATAAGTCTTGAACTACCTTACCGTTCTGAATCAAATTGTCAACATGGATGAAGTTCGAGCCTGGTGTGGTTTTCATCATATCACTTTGACGGTAAAACTTAGGTGAGGGGCAGGGGAAAGATATATTAAAATAAATAAAACTTAATAATTCTTGAACCACGCGACATATCTTGATCAAATAATTAACATAGATGGCGTTCGGGCCTGATATGATTTTTATCAATTCACTTTGACGGTAAAACTTAGAGAAAGGGTATGGGAAAGGGAGATATACGTATAAACATAAATAAAACTTAAGTCTTGAACCACCGTACCAATCTCGATCAAGTTTTCAGCGTAGATGAAGTTCGAACCTGAGATGGTTCTCGTTATATTACTTTGATGGTGTAACTAAAGAATGGGGGAAGGATAGCAACATTTGAAAAAGAACGAAAAATGACCGATATTAGTATCGAATCTATAATTTTTGGAGTCGCTGAGATGAACAGCGACACATCTGATGCCGTTTAAATCCAAATTCAGCCCCGCAACATGGAGGAGGGGGAGACATAAAAATGATCAAAATGACCAATATCATTGTCGAATTCATAGTTATCCGGATCGTTGAGATGAGCAATGAGACTTAAGGGGAGGGGATATATAAAACTCATCGAAAATGACCAATAACAAAGAACGCTTTAGTATAAAAAAGTGACTGAATAACGGATCATATTACTACTTTTCTCAATTTAGTCCAGCGAAGCGGGCAATTGATGCTAATAATAATAATAATAATAATAATAATAATAATAATAATAATAATAATAATAATAATCGCGTACTTTTGAACTTGTACGGCGAAATTACTGCATAATATGTAATTATTTCTGTAATTTTTCCTGGATGTATGTTATTTCCTTTATTAGTGGTCACTAATTTCTCTCTAGGTCGTCGAATAAATGAATTTCGCTGTGCACTTAGATGCAAATAACCTTACAAGAAGAAGCTTGATCCTTCCAAAGACCAAGACTAAAGTAAGAAATATTTGGCTTGTAGGTATAGGTGGCATGATAGTGTAGCGGTAACGTAACAAACTTACGGTTAATACGGCTGTCCAACATAAGTTCAAGTCTTGTTCACACCAAAGTTGTTTTTTCACAAAGTGATTGTGAAGAATCGATTTCTCATACTAGATAAGCAATACTTAAGAATGTGGAAGCAAACACCTTTATCATAATAGAGACGATTTACGAATGTTGGTTGGAAAAGGGCAAGGGAGTTACCAGGACATTCGAAACACTTCATTGATCTGCAGTATATACTTTTCTTTATCGTTCTCAGAAAGAAACACTACACCACAAAGTTTGGGTAAAGTTGAACAAAGTTTGGATAAAGCAATCGGTGGTGTAGTGGTAAAGTGCCAGACTTCCAAATGGAAATATCCGTTCGATTCCCCGTCAGATAGTGTAATTTTTTCGCATAAAATAATGGCTGGAAACAGAGATTCATCTTCTGTAGGAGAACTTACAACGCATCACTAGCGAGAATTTGAGTAAATAGTGTGTGCGTTTTTCATCATACACTGTAATGATAAGTATGTTTCATATTTATATTCGTCTCTCTCTTTTTCTCTCTCTCTCTCTCTCTCTCTCTCTCTTCTTGACGTTTTCCTATCCTGTCTTTGCATCTTTCATTTCTCCCCCTTTATCTCACGCACACACGCACTTCATGTCCGTGTGCATGTTCCAAAGTTAAAACGGAGCAAGAGACCGATAGACCTGGTCTGGAAAATGTAATTAACTGTCAATTTCAGCGTCGAGTTTTTCGTGCTCTGGGGATAACATATCCAGTCCCGAGAATCTCTGAAAGAAATACTGTTTAAACGCAAGGGAATAAGCAAAATATCTTTTTTATCCTCTGGGTTACCGACTCTCAGTCGAATTATCGGGTCACTACGGGTTTGAATCCTCGACCCAGTGGTGGTCCATAAGCTAACCAATATCACACGACGGACACTCTGATCCATTTGATCTCTAGTGTGTTCATTCTACTTGTGCAAATTACAACGTTATATCCGTAAGAGATGAAATTGATGCTGAATGTTCGGAACAGACAAATCTTCGGAAAAGACTAGAAAATGGCAACCTCTCATTATTTGAAAACAAAATTTTATTTATACTAGTTCTACAAAAAATTAATTTCCATTCTATAGTTCAATGTGTTTTATTCACTTTGAAATTTGAAACATGCAAATTCTGCTACATCTGTAAGGAACATTCAATTTTCCATTTGAACATTTGTAACTTTTCATTATGATACACTTTGGACTTCTAATGAAGGATTATTGTGATAAAAATTTAGCAGTAAAATAGCACTCATTCAATTTTATCTTTCTTTCTTTATTTTTCTTTTCTTTTCTTTTCTTTCTTTTTTTTGTTCAATTTGCATTGGTAGTCTGGAATGGAAGATGTGACCTACGCTACCTACTGGGTTTATTGGAATGTGGTTTGGATCAGTACGTCCAATGAACACTATCGCATTTAGAACCGAACCACGCGGAAACAAAGCATGTGTTCAACTTTTGACATTATCTTTGATGTGTCTCGGAGATCTACAGTTCTACTGGAAATTGAGTATGCTATCCATTATGAAAGGGACATAATGGACGTTTAAAGCAGCCTCTATATATTCGAATAGTTCTGAAAAAATATGTAAAAACAAACGTTATTTCTATATTACTCTTGGATTTCTGGAAACGGAACTTTATAATGTTAGGTTTTATAATGTTAGGTTTTATAATGTTAGGTTCTTTTCTTACTACGTTAAAATTCCGCGTTTTTATCTGTTTTCCCTTCTCTCTCTCTCTCTCTCTCTCTCTCTCTCTCTCTCTCTCTCTTTGCAGGGTGTCAAATGTGGTGACCGTGGAGGCCAGATGAGACATGCTAAGTCGTCAGCTTCTTGATGACCAATCCAACGGTTCGGTAGAGTTCCATTCAGATATTCACGCACTTGGCGACTCCAGTGAGGGGGGTACCCAGTCTTGTTGAAAAATGAAGTTGTCTTCGTGCAGCCTCGGAAACAACCAGTTTTGTAACATATCGAGATACTGCTGACTGTCAACCGTGTTTCCGTTAAAGAAGAATGGGCCGTAAACAGATGATCGGGATATCGCACAAAACACATTGACTTTGGGCGAATTTCGTCATTCAATGACTGCATGTGGGTTCTGTAAGCCCCAAATTCAAACATTTTGTTTGTTTACCTGACCACTAACACGGAAAGTCGCTTCATCATTGAATAGGATGCGTTGTGCAAAAGTGTTATCATTGTCAATAACATAAAGAATCTCGTTACAAAATGCCACAAGTTTGCATTTGTCATCAGGAGACAGAGCTGGTAACAGCTGTAACTTGTACGGCTTCATAACCAACCGACGTCTCAAAACACGCCAAATTGTTGTTGTCGGCACTTGTAACTCCCGATTGGCACGACGAGTTGATTTTGAAGGACTACGTTTGAAAGCAGTTTGAATTCGTGCAACATTTTCTTCAGGAACACGAGAGCGGCCAGGACTCTTTCCTTTACATACACATCCATTATCTACAAACCCACCCAACACAAGTACATACTGATCATGTGTAAAGAATGTTCCTCGAGGTACATTGGAATGTACATGATAGGTACGTGAATAGAGCAATCATGTGAAATACACATGTAAGGAATAAGGTTACTTCCGCCCAAAAGTACGTGCATAACACATACCGAGGAATGTATCTATTATGTGTATATCACGTACCGTGTATGTACTTGACACATTTACTTGGCATTGGCATGTGCCAGGAATGTACTAGGCATGTCAGTAATGTTCCTTAGGGCAGTGCTATGCAACTGGGGGTGCGAGTACTTAAATACTAAAACCTTAACGCTTCATTTTTACGTTCGAATTTAGAAGCTTGTACTTTTAAAAAAAGCCAAGCAACTAACTCTGAAAATATATGCCCTCCTCCGGCATCTGTGTGGCAATTTAACTATCTATTAAAATACTACAGTAACATTTACGAGCGACTTTTTTTTTTTTTTTTTTTTTGTCCGTCATCCCGGTTAAAGGGTTGTGCCCTTTCTTCGGGTAAGTGCTTTAATTTGATTTATTGATTTGAAGGAAATATAGGTGGTCTAAGAGGTTTCATATTTATTATTTCTTTATTCATTCATTCATTATATTAAGCATGGATTAAGTGACGTTATTCAGAAAATGAAAAACACGTACATGAACAGGAATATGTTAAGTGCTACAAATGAACATGTTAGCATTGTCAGGTATTACATTAACACAAAGCATGGAATAAAAGGTAAATTGGACTCAAAACAAATAATAATAATAATAATAATAATAATAATAATAATAAAGGTGCAAATGGAGTTGATGAAATAGATGAAATGAAGTGCTCTAGACGTCACATCACTAGGTTATGTTAGTTTAGACGAATGAAGTTATCTTCTGTTCCTGGGGCGATTCAGGAACTGATGATTGACAGAGGAGGCCCTTGTTAATAGGTTCTTACGGTGCGTATGATGGATAGATATGAGATGAAAATTCATGCGGGCGATAAATTGCAAAGATTTCGGGGTCCTTACGTGCGACCGAGCTCTAACCTATAATCTTAGCATTCAAACCTTTGATTTACGGTTATTTGTGATTTCACGTGTATAACAAAGACAAATATTTTTAAAAGAGTGTAGTTTAAATAAATTACTGAAATAAATATTTTTCACAAAGTTTATCCTTTTAAATTATTGTTCAAAGGCCTTTGCCTTTAGTAAGCCTTCTCCGAAATACATGCAAATGAATTGTGCTGCCATCTTTGGAGCTCTTTTAAAATACACATATATGTTTCTCGACAATGAGATCTCAGAAACTACAGGCTCTAGAAAGATGACGTTTTCACTGATCGATTGCAAATTTCATGTAGATTGTCCAGTTCTAATTGAATATTTAAAAAACATGGGCACTATTTCTTTAGTACATTTTTACGGGTACATTGGAAGTGTTGAACTTTCAAAAAAATAAAATAAAACATCACATCCTAATCATTACACATTCCAACACCACACTGTTGTATATAGCGGTTGTATATGTCTCCGGCATTTGTTTCATAGCCAAATAATAATGGAAAAGGAAGGATAACCATTTCTCCAGTCTAAGATGAACTTTTTTGGGGAGTGTTTTTCCCAATAAGCACCATATATAACTGACAATATATTAATTTTGTATGTATATTACAATGTGGCTAAACTCAGAAAGTGGCTATAGAAGTGAAAAGCATATGGCTAAAAAGCCACTATTGGCTCTTTGGAAATTATGTGACTAACGACGTTCTCAAAATGGCCAGATCTCGTCACAAAGTGGCTAAATTGGCAACCCTAGTCGCAATACGAAGCAACTTACGCACAACCATGCCATGGTACATGGGGTATGTGCCATTCACATTCCTCACATTCCAGTGCAGCATGTAAAAGTACCTTGCAAGTGTCAGAAATTCCTCGAAAGGCACGTACCTAGCGACACGTGCTATGCATATGAAATGTACATGTTTCAAGTACCAGGTACGTAAACGGTACATATGGAACTTAAATGGCACGTTCCTAGAATGTACCTGGTTGGGTGGGAACTGTCGATACCATTTGCGAATGTTCCACCCATTCGGAGGATCAATTTGGTACCTCAACCTGAGAAGTCTTTGCACTGTAATTTACGGAATTGCACTTCGCAAACTCGAGAACACAAAATGATTTCTGCTGCGGAGTAGCCATTTTAAGCATATGACGGTTACCAAGCAAAACAGAAGACAACTGACATCTAGCGGCTATTAATATAAACTAGACTATGTATTCGTTTCTCCAATAGACAAGCCGAGGCGCAGCGATCGATAGTTTGGACAAAATAATTTTTCGTAATACGTATATTCTTTTTGAAACAGGGTGTATTTTCGGGATGCCGGGACGCAGATTTCGATTCCGTGACGTTCCAGGATTTTCCGGGATGAATAGTAACCCTATTGTAAGCGGCAGTCGGTAACGCTCTCTGAAATCTGAGTATTGAGGACATTCGCCATGAGTGTGCCGATTACTCGGTGGGAAAATACATTCCTCACAATACAGAAGATTCAAACTATGTACCAAACAACTATGCCTCATATGAGAGTATCCGATACGCAAACGCGTCAGGGTCAGGAGCATTTCATCTTTACAATGTGCATGTCACAAGCTCTTCAGAAACTTATTAACTTCATGAGTATGAATTGCTACAACCAAATGCGCCATTTGGGGAGAATAGGAGGCATTGTCCCTCCTGAGTTTGAGATACTCATGCTTTTTAATAAATTGTATACCAATATACTTATATAATGTAATAATAAAGTTGAAAGTCTTGTGTCGGTGGACTATATTGCTCCCCTGGAAGTATGAGTGCCAGTTACAACGCCCATCCTATCCCTATATTTAGCTTTTGTCAATTTATCTGCTTCATAACCTTGGAAAACACACCAGGAAATTCATTTTCATGATGATGATAACGTCATACCCGCTTTGAACAGTTAAAAAAAAAATAAAAAAAGAGCAAAAGGGATTTTTTAAGTGTTTGAAAAGCTGCACGGTTTGTTGCAATAAGTGTTTGAACTTTCGAGGAAAATATGTTGAATAATAACTTATTCGTGGGTATTTTCTTTCCATGCTAGGCCGAAAGCTTTTTTTTTTTTTAATTTCTCTCATATATGGAAGAAGCATTGATAAGACTTATTGCTCTGTAGCAAAATACATCTCGAGATATGCAGAATATTTTTTAATACGCTGTAATTTAATTTAGAAACAAATTGTAGATTTGAAAGCAATATTATGTGAGACTAATTGATATCGGTCACCATGTCCATTACAATTTCAAAATTTTGCTAAACTCATGCAGGGAAACAGTTGTTTTATTACTTTTAATACGGTCACCGTGGAGCTTCACTAATAGACAATTTTTAAAATATTAAATACAATATAATTAACATTTTGTATAACTCTTTAACATTTTGTTTCCGTGTGAGAATTTTTTTTTCTATTTGACAAAGCACTCTTCAAGTACTCTAATGAAAATTGTGAGCTTACAAACTGGTGGCTCTGAAGAAGAAAGAGGTAAACCGGAAATCAGTAGTCTGCGAAAGCAGCATGAATTAACATGCCTAACGGAGCAGAAGTTTCGCTTGTGTGAAAAGCGGATTAGCTACAATTCACGTTAGAAATACTTTTTTTTTCTGTCTCCGGGATTTTACAGACAAAACACTAAAGAAATAAATAAATTACACATTCCAGATTTTTAAAAATGGGCCAAAACCAGATTAACGCAGGAAAAGAATTAAAGAAATGCCATTTAAATTACTTCCGGAAAGTTGGATCAGTACTGGTAACTCATCTCTATTTTTATTTACAGATTCTGCAATGATGTTTTAAAGATTTATATCACACAGAAGAATTTTGCTGAATTAAAAGATGCATTTTAGGAAAATTGTAAGCGTATTTAGATGCTCTCAGATGTGTAATTACATGTTCATAAATATGATGAAATGAGTATTTTTGAGGAATGTTTCTTATTTATATGCTTATTGCATATATAGATTCCAAGCCCTATATTAATGGTTGGAATGGAGCGAAATTCAGCAAGCATAGGTCCTATTTCTTCAATGTATGTGTGTTAATTGTGCAATCATCACATCTGCACTCCTCAATCTACCGTCGCCAGATTTTGTATGATGATAACTGACCAGGCGCATACTCAGAAATTTTTGTTGGGAGGATCCTTTGAGGCGAGGGTCCAATAATACAAGCCGCTATGTCTAGGGATGCGCACGAGACGAGTCGAGACAGGATTTTCCTGACAAAATTCGAGTCGAGACGCGGCTCTTCCAATAGAGAAATATACATTTTTCGAGTCGAGACATCACTTTTACAGCAAATTTTCGAGACGAGACAACCACAAATCTTGTCTCGTGCGCATCCCTAACTATATCTGTGTAGTATTGAACAAGTATTAAGTTGCACCCGAAAAGACGATAAGTAACTGTAAAATACTTTCACCTATAACTTATTTTCAGCTAAGAAATGATAGAACTAGATAGTTTTTATAAAAGAAAGAGTACAGATGAAGTGCAAGATGCTCACGCTACATCAATCATTTCCCTGTTAAACAAGTATAGTTTTAATGAGAAAGTGTACACCAGAGTTGGCGTGGGTCAATGAAAACTTGACCCACCACCCACCGTGACCCACGACCCACTGACCCACGACCCACCATGACCCACTCTGACCCACCACCCACTGTGACCCACCATGACCCACCACCCACCATGACCCACTGTGACCCACTCTGACCCACCACCCACCATGAACCACTATCATCCACTGTGACCTACTCTGACTCACCAAAATCCATCGTCATCAACTCTGAACACGATCCACGGCCTCTTCTTTACTGACCAAAGAGTTTACACTTGTAATAAAACAAGACTGTGAAATTGTCACTAATCGAAGTTTGAATTTCTAGTCAATCGCTCAAGCACCACTCTGCTACAATAACGGTGGATCTGACCTTTACGATATAAAATGGTAAAGTGTTTGTCAGTGAGGAAATTGAAACAGTTCGAGGTGGGGGGGGGGGGGAATTAGTGTGAGCCTAAAATATACTTGTACTAAGAGAGTATTCTTGCAAGTGTTAATTTCTGAACGCATTCCACAAGAAACTTCTATTCGCAAGAAAATACCCCTGTACAATATGGAAAAGGTTATGGTTTCTCAGTTCACAGTATTTTTCTCACAAAAGACTTGAAAAATCAGTTGTTCATAGGGTATAAAGGTGCTCGGGTACCCTATGTGAGAGCATCTCCATAAAGTATGCTCATAATTGTAATTTGTGTAATCACTAAAACACCACGTTAAATTTAATTTACAAATATGCATAATTGCAATTATTATGAATATTTATTCAAAGTAGTTTACCTAAAGCAAAGAAGAGAGTTACTAAAAAGTAGGCCTAGGTATAAAGTTGAATAACACAAATAAGCCATTAGTAATACAAATATACATTTTCCGTAACTCGTAATTTTCCACCTTAAAACAAATCTGAAATCGGATTTATTTCCTGTTGGTAACTTTTTGGCGGTAAATCATCCGCAGTGGAATGATGTCCATCCTTCAGCCAAGAAATAACTAGCTGTCGTCTACTTTGAGCTTGTCTAGCGGTGGGCCATTAACATTGATGAGCAACAAGTTAGACAATGTTTGAGCACTTAATCTATTTCTAATATCAGTCATCTATAAATTCATAAGGGGAAATCCCCGTTCGCACTCTGTCGTGGAAATTGATAATACATCTACCCGATTTCTGCAACTTCTCATCGACAATCTACTTGTTAGACTTAAGTCTGATAACGATTTTTCTCGGTCAGTTTTGAAATACTCAGCGAGAAGTATCATCTCTCTATCACCATACAACATCTTTTCCATATCGACTATGTCAGTTGGCAATGTCGACCCATGTAGAACAGAAACTTCCTCTACCACGCCTTTGATAGGGAATCTTGTGAATAAATTATCAATTAAAGCCTGATAAACTGATGATTTCTTATTAGTTTATAAATTTAATTTTTGTAATTACACATGAAGGTTTGATACCATTACCAAGTTTTCTCCCCCGTCTAGAAAGCGAAAGGGAACGAGGTTTCTGGAAAGTGTTCAGAGGTGAATGGGAATTTTCCTCCTTCTTCCCCTTCAATTACCACATTGCTGTTTGCCATGTGCCAAATTACGATGAATTTCAATTAAATTATCATAGTATAATTATTTCCTTGTTGAATTATCAATACTTTTCAGTGGAAAAAAGGATGAAATTTCAAAGTTCCAAATCAAAGTAAGTAGACCAACGTAAAGGAAAAAAAAAAAAACGGGTAAAATTTTCCATACAATTATGCGTACAACCCAAACTTCAAATTTCCGTGTAATTAAGCTCACAGTACAAATTTTATGCCTATTTTTCTCACAACTTTATGGGTTGATTGCCCTGTGCTGTGAGCGCTCCATATAATAAACATAAGCTTCAGCAATTATTATAGCAGAAAGCAATGGTTATATGAAGCCAAGCACTGTATTTTTTGTTTCTGTTTTTTTTTTTTTTCTGAAATAACATCGATCGTTTTCGATCATTTTTACAAACCAACTCACTACCAATTTTCCATATATAGAAAGTGCCGTCCCCCCATATTGGAGAATTTAAAAAATGCTAGGACACATTCTGTTTATTTTCAATAAAGAGTTAATACACTGAATATCAGCTCCGTAAGTTTAACGGCTTGCGAGATACTTATTTTTTTTTCCGCAAAAATTCGGATCCTCACTACCTCCTTAGGATATTATGCATTATAATAAAAGCAATATAACATCCCAATTTGGATTAAGGCCTAACTATATACCAAAAGTAATTTCATTTGACTTTGCAATTTGACCGTGATGATCAGGCACATATAGTTACATTCAATTTTTTATAAATAATTTATATATTACAGTGATTCAAAAATGTAGTTTTTCCAGTAGTTAGCTCTAAAAACCCACAGGTCTCGAAAGCCAAGTTGTAGCGTACGTCCTATTGCTATTATTACTATTAAAATATCAATATCCAAAAGTGCCCGAAGTTTTCTTTTCACTTGGTTAGATATACTCACCTCAGGTAAGTAGACAGAAACAAGTGGAAAAGAAAGGGAAAGGAAGGTCTTGAAAGTAAAACGGAGACAAATTTACCAGTCTTCAGAAGATACTCTCTACAATGCAGTGAGCAGAGAGGGTCGGTAGATCATACTGAGTCGGTGGGTCGCAGTGGGTCACGGTGGGTGGTGGGTCGCAGTGGGTCACGGTGGGTTATGGGTCACAGTGGGTCATGGTAGGTGGTGGGTCAGTGGATCATGGTGGGTGGTGGGTCGCAATGGTCATGGTGGGTGGTGGGTCGCAGAAGGTCACGGTGGGTGGTGGGTCACAGTGGGTCACATACTGTTGACCCATGACCCACTGACCCACTCAGAAAACTTGACCCACTTGACCCACTGACCCACTCCAACTCTGGTACAAACTTAGGTTGAGTTAGGATTTTTACGAGGGGGGGGATTCCGGAGCAAGAGTCCCAATGGGTGCCCTCCTAATAGTGACCACTGATGAGAAGGATATAGAAAGATCAGATTTGGAATAGCACGCACCACGAAGGAATAATTACCGAAAAGTCACTTCTTTCTATGTAGTTCAATGGAAATTTTATAACGTGCCAACAATAGTAGATAATTTTTTGAAACAGATAACTACTGCACCATCTGCTGATCTATGTATATTATTTTAAATTTGTTTTCATGCTTCTACTATTGAAGAGATTCATTATATTATCTTTTACCACTCAAGTGATTACTTTCCTCGCCTAATTTAATTAACACAATAGTAACAAACTTTTACAGCCTTGAAAACTGTTCCTGAACAAGGGAAAACTCACTATGCACCCCACATTTCCTAAGTGTTACATTCCGATTTTGATAAAATTCGGCAGGTAGACACTACACTTAAAATAAATTAATACGTGTTTTTATTTTCGGCGGAAAAACGGTTTTAGGGGGCAAAAGGCCCCCACCCAAAATTTTGAAAGTTACGGCTGAAAGACAAGAAGAAGTGGACCGATGTAAATAAAACTATGCACAGATATTATAGACGGAAAATGAGGGAATACGTGTTTCATATTTTCATGTAAAAGAAAAGGGTTGGGTGGGTCACAGATCGTTCCAAATCTTTGATTACGAATTATCAAAAGTGGAAATAAGTATACGTCGGAAGTTGCCAAAGGATATGGGTGCAACGAAATTTTGTATAGGGATAATTCGCAAAAAAACAAACGAACTCGTGTTTTAGTTTGAGCGGAAAAACAGTGTTGGGGCCAAGGCCCCCCTCCGGAAAAAAGTAATTATAACCGTTGTAACGCAGGAAGGAGTGGATCTAAGCGAATGAAATTGTATCTAGATATTGTATATATAAAATAAGGCAATGTGTGTTTCTCAAGTGTCCCCATCCGATTTGCTTCAAATATGGCACATCAATAGTAAACAGAAAATAAATTGGCACGTGTTTTTGTTTATGCTGGAAAACATTGTAAGGATTAAAGGCGCCTCTCGAAATACTATAAAATACTGTATACGGTTTGTGCTTGTTGTTGATGTGTCAAATTTGAAGCAAATCGGGTGGGGATACTTGTGAAACACATGTTGCCTTATTTTACATATACAATATCTATGCACATTTTCATTTGCTCCAGTCTATTCTTTTCTGTGCTTCTATGGTAATATTTACTTTTTTCGGTAATATATACTGTCTTGGCTCCTACACAGTTTTCCTGCACACAAAAAAAAAAAAAAAAAAAAAAAACGTGTTCGCTTGCTTTTTGTGTATTGTCTCTTAACACAGTATCGTTGCAATTCCCCATATCATTTAGGCTCCTCTGACGTATACTTGTTAGCACTTTTGATATTTCGTGATCAAAGGCGTGCCCCACCCAACTTTTTTTTTTTCAGGAAAGTAAGAAACACGTATTCCCTAATTTTACGTCTACAATATCTGTGCACAATTTCATTCACTTCGGTCCACTTCTTCTTGTCTTTCAGGAGTCAACTTTCAATATTTCGGGTAGGTGCTTTTGCCCCTTAAACCGTTATTTACGCAGAAAATTAAAAAAAACACACATTAGTTTATTTTTTGCGTATTGTCACTACACAAAGTTTCGTTGCAATTCTTCATGTACTTTAAGCACTTCTAACATACTGTTATTAGCACTTTTGATATTTCATGATCAAAGGTTTGGAGAGGTCCGTGCTCCACCCAACCGTTTTTCCAGGAAAATACAGAACACGAATTTCCTCATTTTACGTCTACAATATCTGTGCATAATTTCATTCACTTTGGCCCACTTCTCCTTGTCTTTCGGCCGTCAACTCTCTCAATTTTTGGGTGGATGCTTTCACTCCCTAAAACCATTTTTCTACATAAAATAAAAAAAAATATGCATTCTATTCGTTTATTTTTTCACATTGTCCGTACATAAAGTTTCGTTGCAATTCTCCATATCCTTTAGGAATTTCTGACGTATACTTATTTGCACTTTTGATATTTCATAATCAAAGGTTTGGAGCGGTCTCTGCCTCATCAAACTTTTTTTTTTTTTTCAGGAAAATACGAAACATGTATTCCTTCCTTTTATGTCTACAATATCTGTGCACAATTTCATTCACTTCGGTCCACATTTCCTTGCATTCCGGGCGTCAACTTTCAATATTTTGGGTGGGTGCTTTTGCCCATTAAACCGTTTCGTACACATAAAAAAAAAAAAACACGTATTAGTTTATTTTTTGCGTATTGTCACTACACAAAGTTTTGTTGCAATTCTTCATGTTTTTTAGGCACTTCTAAAATAATGTTATAAAATAAAATAAAAATATATTCGTTTATTTCACGTGTAGTATCTACCTGCCAAATTTTATCAAAATCGGAGTGTTACACCTGAAAAGTGTTACATATAAGTCATGTCCCATCTGAACGGCGCATCCAACGAGTTAACTTTTGTAATATCCCATTCTATTAGCTTTCAACGTAGCTAAAGGAAAAGTATGTGAATGACTGCATAGAGTTCGCGTGGCTGAATGGATAAAGTCATGGTTGGATAGCTAAAAGGTTCATGGTTCGAAACCCTTCTCAAAAGTTGAAGATCTTTTGAAGTCTTAATTTCTCAAATCTCAAGATCTTTCTCTACTTTCTCAATCATCCGATGCTCTAAAAAGAGTTCTCCATCTTAATTCAACAAATGCCTAATGTGATTCTCACAGTTTGGAACCTTTCCTTCTTTGTTTCACAAAATCACAATTTTTGTCATAATACGGATGTTCTCCTATCATTTTCTCTCCAATTCTAAACTTGCATATGTAACTCATCCCTCCCTGTCTCTATATCTGAATCTCTCTATCTCTTTCTCAATGTCGTCCATGAACTCATATGGCTTGGGATCAAACCTTCGACTTTTGAAACCAAACGAAAGCTCTCTAGTAATGTCCATCGTAATTATATAGGTTTGTTGTTAAAAGCAGCGTGATTTTAGTTTTGCTCGGGGAGGAGGCGGAGTTTTTTCGCCGACATAAGGGTTTCATTTTTTAAATTAGTGTATTATACATTTTATATATAATGTGTAGGGTGTTTCAAAACAACACCGGCAACATTTGAGAGGTGATTCATGACACCAAGATAAGACGAAAAGTATAGACGAACCTGGGTGCACAAATGCTTCCTTTCAGAGTTATGGGCAGCTGAAAAAATAAATAAAAAAAAAAAAACTTTAAAGATCCATAGCTCCAATACTATGGAACCTACCGTAGTCGGCTCAAGACTTCACTTAGAAACTAGTATGTGCTCTATACAAATATTCGTTTCAGAATCCCGCGGTATTCCACAACCATTTTTATAGAGATAGTTGGTGAGTACTTCAAATTATATGCCCGTAGCCAAACTGCCTCTATAAAAATTGTTGCGTGAGTACCTTAGGATTCTGAAACATGGTTATTTGGATAGCACACGTATTAGGTCCTAAGTGAAGTCGTGACCCGATTGCGGTAGGTTTCATAGTTTTGGAGCTATGGACCTTTAAAGTTCATTTTATCATGTTTTCGGCAGACTATAACTCCGAAAGGAATCATTTGTGCACCCAGGTTTGTTCATACTTTATGTCTTATCTTGATGTCAGAAATCACCTCCTAAAAGTTGAATGCCCCTCCCCCCCCCAAACTTACAGAGAAATCGGCATCCTTGCCCGGGGCTACAGCTCCCAGCCTTGAATATAAGGAAATCCAGATAATAGTTGGATACCTCTGGCTTCTTTCCTGACACCTGGGATCTTTTTCCCACAGCCAGCTTTCGGATATCAAGCGACATGTCTTTAGCACTAGTGAATTTCAGAGCAGAGATAAGGTAAATGTTAACCTCAATCTTGCTGGAGATTTCTTTTCTTTTCATAAGTGAGAAAAGTTGTTTACACTTTAAAGTGTATTTATTTTGTTTTCTCTCCCTGGAATCCCTGGTTCGATCTCCGGCCATGTAAGTTTGTGGTGGACAACATCGTGACTGGGTTTTCTCGGGGGTACTCCCATTTCATTCCACATTCTCATTCCACCAATTCTTTCATCGTCATTCACTTGCCTTAATCTTCCGTCTCCCTTAGGGTAAAGGATATAATCAAGGATTGTTAAGAGTCTGACTTACTAAAATAATAGTTGTATTTAGTTTGTAATAAACAAAATAGTTTTAACACAAAGTTATTAAAATTAAATAATAATGTTATTTAAAAATTAGTTCACAGGATACCAAGACAACATGATACGTAATCAAATGCAGTTAAGTTTGCTCCTCTAGTCGCTGCCTTAACTTAGATTTTGGGGGAGTTGTAATTGTGGCAACACTGTAATTTCTATGGATAGCAACACTGAAATTTCTTTAAGTTCATATTTTCTGTTGTAGAATAACATGATCTATGATTGTGGTAAGCTACCTTTCATTATCTTCTTTCGCTAAAGAAACAAGCAAAAGAAAAATGGTAAATTTTGTATTATTTTTAGTAAGTCAGGCTCTTAAACTGAAAGATCTTATTTCATTTCATTCTTATTTTCTCGGGGTAAACGGAAAGCCGCAGCAAAATGATTCACGTGACACGAGTTTAATATGCCTATCTAATAACTAAGGTTAAACAGAGGTCTCAACCACAGGCCTATTTTATTTGATTAGAATGCATACCCTAAGGAGGAGAGAGTGAGTTTCAGAGCTCATCGATTTAGGAAGCTATAACTCAAATTATAAACTTCTCCTTAAAGTAAGTTAAAATGTCCCAGTGTTTTCGTAAATGTTTCTCGATATTCAGTTTCCTCTTTTCACTTCCAACGTATTTCCTTCTATTTTTCAAACCATCGATTGGTTGCGTTATTCTTCTTCCTATTCCTCGCTTTCCTTCCAACTTAACTTCTATAGCGGTATGAAGAAGACAAGATTATTATATTTAATTGCAAGATTTATTATATTGCAATAAATCATATTCGCAATACAATATTCGCGAATACAATATTTGCGTATTTCTTCGCAAGATGTATTATATTTAATTGGCCTCCCTATGAAGGTTGTTGGCTTAGAACGTTCTCTTCTCTCCTATCCGTTTTAAAATATTTTCGTTAGTTACTCTCTCTATCCATTTTACTTTCCCCATCTTCCTCCAACACCACATTTCGAAGTGCTCTAAATATTCCTTCTCTAACTTCCGTAATGTCTAAGTCTCTGAACCATATAGTCCATTACTCCATATATAGCACCTGACCAACTTCTTCCATAGTCCAATATTAAGCCTGTTAGTTAAGAGTGGCCTTTTCTTGTTAAATATTCTTTGGCTATAGCAATTCTTGACCTGATCTCTTTGGTACAGTAAGCGTCTCTCATCAAATACTTCTCAGATACTTGAAACTATTGACCTCTTCAAGTTCTCTTTGTTCTACTCTAACTCGTAAGGGCGCATTTCCACGGGATATTCTCATGACTTTCGATTTTTCAATGTTAATTTCCATTCCATATAGTTTCCTAGTATCAACTATTTTGTCAATCATCTTCTGTAGTCCTTGTTTGGTTCTAGCTATACAACCGCATCATCTGCATACCTGATCTTGTTAATGATCTGTCCTGTAAATGTTGAATAATTGGGGCGGCATACCTGTCCTTGTCTAACTTTTCTTTCAATCTCCACACTATTAGTTTCTCTTTCATTCAAGTGAAACTTCACTCGTGGTCCTATGTACAGGTTGCAAATGAGTCATCGGTCTCTCCAATTGATCCGGTCGATAGCTTTTTGCCAGTCGATGAAGCAGAAACACAACTTTCCTTTTACGTCAAATATCGTTCTGCTATAATTCTCGTAAGCCCGATAGCATCTCTGGCCCTTTCTTCCTTTCCGAAAATTGATCTTCCTCCAAGATCTCTTCTATCTTACTTCCCAGCTACCGGTTCAGTATGCGCACAATAAGTATTCCAGTAAGCGAAATAAGGCTAATGATTCTGTGATCGCTGCACTTCTTTGCTTACTTTTTCTTGGGTAATGCCATCATTGTAACATCAAGAAAATTCTTTGGCCATTCTCCACTCAGGTATATCTTGTTAATAAGTGAAGTCCTTCATTGTATTGTCTCCTAATCCCTTGAGTAAATCTGCTGGTATGTCGTCCTTTCCAAATGCCTTCCTCCTTCGTTTGTCTTTGATGATTTGTACTACTTCAATCTTCAATATAGTGGGTTCTTTTTCTTCATCATCCACCTTTTTCTTTGCTGCGATCGCAGTATCTTTGGGGCGGTTCTTCTGATCATATAGTTCTTTTATGTATTACTCCCAAATTCTAAGGATTCTTTGATGTTCAATAGCTATATACATGACCTTATTGATCGGGATACGGACAAAATCTCGCGGCCGAAACATCGCTGGCCAAAACCTCGCGGACCAAAACCTCGCGTGGCCAAAACCTCGCCTCCCAAAACCTCGCGGCCTAAAATCTCGCCGGTCCGAAACTTCGCCTGGCCAAAACCTCGCGGGACAAAATCTCGCCGGGCCAAAACCTCGCGTTGCCAAAACCTCGCCACCCAAAACATCGCGTGGCCGAAACTTCGCCGCCAAAACCTCGTGGGCCCAAATCTCGCCTGCAGTTTAATAAAAATTCAGTGTAGTATAACAATATCTGCTGCTTTTCTTATAAGTAAAAAGAAAAAAAGGAAGGAAGAGCTTGGTGTGGTGAGAGTAGAGGCGCCGAAATCTCTAGCTACAGCTCTGTATATATATATATATATATATATATATATATATATATATATATATATATATATATATATATATCCCACTCCCCCTCCCTTTTGTTGTGCCGACAAAGTGAAATTATAAAAGACATCCTAGGCTCGAACCTCATCTATGTTGAAAATTTGATTGAGATTGGTAGGATGGCTCAAGAGGTATAATGTAACAAACATAGTCATTTAATTTTTATATATAGAGATTTCCAAAGCATGCATTAGAATTTTTCTTGTCATTATTTTAATGTAATTATGTGTTATTACTAAATATATACATATAGTAATACATAGAACATTCTATATTGAAGAAATCGTCGTGAAGAGATTTTATCCTGACGACATTTTTTCCCAGGCGACACTACGTCTCACTTAATTTAGACCAGGCGAGATTCTGTGTCGCGAGATCATTACAACGAGGTTTTGGTCAGGCGAGATTTTGGGTATGGCGATATTTTGGGGCGCGAGGTTTTGGCAAGGCGAAGTTTTGGCCCGGCGAGATTTTGGCCCGCGAGGTTTTGGGTGGCGAGGTTTTCGCCAGGCGAGGTTTTGGCCCCGCGAGATTTTGGCCCGCGACGTTTTGGGCGGCGAGGTTTTGGGAGGCGAGGTTTTGGCCCCGCGAGATTTTGGCCCGCGACGTTTTGGGCGGCGAGGTTTTTTCCCAGGCGAGATTTTGTCCTGCGAGGTTTTGGGCCGCGAGGTTTTGGGAGGCGAGGTTTTGGTCCGCGAGGTTGTCGCCGCGAGGTTTTGTACCCAAACCTGATTGATCTTCGATTCCAAACGTTCCTATACTTTTGTTAGCCTTCCCTCCTATTTTTTGTGCTTCCTGATACATCAAATCATATCTGCCACGCAACTGAAGTTAAATTATTTCTTCACATACCTGTTGCATGTACTTCTCCTAGGCTTCGTCTGTCTCTATTCTCAATTCGTTATTCAACCTTCTATATTCATTGATATCCGTGGTTTTCGCCCTTCTGCGTTCCTCCATCTTCTTAAGCACCGCTTCAGTTTTCCATGCTTTTCTCGATACTCTTTCCTCCTGCCAATAGTATTGTGGAATGTGTCTAGTAGAATCTGTTCAACTTTTCTCCAACTATTTTCTACATTGCCTACCATATCGCACATAATGTTTCTTCAATCTCTTCTTTCACATCACTATCCATACTTCTCAGGCGCTCTAAGTTCCATTTTCGATTTCTCCTACCATTTTTCTTGATATACTTTAACCAGGTTTGCACTTCCGCCACAAGAGGGTTGTCGTCCGAATCAATATCCGCTCCTGATTGTACCTTCACGTCTCGTACCTATTCCTGAAACGTTGCTTGACAAGAATATAATCGATATAGGTGCGTTTTTTATCTCCTGGACTTTTCCATGTGTACAGCTTGTCTTTTTCTTTTTTTAAACCATGTATTCGTCATTACCATATTATGTTGCCTACAGAAGTCGATAAGCATTTGGCCTCGTGCGTTTCTTCTACCGAGACCAAATTACCCCACAATCTTATCCGCAGCTCCTTCTTCTACTACGCTGTTGAAGTCTCCCATTACTATGGCGTTGACCTTACCCCTTCCCTCATGATGCAATATGTTACTCATCTCATCATATATTACTTCTACTTCATTGTCATCATGGTTGGTTCTTGGCATATACACTTGTATTGTCACAATATCGACTGATTTTGCACTTAGTTTTGCGAACATCAAGCGGTCACTACAGCATTCCACTTTGGTTACACTCCTTGCTACTTCGTTCTTCACTGCTATCGCGACATCATTCTCGGCCTTAACGCACTCGAATAGAATATTCTGTAATTTCCCGATGCTACCACACTTTTTCTGACCATCTCACTTCAGTCAAGCCAATTATGTTCAATTTAGGTTTATCCATTTCCAATTTTAAATTTTCAAGTTTTCCCGCACGTCGTAAAGTTCGTACGTTCCAGGTTTCTATGCTGAAATGAAAGTTATTATTATTTTCTCCTCTGATTATTCTTCCCGGAGTTAGTCCCCACCCGGAGATCCGAACGGGGGACTATTTTATTCGGAATGTTTTACCTTGGGGAAAATTATCATAAAATATTTATTTATATTCCTCCTTCATTCCTCCTGGGAAAAAGATAATATGGTAGTATTCCCATTTCCTTTCCATATCTCCATGCCGTTGACCACCTTGTGGTTCATCCGCCTTCCGAGAAGGTTTGCACCTGGTATAGATTGAGTTCTTACCCACAGCCTTGCCTTATCCCTACAGTCAGTCGGTTCCCACCTAGTTAGCCACCTAAGACGTTGCCCGCTTTCTCCCACAAGGAGGAGTAGGTTACGATTTTCCCTTTGTTTAGGATGAGATCCGAAGGAATTCCTCAAACCTACCCAGTACTTTTAGAAAGCAAGACTTCCTTATATTTTAATTTTCATAAACCTTATTTTGCCCATGCGAAGAACGGACATTCTTCTAGCAGTATAGAGCTTTATTGGTAGTAGTATTTCCTACTTAATGTGGCATAAAATACTATCTTCTACGAAACATATAGTAATAGCAAAAGTAGATCGTATATTTTATCCAACTCACTTGATAGAATCAATCAGTTTTCAAACAATTTACGTGGAAAAGTTTGTATTATCATTATACAATAAAATAAGTGTGACATTTCAATGTATTGCAAATACACCTTTCAATGCATTGTAAAATACCAAAGTTCTCGAAGCGTTTGTTCTATTGGACGAATTAGCTACCAAGTCTTGTATATACATTTCTAGAATTTGTAGCCATATCAGATGATAGTGAGCGTTACATAAGCGAAAGGATTTTCCCATCAATCACGGATATAGATCTAATTCTAGCAGCAATATCGATTGGCACTTAGACACGATATCAATCCCCATTTGGCAGTGACGTTGATCAATATATAGAAGCAATATCGGTCCGACATCGCGAGATAGCATCGACCGACCTCGGCCTCTGTAATGAACTGACTTGTTAACCGTTCGAGGTGGGGCTTACTTTAAACCTCCATATGGTCCGATATCGCAAATTCCCATTTACCTATAAACGGCCCATCGACATGCGCTACTGGTGTAGTTTACCACAAGAAGGAATTTTCGAAAAGTCGCCCGAAATGACTATTTCTGAATCCAAGACCAAGTTGTTATACCAAATAGTTTGATTAAATAGGTTAATAGTGAAGTAAAAATAAATCAAACCATTAAACAACGGCTGGTTTTTTATTAATTTTATAGTCGAAAACAAGTGTGTTTAATTTTACGGAGAAACTACTATTGAATCATTTGTATAATCGGAAACTATCATAATTTGTGACGGAGACAGAAAGGGAAAAGATCCTTCCTTCAAATATTGTAGTTGTTGAATGAGAGTGGTAACACGTTCTTGGAAGTCATCTGTTCTTGTTTAGCGACTGGCAGAACGTTATATGAAGCGTAAATGTAATCCATTTTCTTCTGTTTAATCGACCACACGCCGAAATATACACTTATTTGTGGAAGTTGGATTTTTTGCAGGTTGAGCAGCAGATAGTCACATTGTCAGGAGGAGCAGCAGCATTATTCTTTTGGCTTCGATCTTCAGCTTACAGGTGTTTCTATTTAGCGAGTGCTCGATCAAACTTGTTTCATCCTAGATGTATTTGTGCGCTTTCATAATCTTCAACAAATGACTTCTTTGAAGGAAATTTACATCTTTTCGATCATTATTTGGAAGCCATGAATAAAAATTGAGGCAGTTTTTTTTCTATCCTCTGACGACATGATGAGTCGATGATGAAATTGAGTGTTTTTTTATTTCAATTATTTCTTCTTCTTCTGAAATCCAAATTATCGGTTTAAACTGAGTAGTTAAACGTATTTTCTATTAGCATTCTTCCAATCATTAATCGCAATACTCTTTACTGTCGTTTCTGAGTTTTTCTCGGTTGGCTTTTTTTTTTTTTTTTTTTTTTTTTTTTAAAGAAAATAACTTCATCAATGGTCATAATATGGAATCCTCAATTTAACGGACTCTTCCTATGGACTTCACTTTCCTTGTAAACAATTCCAGCACCAAAAGAATAGAACTTTCTATGGAGATTTCCTTACAATGACCAACGGCTTACAATTCGAGGAAATTGAAACATTATTTGTTTCATTACAAAGTCAGGGTATAAAAATTACACACACCAATCAACAAAATGAACACCTTAGTTCATTCTCAAAATTCAGAACTAATTGTACAACAGAAGTTTTGTTGCCATTGGTCATTATATTTCATTCCTTGCAGAAAGAATGGCTGTTGACTTTTTAACAGCTTTTTTCCCATTTATAAACCAAAACTGAAAGTGAAAATGGCCAATCCGAGTTCAGGACAACCTTGTTGTTCTTCTGCATTCTACATTGAAAACATACATTCCCAAAACAAATTAAATAGCGATAACGTTCTTTCCCTAGGCTGATCTCAGTTTAATCTTGACGGTAAAAATATTTGTCCAAGAAAGAAAACTTTTGTGCACAAAGGTCAGCAACTACACAAGGATTTTTTTTTTTTTTTAGAAAGTTATCCAAAGTTGTGAAGTGCTAGGCGGGAATCTATTGTTCAAGGGTTTTTCTTACATAAAGGCACAGCGATAGTAATTGAATGCTGTGAGTTTAAACCCTTCGCTACAACTGTTGGAAAGTAGCGTTGATATTTGTTTAATTCGTGGGTGCGACTCTGTTATTATGTTTAGAGCAACAACGAAAAAGAGAGCGAATTCTTCTCCACGCTGATCGTAATATACTTGTCGATGGCATAGCTTCATTGACGCTTACGTTCAAGTTGATTTCATCTCGCGGCTGTGAAACTGGATTAGGAATAGAAGAGTAGTCTGGTGTACTCGTTGCAGGATGTTGCACATCTACCGGAGACAATATTTCACCTTGACTTGGCAAACTAAAATCTATAACCTGTGGTGGAGCTGAACCTGGCGCAATATCTTCGGAATTATTTATGTTTGATACAATTACAACCATCTCAGAGCTACGTACATTTGCATCCGCATTATCAAAAATAACTTGATGTAACGAAGAAGCTGCAGTAGGCAGAGGAATATCTTCGGATATGAATATTGGGAGGTTCTGACAGTTTGACAGAAGCATTTCATTCCGATGAGGTTTGTCCATTGTAAGACATGGCGGTTCTTGAATTAAACCGAGACATTCAACTTCTGCAGAATTCTCCTCTTCCTCATCTGAAGTAGTTTGTAAGTCGTCAGAGCTATAATATACTTCCCCACCATAAAAATTTTCCTCTTGCTCATCATACATGCTTCCGTCATCTGCATCTGATTCTGAGTTGCTATCATCAAATTCACTGCCGTAATCGCTGTAAAACACCTCTTCTGCATAATCTTCATCTACTGAGTTCGAAAATTCGCAATAATCAACTACTTGGCCTTCCAGTCTTCCGTGTAGCTCATTCCATCCAAATACAGCGGTGCTATACTCATGATATACGGACTCTGATCTAGTGCTCCTTTCATGAAATGAATAGATCCAACGCGGAAAATTGCCTGACATCTCTCGTATTTCGATACAGCTTCTCTTAGCTGATATTACCGTTGCATCCTCGCAACCACACTTTGGGCGCATCCGGTAATTTTCTAAGAACGACTGCATTTTTATTTTAACTGTAGTCACTTCTTTTTTTCAGAGCTTGTATAAAGTGCTTCTGTTCAATAGAATACCCTAACCGCACTGAAGATTTTACAATTTCCTAGAAACGAAAATATTATTCATCAACAATACAAGTTATGATAGCCTATCTACACCAACAAACATGAATTGATGCAGATCCCAATTATTGCGATTGTGCAAACAAAAAATGTATATGTATTAAATGATAAAGATGCGTTGGACTTGAAGTGGTGGTATTCGTTTTTGGGTCAAAGACTATTCAAAGTATGAGAAATGAAGTAAAATTTAATAGTTAGTGTTGTACGTATTATATTAACTTTCAAATTAAATCAAATAAAAAATTTCAATTTTTCTTCCAAGGGTTTTGTTTGTTTGTTTGTTTTTTTTTTTTGCTAAAAAAGAAACGAATGATTAAATGAAAATGAATGACAAAGAAGAAATAATTGGAATGAATATGTAGGAGGAACTTGGAAGAAACCCAACGGACAAGATGTTGTCTACCACAAACTAGTTTGTTCTGGGATTGAATCAGAAATCTCTAGCATTGAACCTTCGAGTTCCTTATATTAACTTTGCTCACACTTATTTCGTTTCATATATTAACACTTGTATTAACTTATGAAAAAAATGACCCGAAATCTTTAAGTTTTACGTCCGACTAAATAAGACGGTGATGATGAGAAATGAATGAAATGGTGGAATGAAGAAAGTGGGGGGAAACGGGAGGACCCCGAGAAAACCCACGCACACGGTATTCGTCCACTACAAAGTTCACTTGGTGTGAGTTGGGATCGAACCAGGAACCCCATGCACCAGAGGTGAACGTCCTACCAGTGAGCCACCGCAGCCCCTGTATTAACTTACGTATAAATTTACTTTGCCCCATGTGAGTCAATTCCAAAGTTAGAAAATGAAAAAAGAAAAAAAGGTAGGAGGAGATTTACAACATGTGGATGATCAAGATGGTGTTAACTGGCGTGGCAACCATGAGTTCAGCTTTTTCATCTTATCTGTCATACGGACCCGTCCAACTCAGTTGTCTGTGTATACCTAACTCCTCTGCAATAGCACGAGCATTCTTTCGAGGCTCCACTTCTACGGTGTACAGACTAGCTCATCTGGACACTGGCAGAAATCGGGGATGAAGGGGACATGTCCCCAACCTTGGAACTAGGTTGGACTATCCCCTCAATAACCAGATTGAAATGTTTTTTTTTTTTTTTTGGGGGGGGGGTGATGATTTGTGTCCGATTGCCACAAAGGAAAGTGATGATGAAACTGATGTTCCTTGCTGTATAATATACAACAGGTTTCACCTTAGACATCAATTCATCTACTGTAATACGAGTTACATTTGCCCCCCCTTTCCCCTGCTAGAATAAGCCTCAAATCCGCCTCCCTCCCAATGTTAAAGACAACCCTGCCCCTTTGATTCTCCACAGCATTGTTTTCCGACTTAATAAATATTTTGAATATCTCTCAAAAAAATATGGGAACAATCTTACCCGTGCCCCCCAATGTTGAAGACAAATTTGCGCCGATCCACCTGAATATGTCGTTCAAAATCCATGTGACTCAATGCAATGTTGTGTCACCGGAACAAAAATTTAGAACCCAATGGCGAATGGTACATTCATTTGCTATTCCTGACGCAAGTACACTATATTTTTTTTTCTCTTTCTTCGGATTGATTGTGTAGAATATCTTATGTAAAGCAAAATCACTCGCAATTGTATTTCTCAATTGATGTGCTTTCACACGATCCTGTTCACCAGGCGCATTATCCCGGCTTTCTGGTTGTCCCAGCCTATTTGTCCTACGTGTACCAAGTGTGGGACTGAAATCTTTCAGTTTAACGTCCCATGATTATCCAATAGAAGAATTGGTGGGATGAGAAAGTGGGAGTACACCCGAGGAGTCCCACCAACACGATGTAGTCCGGTTTGTGACTTTAGACAAGTCTGTACTCAATGCAAAATAAAATTGTATTTTTTCAAATCGCACTACATCCAACAGACCCGTATTTATATATTGTCCGTCCCTGTGCTCTAAATAATTTGCTGCTCCCTCTTCCGCACAAACTTATGTCTTAAAAAAAAAAGGAAACAAGCCGTGATTTTGCAAACACACCAGCTAAAAAATAACATGGGGGTATTCTAAAAATAATCGAAAACGACCAATATTGGAGTTGAATTCATAGTTTTTGGGGTCGCTGAGATGAATAGTGACCGTTTTAATCCAATTCAATTTTAAGGTCATACTCTACTCCCCAGGGAGGAGGCGAGATTTTAAAAGTAATCGTAAACGATACATAGGCCTATTAGTGTTAAATTCATAGTTTTCGAGGTCGCTGAGTTTAATGTATTAGTTTTCTTGATGTTCAAGTTCATCCTCACCTCTTAGAGTGGGAGTGGGAGAGGATGACTTTTTAAAAATAATCAGATTAGCTAGCTAATTAGTTACTACCGTAATTAGAGAGAATTAAACACATTAACGTATTTTCTCGCGCTTGCACGGGACTCTGAGGGTTGCTAGTTTCAAATATTACTTTATTGTGCTTTTTTTTTTTAATCCAAAATTTTTGCAGCCCCTTAAACTCAGCCGACCGGTGCTCGAGCACAAAATAGCACTTACCTAGATACGAGCCTGACTACATCAGATTATCACTCTAAATCTACATGTAAAATACAAACGTATACCATATTTATTACTCACTGTTAGAAAGGATGTTAAGGTATCACAAACAGAGTTTTGGAGGCCTTTACAACAGTAAAAATGCAAGAGATATACACAGAGAAATGTATATACAAAAACATAATGTTCTTGTAGTGTTTAACACACACACCATCTCTCGTAGTAGACAAACATATTGGTAACGTAAAATGGAATATTGTTGTGATGACAAAGGGTTGAAATGAAAAGGTGACAAAAAGAGTGCATAAAATTGGCAAATAATATTTTCCTGTGATTTCTGGTGCTATAAGCCAACGTCAAGTACAGATGTTATGACTAGTTAACGAAGGCCTAACTTTCCCCCGCCCCTCCTCTCCCACCCACTGCTGCCCCTACGGTGCACAAGTTACGCAAACAAAATATCGAACAATCAAGGTAAATTGGACTATCTGTCAAGCTGTCACAAGGCATCAGTACCATTAGTCCACTGTGAATAAACAGTTGCAATTTTATAAAATGCTAATTAAAGTTTCTCTCTTCGAGGCCTATCACATTATTCTTGACGTCAAGATTCATTACCACGTGACATGGACATATGTTTCTTTCAACAACCAAAATGGCGATCGTATCATTTTGATTCACAGTTGCCAACCACTAAAGAGTGCTGTCGCTAATCCGCTTTCAATAAAAATTAAAAGTGTATTTTTTTTCTTTCATTGGAATTAAAAGAAGAAAAAAAATAAATCTAAAACAATACTTTCTGTTTTATTTGTTCATCTGTGTTTGTATGAATTTCCAAACACTAAAGGGAAAAGTAATAGACCTATTCATTTTCAAACTTTTTTTTTTTGACGAGACAGCAAAAGAGTTTGAATATTTGCACATAACAACAACCTTTTCAGATATTCTATAAATAATTCAAAAGCAGGCTTCATGTTTCAGAAACTTGACATGATGATGCATGGAAATTTACCCAATACAAGAGCATAGCTATTTAGTAAAAGGTCGGTGGAAAATATTTTCCTTGTTTTTTTTTTTAAATGTCTTCAAAAATTGTTTCTGAATATGCAGTATATAGGACTAAACATCAACCATACTGTACCAATAAAGTGTCGCCCACTTTCAAAGTCCACACCTAGAAATCGAATATCCTCTTGAACCCCACCTCTAGCTGAGAGCGAAACCCTCTCGCAAGGAAGTTGGGATTTCTCTGGTAAAGAAAGAGAAAATGAAAAGAAAAAAAAAAATAAAACGGAACTGTTTCATGTTTAGAAGAGAAACTCACATAAACAAAATTACATTGTCTCATATTGCACTGGTTTGTCACATAAAAGGCAAATGCTCTCAATAATACACATAAATTTACTATGGACTAAATACACCATATTACTGGAGACTGACCGTAAAATTGACGATAAAGAGACCATGAGTACTTCCGATATTTTGTAACACATGGAAATAAAACGCCTCATTGGGCTTTCGAAATGCAATACCTCAGCTTACTTTCCAGAATTTAGATAACTAGCGAAAATATGGGGCTGTACCTATACACATTCTTCTATCCTTCATTTGTTTCAAAATCTGGGATACGGAGTTCATAAATGACACATCATAATTATTTCATAACATTGGCTCAGATGATGATGATGATGATGATGATGATTATTATTATTATTATTATTATTATTATTATTATTATTATTATTATTATTATTATTATTATTATTATTATTATTATTATTATTATTATTATTATTATTGCTGATATCCTCCTATTTTTCACTGGAAAGGCGAACGAAAATTAGTGTTTGGTTTAGAACTTTAAGAAAAAATGGAAAAGCAACAGCATGGTGCTCCAACTCCGCAAAAAATCTAATAACGAAAATAAAATTACTAAATTTTTCCAAAATATTTACATAATTTTTTTTATATAATGCACAAACAATTAGTGTAGTCTGTGAATTATTGTTGGTAGTAACTTCCCAAAAGGCAGATATAACATGTGTTAACCTGAAGTTGGAGCTATATAGACTCATCTCGAGGGCGGTCTTCTGTATTCAAAAATCAAACTAAAACAGAGCCTTGACATCCTCCGAAGTTTCGGGTCTTAAGAAGTTGGATTTCTGTCTATTTGTGTTAGTATAAGAAGAGTATTCTTGGATTAAATCGTCTCAAAAGGGTAAGTTGTTTTTAATACACCTTCTCTGACCAATTGCTATGGCATTCTTCGTCCTCCCAATATGTCCATTTCATCTCTGATTCATCCTGTAGCATAATCGATAGTGCTCTCGCTTTTGGGCCGAGCGGTTCCTGGTTTGATTCTCGGTAGGGTCACTCGGTGGAAATAGTGTAACAGCTTTCTCAGGCCAGCCATCCTGAGCGCATTTTTCCTGAGCTTTCCTCATTCACACCAGGCAGATGCCAGGATGGTATCTAACATGTTAAAAGATCTCAGGCCGCTTCCTTCCTTCCCCATTCCCTTCTTCTTACCCAATTTCTTGGAAGGTGCAAAAGCCGATGGACATCGTTTGGCATACGTGACAGGCTAAAATGACCATAGATACCAAAAACCCAGAAATATTATTCCTAATCCTAGTCCCCGATCCACCCTCGTATTTGTTGATATACAGTGTACAGTAGAATGTAAAACAATATTCCAACACCATAACATTCTTCTTTCAAACAAGGTATTACTGACTTCAAATGGCAAGCTATAGATATACCACATTGACTTGACACCTAGTCTTCCGTTAAGAGCGCTGCTGAAGGAATTCCACTCCCTTCGCTAAGGCTCTCTCGCTTAGCAACGGTTGAACCCTCATTGGCTCAACGCGTGAGTGTGTCGAGGGTGTGAGCTTTAATTTGCATTTTTGCTACGACTCAAGACATTTTGGCAGCACTATAAACTGAAATCTTAGTAATGTAGGTAAACAATACGTAGATATCAACAAGAAAAATATACAGAAGAGTTTTCTGAACTTTACTTCTTTATTCCACTAACGACCTTTTAGAACATTACTTTCTCCAATATTCAGAAATATGAATATACACTTATTAACAGTCTAACACTTCATTCTAATATGTATCCAATTGTTTTATATCGCTAACTTTCTGACAACTCTTCATTTACCGAGGATGTGCTAACGTCCAATAAGTTTCCATCTAGATTCGTATCTCGTACTTATCTACTCCCAACAAAGTGAGTTTTGTTTCATATTGTCGAAATACGGTAGACCTCCAAACTATGCAGATTCAATACTGAAACAGAGAGCAGTAGATCTACAATTTTCGGTTCTAACAGAGGGATAAAATTAGAAATTCATGGAGAAGAATGGAACTGAATCCATCCCGAAAATAATTTCTCGCTGTTTGTTGCAAGTATTAATATATGGAAAATTGTTGCAGTCCTCGATAACCAGTTCCGGTCTGTAAGAATCAATAGTGGAACCGAAAGTAGTAGCAATCAGTAGTGGAACCGGAACATTTTCATTATTTCTGTTTACAATAGAGGAAACAAGACGGAGATGGAACTTATCCATGCGGTACTGAATACATATCAAGCCAGTTGAGAATGCTCACAGAGCGTTGCCAAAACGGACTTTAAAAAAATGGAGAGATGGAGTGGGAAGGATAACTGTGATTGTTCCTACATGTAAAAGTAAATCTTTTTGTCCATACCTTCTTCTGTTTCTCGTAAAATATCATCTCTCTATGAATTACGGTTCCCGTATGGCTCTTTAAATCTCCCGTAATTCAAAATTTTTGGCCAATATCTGAGGAACGGTGGCCAGTTGGCCAGTAACAGTTGATGAACGGCCACCGGTTACTATTTGATACTAAAATATTAACCATTCTTTTAGGTATAGATCAACACCAATATCATCTCTCTATAACTTATGGTTCTCGAGATATGGGTCTTTAAATAACTGGAAATCGACCATTTTTGGGCCAATATCACGGGAACGGTTAGTCATAGAGAGGTGATATTAGTGTTAATCAATATCTAAGAGAATGGTAAATATTTTGGCACAGATATTAATTGGTGACCACTCGCCAACTGGCAACTGGCCAAACCAGTGACCAGTTGGACAGTGTTCACCGGTTACTATTTGATATCAAAATGTTCACCATGCTCTTAGGTATTGATCAACACCAGTATGATCTCTCTATGACTTTCGGTTCCCGAGATATGGCTCCTTAAATATCTGGAAATAGGCCATATTTTGGCCAATATCTCGGGGACGGTAAGAGTGACGTAAAAAAATTTAACCACTTTCTCGGATAGTTTTTGATGTTCTATCGAATGCAGGGTTCAAAATTGAGAAAATCGCAAATAACAGACAGACAGACATAGAGAATTCAGTAACGAACTTTTTAAGTTCGTTGAAAACTACTTTTCGCTGACAATTAGTTTTTTAAAAATATGGTGATCAGCATTGAAACCGTACATAGTAAACTTCATCTACTTCCGTTTTCAATAGAGGGTCGAAGGGAGAAGTGAAACATATACTTGGAACATAGAATCCATATTTAAAGGAAAGTACAGAATATATATCTCTCCATTGAAACACTCTCTTTCAAAATATTAAATCAAGTCCTAATTTAAAGATAGATGTAACATTTTTTTTTTTAAAAAAAAAATAGACTTAATTTTAAGTATTTCTTCACATCAGTACTTGCATCTTTATTGTCATTACTAAATTATAGAGTTAACTTCCAATAGAACTTTTCAAGACAGTTTAAGTTAGTTACAAAAGATACAATATAACAGAAAATAAGTAACCAAAGACCTTAACTCACTCACTGAAAGAATGGTTGTTTTAAGGACCTGGAGAGAAGAAAAAATCATCGTAAAATGCACAGCAAAATGTATTAACGTAAGCTTATTTCGGTTCTTCAAACTTTGGTTTACTTCATATTCTATCTTCTAGCCATAGGTTTGTACCCAGCCCAAAAAATGTAGAGGGGAGGGGGCGATCTAATCATATTATAGTTCATCACCATATTATAGTTCATTTGCAAACCTACCGTGAAAATTTTAGGGGGGCAGTAAAAAAAAATAGGGTTGGGCCTTTCTAGCCTCCCGTAGATACGGGCCTTTACAGTGTCATCAAGATTGTAATACTGACAGGGCAAGTAAATCAATTTACTTCTCTTTCTTGAGATCTTCAACTCTTTTGGAAACAAAGACTGTCCTTCCTTTCTATCTTTTGATGCAACAGATGAATAGGATGAATCGCATGTTCCAAGGAAAGAGCAGAATATTTTAATATATTATTGCTTGGATGATATTGATTTCGTACCGGTAAGTCTTTTGATAACGTACTGTTTGATACCAAGGAACCTCACCGAACAAGGATATGTTGTGAGGACACTCGAATTGGCAGTGAAATAGCAAAACACGCAAAGCAGATGGTTGATCGTCATAGTCTATTTGCAGTTATGATATTCCACTATTTCAATCACTTTTTTTTTTTTAACTAAATTGTTCTGAATTTGAAATACAGATCATGTATCAAATTTGCGATTAAAAGTTACAGTGTTTTCCTGTATAGTAGCTTTGTTTTGATCTACATCATACAGTCAACCAAACTAAAATAAGCACATAGTAATATTATCTTTAAATTTCCAAACCTGTATCTGATCAAAATACTGGGAAAAGAAGTCAGACCTAAGCGAATTCGTCATGATCTAGAATCGTTTTTTTCGAATGTACTCTAGGTTTCTGTGACCAGAGGTGAACAAGAAAGTTCCTTATGAATGAAAGTACAGTGTTAGCTTTAAAAAAATAGGTAGATAAACGCTTCATGAAAGAAAAAAAAAACTATCTATTACTCTGGTCACTGTGGTCAGCATTTTGAAAAAAAAAAGTTTCGGTTGTTTACAAACTAATAGGTGATCCTAAATGATCCTAAATGGTGACCCAAGATCAAAGTACTTAACAATAGCATGTCAACACAATACAAAATAAGTGTTTATATTATTTTTATTCACATTCAGTTGCAAAGTGAAAGATTTGTAACTTAAAAGTACATGTATTTTGTACACGTTTACATCGGGCCATGTATTGACAACATTTGAAACAACACTTTCTTCTCTTAAATTAAGGAAAGTAATATACTGTAATTTTGTGCAAAAACTGTACGTGATAGAAACAAACAGTCTTCATTTTCGGAATGAGCATGTCAAAATTACTAAGAAACAGCTATTACCTTCGAGACAACCGAATCCACACTAACCAGTGTTATCAGCAAGAATTTACTGTTATTTTATTTGAAAAAAGTCTTCAAGCGTACATCATCTACATTTCGTTCGTTATTGAGACGCCAGCACCAGGTAAGTACTCTTTAACGTCAGCCGAACAAGTGAATAGTAGTCAGGTAAAAAGACTCTGACATATTGGCCAGCAAGAAGTCCGGATTTAACACTGTGTGAGTATTTCTTGTGAAAATACATTAAGGGGGCAGACTACTAAATATTTTTTCTGAAGCTAACAATTTTTCTTTTGTCCGTTTTCCGTAAGTGAAATGAGATAATGAAATGTAACTTACCACAATCATAGATAATGTTATTCTACACCCAAAAATACGAATCACAAGAAATTTCAGTGTTGCCATCCATAGAAATTGCAGTGTGACCACAATTTGAATTACCCAAAAATCTAGGTTAACGCAGCGACTAGAAAAATGAACTCAACGGTAACTGATGACTTATCATATTGTCTTGGTTCCTTGTTAACTACTTTTTAAATAATATTTGAATTTATTTTGTAATAAACAGTACAAAAAATAATTTTGTAATAATCAGTACAAGTCAACTGGTAAGTCATTAGTTACCGTTGAGTTCATTTTTCTAGTCGCTGCTTTAACCTAGATTTTTGGGTAATTCAAATTGTGGTCACACTGTAATTTCTATGGATGGCAACACTGAAAATTCTTGTGATTCGTATTTTTGGGTGTAGAATAACATTATCTATGATTATGGTAAGTAACATTTCATTATCTCATTTCACTTACGAAAAACGGGCAAAAGAAAAACTGTTAGCTTTTGAAAAATATTTAGTAATATATATATATATATATATATATATATATATATATATATATATATATATATATATATATATATATATATATATATATATATATATATATATATATAGAGAGAGAGAGAGAGAGAGAGAGAGAGAGAGAGAGAGAGAGAGAGAATATGAAAATATTTGTAACTTAGCCACGTAAACGTTAGGATATATTTATCCAACCGTGTAAGTAATTCGGCTATATTATTGAAGCTTTTGTTTCTGTGAAACTTTAAAAGTATATTTCTTGCAGACTCATCCTGTATTTCAGCAGTAAATTTCCAATTTTTGGCATTGATATTCTTAATCTGTACTAAATAACTAACTAAATAATAGTGCAATGGACTCACGCTTACCAAAGTCCCGGTTAATCGAGACAGTCCTAAATAATATGTAGATTACAGTTGTAAGAGATAGCGTGCATACTGGCTTTTGCAGGACCACTAAGTCCCAAATCTTCCTACTAAACTGTCTGTTATCGTATATCACTGTAACATCGCAGCATCAAACAGAGACGAAAATATGTCCCAGAAAACAATCATTGACTTTATTTAGAAATGCGTTTTGTATGTATATATGTAAAAAAAAAAAAAAAAATTAAAGTAAGTTTTAGTATATTGTATTAAACAATCCCTGGTTACAAAAATGTTTTGTCATTTACTGTACATACTTCTGTAGCTAATAACAGTTGATCTCCGATTTATCCGAATTTTTGGGTATACGAGATAAGCGAGGTCCTAATTACCTCGGATAATCGTGAGTCTACTGTAATTTTATAGTGTGATAATACTTTACTTCTATGATATAATATCTACTGTAATCTCCTCTTAAGAGTTATGCTTTGGTCCTTTAAAAAATACGTAATACATAGTATATCATTTCACACAGAAAAAAAAGAAGGAAGAAAAATCTCTCTTAAGGCAGGTTTAATTTTCTTGTATGGGGTCAGAAAGGTAAACCGTATTAATAACAGCAAATTTCCTCGAAAAACCTTCAAACGTTTTGATCCGTTTAACAAAGAGAGAAAAAGAAAATTAAAAGAGCTTGAGGAAAGCAAAAGAGAGAGTCTAGTTATATAAATAGAATAAAAGAAGTGAGATATAGAGAGAGAAGATGAAAGAAATCCCTTTTCCCTTGTTTGGACAAAATAAAAATAAAAAAAAGTACTGTTGGTCGCTCTCGAAGCCGGAAGATTCACGTTGTTCATAAAACGACCACTAGATGTCAGGACGATCTCTATTTTCAGTAAGCCAATTCCGTTTATCTACAGTGCACGTTAATAAAAGAAATAATAATAATAAAAAAAAAGTACTGTAGCAGTTAGGTCTACATTTTCGTCCCGTACGTTACGTACCGTGGCTAATGTGCCTGGATTGTGATATTCAATGGAAACTGTACTGTACATTGAAGATAACCAAAATCCAACAGTTCTTTTTTTTTCTCTTCTTTCTTTCACAAAACGCATGGATTTTCTAAAATTCCAGGCACAGATTAGCGTTATGCCGAAGTCCGATGAACAGCTGAGGGGATTTTGTAGCTAGGTAAAATGGGAATTGGGAGGAGGGGCGGGAAGAGAAATAGCGGTAACTCTCACCGACCGAGGGGGGAAATGAAAGGTGGTGGTCGCGATATGCCTTTAATTTCCTGTTACACTTCAAGCTTATAATTGTAACAGCCAACATGAAACTGCACTCATCCATTATTTCGAACTGTTTATGGGCAAATGAAGACTAAGAATTGGTACTAAATTTCTGATAAACATTGATTTTTTAATCTGCTTCCCGCCATTTCCCATAACATAATCTCATACAACTTCCTAAAACTCTGGTTTAGTTATATAGAATATGAGTCACTGCATGATTTTAATCAATATATCAAATCTTGTTGAAATGGGTTTTTGGTGTGACATTAATTAAGATAAAGCAAGGTTCTGAATATACAGTGTTTGTCCCTTTTAACTAAATACGTTTATAGAGCCTCTGTTTATAAAAGGGAAGAAATTTTATTTTGATTGCAGCCCGTGTTACTAGAATCTTCATATAGCCTCCTCCTGAAAGCAGAATCTTTAAGATTACAATTTTGATTAGTATCGTATTCAATTATTTAGATTATTTTAGACCAATGTTGCCCATTATATATATATATATATATATATATATATATATATATATATATATAGATAGATAGATATAGATAGATAGATAGATAGATAGATAGATAGATAGATAGATAGATAGATAGATAGATAGATAGATAGTGTTTTATTTCTAAAAATAAAGGTGCCGGTACGTTGGACATCAAGTTCATAATTGTTGAAAGTTGCATACTTTTCAGGATAGTATTGTTATTAACAATAATAATTATAATGTCCAGTAGCATATCACTAGTCTTGTAACTAAAAGCACTTATGTACATATATATAAAGATGCTTGAAAAATGTCTGATTCTTACATCTTAATTTTATAATACAATAAACGTAATTATAATCAATATTTGTTAGTGATTCTTTTTATAAACTGGCAAAAGCAAGCTGCTATTGTTTGTTTTCAAAAGGTTTCAAGAGTTCCACAAATAGTGAATTTCAATAACAACATACATACAATACATCGTTCACATAATGTTCTTCAGAATACTAATCATGCTACAAAAATGTTCTAGAAATCGCTACTAAATGAATGGATAAACTTTGCGACAAAAATCTAGATGTTTCCACTTAATACTCTTCCTAATGATAAATAAAAACAATTAATTGGATACATTAAAATAGGAACTCAGCAAAAATTCCTCTGCGGAGAAAGTACAGTCACGAAAGAAATAAGTCAACCGGGCAAGAAGAGAAAATATTCCCAACCCTGTTCACGTTGAGTCAACTTCTTCGTGAGACTTGCTGCTTTCACGTGAGGTCTGTAAGCACAAACAAATCTAGTGTCTGCTGTAAAACAATGTTTTCTTAGATAAGCTTAGTGCTTTTAGACAGAGAAGAAAAACAATACTTGAATTTGTTTTCGAGGAAAACAAATAATTCATTCATAGTAGTTTACAAGTGCCAGATTACCTATTATAATTAATTTATATATCTAAATATACATGATTTACTCACAGGTAATTGAGGAGTGAACAATGAAAAGTGATTTCGGAAATTCAAGACTGCGTTATTGGTCTAATACTATGAAATGAAATGCGAATTTTAACATCGCATGATTATGTCCTGGAGGCTAAAGAAAACAGATGATGAGTGAACGAAATGATTAATGAAAGGAACTGAGGAATGAAGTGGAAGGCAATAAAGAACTCTTAGAAACAAATGGACACAATGCTGTTCAACACAAACTTACATAGTATAGCCTGGAATCGAGCCTATGACCTTGAAACCAAAAGTTAGCGTTTTATCATTGAGCCACTATACTCTAATTATGACGGAAAGGCGCTCCCGATTCCGACGTCGATTGGTTGGGTGGTGGATTGATTTGGAGTTTAGTATTCTGTTCAGCACCGAGGCAATTTAAGACGTGGACCTATATCTTAACGTGGAATCTGAACCACATAAGCTACCACCAGAAATCGATCCCGGGTCTCCCGTGCCGAAGATGAGTACTAACTATTACGAGGGAATTCTCCGCGGTACGGTGGTGCCATTCAGCCGGTTCGCTAGAACCGGTTTTTAAAATATTTTCAGTTCGCAAAACCGTTTGTTAAACCCAGACAACAGTAAATATTACCGTTATACCCAGAAACAGTGGATATTTGTTTAACTATCTTTGTTTTTAGAACCTCTTACAGCTAGAGGGTTAAACATATGATCTCTCAGAACAAGGTATAAGCGCTTATTTCTTAATCTCAAATGCTCAGATATCAAGAATGAGAACTGCGATTACATCAGTATAGTTGTGAGGGTTATTTGTATTCGAAACGCATATATACCATTATCAACAACGACGTGAACTTCCTGGTTTTTGCTAGTGTTTTCACGACGGAGGTCCCTCTCGTCTTGTGAAGTATGATGGAAATTCAATTTCGTTTTCAAAAAGGTTTAATTATTTCTATTGGACGATGTCGTTTCCTCAGCAACATTACTTTCTGCACACAATAACACACATATGAGTAAATAGCATGTATATCAGTTTTCAGTATTATAGCGTTTCGGTTACTCTTTATACATTTCAATTAAAAGATCATTTAGTTGTAGCATCTCCACTATCATATAGGTTGTGTTTTAAATATCCTAATCATCTTGCGTAATTGCTGCTCGTGAAATTTTCACCAATATTGTTTAAATCGTGTGTCAACAGGTATCATTATTTCTCTTTGTTAAGGGAGAATTTTGGATCACAAATTCTTTATAAGTGAGATTAGGAGGTTAAGGAAGAATTATGCTTGAAGGAAGTAGTAGAATTATGCTTAGTCTTGAAGGAAGTAGTAAAAAAAAAAAAAAAAAAAAACATTAGGTAACAGGAAGAAGACCCTTAGGTAACAGGAATAAGAAAGACTTTGTAGTTGAATATTATGCTGCCCACTCCAAACGAAAAATTTTATTTTCAGATTTACAATGACCCAGACATTTTCATCTTCCATTAAATAATCAAGGATCAGATCTCATATAAAAACTCCAACAAAACTGTTGATTGAAAGTGTTGAGAAATAAGATGTTTCATTCACTATGTATAGGGGGACATTTGGTCGAAAAGGTGTAACAGCTTTTTCAGTCCAGCCATTCTGAGTGAGGTTTCTCTTCGGTTTTCTTCATTCTTACCAGACAAATGCCGGGATGGCACCTAACATACAGGTCCCACTTCACTTTCTTCCTTTTCCATTCCTGTCTTCCTTCGTCATTAATTGATTAAACGCCTCCTGTAATCAATGTGGTGTTAGATAATCATGGTTCGTAGACACGCTATTAGGTTTAAAATTATAAATAAGATTTTTATGTTTATTGAAAAGTGTTTTGTTCAAGACTAATATTAGTTTGAAGATATGAAGTGTTCACCAGCAGAAGGAAAAAAATAGTTCTAAGCATTTTGAATTGCCAAGGCAGACTGGAATATTTTATCTTGTTCTTTTTGTTTAATAAGTGTAATTATATTTTTTCTTTTTCTATGAGAATTAACAATTCTTTTTATTCCATCATTTTTCTGTTGGAATTTAGGAAAAAACATTCTGAACAATTTTGAAATACATAAGGCCAAGGCGAAGTTAAGTAGAATATTTTATTTTGTTAGCTGTGTGAAATATTTTTTTTTTCTTTCTTTCTTCCTATATATGAGAATTAACATTTCCTTTATTCTTATTATGGAAATTAGAAAATTGATATTCAGAACAGTTTTGGTTTTCAAACACTTAATGCTAAGAAGTAAGCATATATCTCCATGAAATAAGCATATATTTTTCTTTATTTCTTGACACTTATCTAGTCGATCGCCAGTAGTTCGCCTGAAGGCAAAACATCGCACAACAAACAAGCGATTCGACACGTGCCAATGTACCTTCTGAGCAGGATTGAATGGTCATTTTTCACTTTCCTGCTTTCATGAAAATATACACAATTTCCCTTCTGTACAGAGGCGGAGTCCAACAAAGTTTTTAAACTGTCTTTCAGTTTAGTCGAACTTCATCGATAGACAAATTTGTTGGGATTATTTCGTTGTGAGAGGTCAGTCTTTTCCGAAAAAAAAAAAAAAAATCTGGTCGATTCAGAGCCTTTATAGTTTATACTACCGCGCGAAAAAGAACGAAAAAGGGAGGCGCGAGAAAGTGCCAGCAAGCGAGAGATAGAATGGCTCAAATATTTCTAGTCCCTGAATACAATTAACTGACTTCAAGAAGAAACAAAGATTTGCAACTCTGAACTCTTTCTCTAGAAATAGAAAGGAAAATTATAAAAACTCTGATTTTTAATAAACCTATATTTTTACTATTTGACATTTTCGAAGATTCTCTGTATATACCCAGAGTGATTTTTCAAAACTCACGGATTTCATTTGGGTCTAGAATTTCTAACTGAAGTACGATTTTCATGCAGGATGTGGCAAATGATCAAGAAAGGATGGGAAATTTATGAAACTGTTTTCTGGTTTAGGTTCATCCGGCGTAGAGACCTGAACGGGCCGGGCCCGGCCTGCGGGCCGACTCTGATATTTCTTTGGGCCGGGCCGGGCTTGGGCGGACCGACACTGTTATTTCTTTGGGCCGGGCCGGGCTTGGCCTGGCCGACACTAATTTCTCTTGAGGTCGGGCCGGGTTGGGGCCGATCAATTGCAATTCTTTAATAATTATTGACTTTCGTTAAACTATAATTGGAATAAAGCCAAACGTTGAAGAAGTGTGTCGTCCGTGAAAAATGTCACAAAGAATGCAATAGCTATTTACAGTTTGTGTTGCTTAGCGGCTCCTCTTTCACTATAGACGATTGCAGGCATTATGCGGTAAATAGAGCTCTGACCTTGACCTTCACTGAATTCAAAATATAAAAAGAAGGCATGGAAATGTTTTGCCTGTTGCTAAACAATATTGCCATCTTCACTTTATGCTAAAAATCAATTAAGTTAAATTTTTGTTACAGGGAATGGAGTTTTTGTTCTCTCGATGACAGGAAAAGTTCTAGGAGGCAATGGTACCATTCGGGAGGCAAGCGTCAGGTTGTGAACCAAAGTTTAGAAAATATTTGAGGGTTGGGTCAAATTTAGTACTAAATTTTGAGAAAGATGGGGGCTCGAGCTAATTTTTTTTTAAATTATCGGGCCGGGGTCGGGCCAAAAACTTTTAAAATTTATCGGGCCCGGGCCGGGCTTGAGCCAAGAATTTTGAAAAACTTATCGGGCCGGGCCGGGCTCGGACCGAAAATCTCCAAAATTTTTGGGCCCGGGCTGGGCCGGGCCTAGGTACGTTCGGGCTGGATTGGGCTCGGGCCGAAATATTCGGCCCGTGCAGGTCTCTAATCCGGGGTAATATCGGACACGCATTAAGAAAAGCAGCAAATATTTGCCAGTGTACCTTACGTTTCGAATTAGATGCGGTGCGGTGTGGAGATTTGAGTTTTCTTCGTTAGATAACCTCGCCAAGGTCAATAAGGAAATTGAGTCGTTGTATTGGGAATTGTGCTGTGCAATTCTGTACTACTGTGTGAGTATGATCAGGACACATTGAGAATATTGTACTCTTTGGAGGTGCTTGAGTTTATCGTTAAAAGTTTTTGGAGAACGGAATCTGTTGTTGCTACGCAAAGGGCATTTAGAAACAAATTTGCCTCATGTTCTGCCCCAGACAGGAACATAGTATGGTCGCTAGTGAATAAATTGGAGGGAAGAGATCGCTTCTGAATGAGACAGGGAAGCATCGGACCTCGCAGACGGATATTGTGGAAGATGTCACTTATCGACTCCATAGGTCGCTCAAGTAATCTCTTTGTCGCAAGAAACCGGTTATAGCTATTCAACATGTGATATATATATATATATATATATATATATATATATATATATATATATATATATATATATATATATATATATATATATATATATATATATATATATATATATATATATATATATATATATAAAAGAGAACGCACAAAATCCTTTGTCCGCTCATCACGCTAATACGGCTGAACCGATTTCTTTCATTTTTGGGGGGTTGTTAGGATTTGGACCCTAGATGGTTTTTATCATATCACTTTAATTTTCAATTACCAGTGTCTTGAGATAATTGACCAATCAGGTGTCAATACGTACAAAAAATCCTTTGTCCGCTCATCACGCTAATACGGCTGAAGCGATTTCTTTCATTTTTGGGGGGTTGTTAGGATGTGGACCCTAGATGGTTTTTATCATATCACTTTAATTTTCAATTACCAGTGTCTTGAGATAATTGACCATTCAGGTGTCCATACGTACAAATCCTTTGTTATTAGTTCATCATAGGTATAAAAATAAACGTATTTATATGCAACCCGCATGACCCTGTGACTCGGCGGGTTGACATAACTGGCAGGCGCTATAAATCACTTGAAAGCGAAAAAGTAAAAATTATCTAAGTAACAAAGTTTATTGCGTTCCGGGATGACCGCAGCGAAGCGGGGCGGGTTGGGGTGACCGCAGCGAAGCGGGGCGGGTTAACATAAATGACAGGCGATATAATGTTAACATTTACTGCAATCTTCTATGGTTTTTATCATATCACTTGAAAGCGAAAAAGTAAAAATTATCTAAGTAACAAAGTTTATTGCGTTCCGGGGTGACCGCAGCGAAGCGGGGTGAACGCTGCTAGTATATATATATATATGGATGTTATCACTAACACTCAATTTGCAATTTCGCTTCATAAATCCAAAACTTCATTCCAATTGTAAGGTACACTGCCGGAGGTGTGGTCGATACTACCCCGCATAAATTTAATTTAAACCAGTAAACATAGTCCAATAAATTTCCCATTCTTTCTTAATCATTTGCTACAGAACGCATGAAAATTGGACTTCAGTTAGAAATTCTAGACTCAAATGAAATCCGTGAGTTTTTAAAATGCTATTTGAGGAAACACGTGTTTTATTTTTCCTTAAAGTTATTTCGGCAATTAGATTACAGGTATGGTTGTTTGTCTATGTGTGTTTGTCTGTCCGAGAGACAAAAAAATCTCAAAAAGTACTTGATGGATCAATAACAATATATGGCCAGGATGTATCATCTAGTTACGAATTCAGTTCATTGATGGAGGTAGACCACTCAATGGAAATGGTAGAAATCAACCATTTCCGGTTTTAACATTGTTCATTATAGAGCAAAAAACAGTATTATATAGGGTGTTTCAAAACAACACCGACAACGTTGAGAGGTGATTCCTGACAACAAAATAAGACAAAAATTGTATACCAACCTGGTTGCACAAATGCTTCTTCCTTTCGGAGTTAAGGGGCCGCGGTGGCTCAGTGGTAGAGCGTTCACCTCTGGTGCTTGGGGTCCCGGGTTCGATCCCAGCCCCCGCCAAGTGAACTTTGTGGTGGACAAACACCGTGTGCGTGGGTTTTCTCGGGGTTCTCCCACTTTCTGCATTCCACCATTTCATTCATCATCACCGTCTCTTTTAGCCTAACCGGCATAACCGTGGGACGTAAAACTCAAAGATTTCATTTCATTTTCATTTTCCTTTCGGAGTTATGGCTGCCAAAAACATGAAAAAATGAGTTTAAAGGTCCATAGCTCCAATATTATGGGACCTACCGTAGCCGGGTCAAGACTTCACTTAGAAACTAGTATGTGTCCTATCCAATTATCCAAGTTCCAGAATCCTGCGGTACTCACGCAACAATTTTTATAGAGGGAGTTTGGCTACGAACATATAATTTGAAGTACTCACCACTACCTAATGTTGGACCTATGGACATTTTAAAGTTCATTTTTTCATGTTTTTGGTAACCTATAACTCCGAAAGGAAGCGTTTGTTTACCCAGGTTGGTCTAGACTTTTTGTCTTATTTTGGTGTCAGGAATCACCTCCCAAATGTTGTCGGTGTTGTTTTGAAACACCCTGTATAGCGAGAAGAGGCTTCCTGCAATCGATTCGTGTCCCAAGGATACATTACATCTCTATCGTTAACTCTTTACTGAAACCGGAAGTTATAGAAATCCACTATAACTTCCGGTTTCAATATTGATGTCGTACATAGAACAAAAAGCGATAGGAGATAAGGAGAAGGTTTTTCTTGGGGGAGGGGCGATTTTGCTTTCTAAGAATAAGTACTATCTCTTAACCCTCTATTCAACCCGGACGGGGCAGAAATCAACAACTTCCGGTTTCAACGTTGATCGGTATAGAATAAAAAGGGTAATAGATAGCAAACATAGTTTTTCTGAAATTAAAGCATCACTAGACAATATGTACAGTACGCTAGTAAACCAAATTCTTTCACGTGATGTACGCTATGAATAATGCTACTATATAAAAGGGCAAATTTGACAAATTTGAATATTATTTGGACATGTATTTATGTAATAAGATTTTTATTTCCATCTACAATGTGAAAATACATGTTTTCAAAGAAATATATATATATATATATATATATATATATATATATATATATATATATATATATATATATATATATATATATATATTAATGAACGAGTCTCTACATGCTCGACTCAGAGTTTGATTAACCATACTGATAATTTCGGTTAATCGATTACGCTGGGAACAGATACTGTGAAATAAATAATTCTACAATAGTATTCACGTTTATCATAATACAACCAAATCAATAGATCTTATTATGCTGAACAAGATGATCTGGGTGAGAGTAAAAGCTTATATGCAGTTTCCAACGAAATCGAGAAAAGAACTAATTTCCTTATAAGTTTAAAAAGTAATAATACTGTACGTTAACTATACCACATATGAAGATAAAACTGATTCTTAATTACAGAGTGGGCCAAAAGTCATGAATGGGTTATAACCTTGAATAACTTTTTTATTTAATTTATCATTAGTTTCCCTTGACACTTCAGAAACTTAAAGGCCGAGGATGGGAGATTGTTTAAACTTATATGTGGAATATAGTCTCAGGTAGATGTTCTTCACTATGGGCTTCACAGTTACGGGCCCTGTGAGCATGAGCCCGAACTGCATCCTATGAAGTGCACTGTGTGGTGTGGCATAACGTCAGAAACGATCATTGAGCCTATTTCTTTAAAGATACCGATACCGAAACATGATTGATACTACTGTATTGTACACTCTGCAATGGAGAACATTACTAAGATATGATTTCAACAAGATGGAGCCACAGCACACACGGCAAGAACTCAGTTGGGCTTCTAAGGACCATTTTCGACGATCGCATCATCTCGAGAAACGCTGACATAAACTGCTCCCCGTTCGCCTGACCTCACTCCGTTTGATTATTTTCTTTGAGGCTTTCTGAAGGACAACCGTATCATATGTAATTGTTTGTATCTGTGTATCATATGCTACACAGGGCCCGTATCTGTGAGAGACCCATAATGACAAACACCTACCTGAGATTATATTCCATACATAAGTGTAAACAATCTCCCATGCTTGGTCTTTAAGTGTGTGAAATATCAATGGAAACTAATTGATAAATAAAAAAGTTATTCACAGTTATAAGTGCTTCATTACTTTTGGGCCATCATGTATATTCTTATGAAGCCTATATATACAAAGTAGTCCGGAAGTGAGCGTACCCCTGATTGGTGTTTTCTGACGGTTTTAGGTTTTACCCATATTTGTTTGGTAACATTGCTTGGCATTGTCTGGCAACATTGCAGGATGGAGCACCAGCGTACATTGTAATTCACTTATGCAATTACCTGAAACAGACGTTTCCTGGCCACTGGATTGGAAGAGGTTGTGCATCTTCACCAGCTCCCTTTGATTGGCCTCCAAGATGTCCCGATTTGACGACACCAGACAATGCTCTCTGGGCTTTCATAAAGCAACAAGTAAGAAACAGTCGATATCACACAATGCAGGAATTACGAGCAGCTGTGGAACATGCCTTCACCCTCGTGATTCCGGAGTATTTCCGTAAAACATCTACGAGAACTTGGCGCAGAATTCAGCTGTGTTACAACATGGATGGTGATCATACCGATGTTTATGATTCTTAAGACTCTTTAAGATTTCAAGGTAATTGTGTCAGATATTCTACCATAACTAACACTATACTGTTGAAACTAAAGGGAAAGTACGCCCACTTCCGGACCACCCTATATATATATATATCAGTTGATAGATGGTATTGACCTAAACAAAATGACATCTATGAAGGTAAATTTCCATGCATAATTTTCAAGAAAATGACAAATAAAATTATGTTTTTTATGACCAAGAAATACGTAGTTCGTTACCAATAATCATTAGCAGTTTGTATTCTGTTTGAAAATATTGTTTATTTTATTATTCATGTACGCTGGTAAGTAATAGATTCATGTATTTTTTGTTTCTGTTCTCCTAACAAATACTGCTTATAGTTTTGCAAGCATTTTACTTGTAAATCAATTAATTAGTTTATTTTTTAGACTTACAGAAAAGTTGGCTACACAATCCTTCAATTCTAAATTAACATAATAAATTACTGATAACATAGCACTGGTACGTACATACATATACACAAACAACTTCAAAGTCAGAGAACCTCATTAGATTTGGTAATATTTCACTCGGTTGATTACAGCTTTGACTTTTCTTGGAACACGAGAAAGCTGGACATTTTCTCAGGAAGAGAAATCGCAAAGGAATCTGTTTTTTTTTTCTTTCTTTCTTGCATAGTATACATGTGATGCATTGGGATGTTGTAATCTAGGGGATAATTTACAACCGCCGTGTGTAGAGTTAGTTTGGTTCAGTTAGTTGTTGTGTTGTTGTTGTCTCGGTTTGAGGTCCAAACTGAAGCCAAAGAGAAAAAGAGAGCGAAAACACACACAGCGAGGAGACTCCCGCCTCAGTGGCTAAGGGAAGCCTTTTCGTATGGGGAGATAGAGGAAGGGGGAGAATAAAGGAAGGAGAGAAGTTAAGTAAGAACTAAGGCACAGAGCAGTGGTCCACTGATGAGAGTCCAGGGATTTTGAATTCGCTAAGTTGTGTCACAATGACGAACGAATTACACTTTAGGGACCACCAACTACAAGTCAACTTCACTTGAATGATAAGCCCTCCTAGAAAAAAAGCAAAACTTTTATTATTTTTTTTTTTTTTAAAAAAGGTTCGTTTCTGGAAATGGAGAACGGTCACAAATCTGTGATTTAGCCAAGTTTCGGAATCTCTCCAAGGATGATAAAGAGGGTAGGGATTAATTACGTTACTCCAAAATGGAGATTTTGTTGTTGAAATGTTAAAAGGAAAAAAAAAAAAAAAGAATAATGAAGGAAAGCAACGAGAAATAACCATGTAAGATAAATTTATTGAATTGCATTATACTAGTATACTGTATCTTACAACCAGTATGTACGTAGTTGTTACCAATATCAATATAATTGAATTGAAATCAGTGGTGACCGAAGAAAATTTTCTAGGGGGGGCATCTCCATGGTTGCTATATTACGTCTGGTATTTAATATATGTGGTTTGCTATATTACGTATACATTTTCGTAAGCCAGGGGGACACAAGCCCAACCCTGCCCCCCTTCGGGCGTCCATGATTGAAATGAAATCTTTCAGTTTAACGTCAGACGATTATACTTTCTTATATCAGAGTAATTGTTAGAAGTATGAGTGTCACCATTAATAGAACACAATCAGCAATAGTTAATTACAATCTGGGAGTTAACAGCGTTTTTCTTTCTTTCTTTTTTTACATTTACAAAACAAGTAAATAGTACTTTGTAACAGAATGCTTTGTAATAGAATAGTTTTTCGATACCTGGGAGTAATGACCTGAAATGTGAACTTGAAATAAAAGCAAGGATAGGAATGGCGAAAGAAGCCTTAGGAGGAAGAAAATACTATTTTATGGGACCTTGAATAAAGAGTTGAGAAAAGACTCATAAAGTGTTTCGTGTGGAGTATTTTACTCTATGGATTAGAAACATGGACATTACGCAAAAATGATGAAAAACGACTGGAAGCTTTCGAAGTGAGGGGGTAGAGAAGAGTGGAGAGAATTAGCTGGGTCGAGCGGAAAACGAATGAGAAGGTGTTAGAAATGGTGGGGGAGAAAAGAACAATCTTAGATTTCATACAGAAGAAGAAGAGAAGAGGGAACTGTATCAAGTGGGATGTGCTGGAGGGTATGGTGGCAGGAAAGAGAGAGAGAGGACGAAGGAGACTACAATTAATTGACGATATGAAAACAGAAAAATCGTATGCGAAGACTAAAGGCTAAGCGGAAGACCGTGGAACATGGAAGCTTCTCAGTTGTAGCAAGTGACCCGCCAATAATGGCAGAATACCTATGATGAATGATGACGACAGAATAAAAGTCCCAATCAATGTTGTCGTCGAAAGACATACTTTTTACTGCTATACAATAAAATCATTATTCGTTACAGAAATTCGTTATTTTACTTAAACAAATATTAAAAGTTTAAGAATAAAAGATAATTTTGGACAATATCTCATTAATTATTCTATGTACTGCCATCTTGCTATTGTCATAAAAAAGAATATTTTTTGGAGAGCATATTTCAGTATCAGTTTCACTTTAATATGTAGCGTGGTTTTCGGATAGCATCAATTTTTAGATTTACAAACAAATTTCGTTTTTCTTGATTTTCCCAAAAACTATGCATGAGATTTTGAACGCATACACATTATTTTGTTCTTCTTAATGAGATCTATTCATTGGTATGTCTTACACTTGGGTACATGTTTTTTCTTTTCGTTAAACAATAATATTGAAGAAAAGTGTGAAATGATAGGCGTATTCAGTATGTCTAAAAAAGCGTTTAGGAATGCAATCTGTAGTATGATGAGCTAAGTTAATTAATGAAAGAATAAAAATTTCTGTATGTTTTACTTCTGTAAAAGAAAAAAAAACACATTTCACCATATATGTAAACAAATACTGTAAATGGGGAGAATGCATGTTGTGTTGTTACAATAAATAAATAAATAAATAAACGTCGATGTGGTAAAATATCGTGATAAATCACAATAAGATTCCTATAATATCAAATATTAGCTGAAATGTCTGTTCTTTGTGCGGGGACAATAGATATACAGATTCGATCTCCTCATCTAGAACAAGGGGGAACTGTCACAAGAATATAAGGAATCATTCATTGTTCCAATTCATAAGAATGATGACAAAATTGATTGTTATTAATTATCAAGGCATCTTTCTTTTGTCAACGTCCTATAAAAATCCTCTCAAACATTTTTGTTAGTAAGATTTATCACTATATGTACATAAAATTGAGATTATTTGTGCGGATTTAAGTTAAATCGATCAAGTATCGACCAAATATTTACTATTCGTCAAATAGACTTAAAAGAAATGGAAGTACAATAAACCGATAGATCAATTATCTATTGATTCGGTTTTTAGGAGAGAAATTGTAAACATTCTTACCAAATTTGATTTACCGGAAAAGTTTGTTTTATTAATTAAGATGTGTTTAAATGAATCCTAAATTAAAATATGAATGGGAAAATATTTGTCAATATGCTTTCATATTGAGAATGACTTTAAATAAGGAGATGTGTTTTCGCCATTATTATTCAATTTTGTTCCGGAATAAACTATAGGAAAACGAAAGATACAACCAAGGCCTAGTGCTGAACGGGACTCACCAGGTTATGGTATAAATTTGATAGGGATGATATGAGAACAATAGAAAGAAATACAGAGATTTTATTAAACACCTGAGACATGGGTTTAGAAGTAAATGCAGAGAAAACCAAATACATGGAAATTCACCGTGACCATAATAATGCAAATTATAGATACTTTAAAATATCAACTAACAGTTTTGACAAAGTGTGTACTTTCAAATATCTAATATTAACATTAATAAATCAAAACCATATCCACGAAGGAATTAAATGTCGACTGAAAACAGGAAATTCGTGTTACTATTCAGTTCAAATTTTTTTGCCATCGCGAGTTCTGTTGAGGAATGTGAAGCTTAAAATATATAGAACGGTAATCATGCCTATTGTGCTGTATGGTTGCGAAATATGATCGCTTACTCTGACAGAACAACGCAGACTGAAAGTATGAGAATAAAATCTCGAGACAAATTTTCGGACTGAAGAGGAACGGAAATGGGGAATGGTGGAAACTTCATAACGAGGAACTGCTTAATTCATACCGTTTACCAAACATTAGAGTCATCAAGTCTAGGAGGCTCAGGTGGGGAGATCATGTAGCCAGAATGGAATAAAGTAAGAACACTTTTAAAGTTTTAACAGGAAACCCAATCGAGAAAAGACCATTAGGAAACCTCGGACAATATTAACGGGACGATAATAGATGACAATATTAACGTAAATATTGCAGAAATAATAATGCAAAATAGAAACTTCATCCAGTTTTCTATGAACAGAAGTAAATGGAGAACTTTTCTGAATGCGACATTCTACTTCCGGGTTCCATAGGCCATAGAATTAGTTAGTTAATGCTTACATTTTAAGTGTCCTGTGAAGGTAAAATTACTTGCTGTAATTATTGATAAAGTAATATACCATTTGTTCTTGTTTAAAAAAGTTGGGAGCTTGGTTAGAGTTTAGAGTCCCTTTTTGGCACCGAGGCTATATGAGACGTGAACCTATAACTTAAGATGGAATCCGAACCACCATAAGGCTTTCCTACCGGAAATTGAATCTGGGAATCCGTGCACCAAAAACACGATTAGCCATTAGATCAGCGGTGAGAGCTGGAAAAAAGACACTAGCAGTAACACTGGAAAGATGCGTTCATTGAGTTTTAAAAAAAAAGAGAGATCACTTATCTTTGCTCAAAGTTCTCCATCTAGAGATGAGATGCAAGAATCATGCATATGTTAACCGAGAGAGAGTGGAGATATCTCCAATTGAAATATTATCCGAAACATTCATCGATATTCATATTTGATTATGTTTTAGTTCATTTTTGTTTATTCTTCTTAACGAAATTACAGTTCTCGATTACTTAGAATATAGCAAGGAATAGTGAATGATATATTGCGGCGTATTACAAGAGAGAACTCGTATTCTGTTGATATCATATATGCTTCTAATAGAAACATGCTTGTATTATTAATTGGGGATTAAATTACACAAACTCACGTTGTGTGCACACAAAATATTACTATTTGTCATATTTGAAACATACGATATGTTTTCTACTGATACAAGGGTTTTCGCAAATTGAACAGATACACAATGCACATGTTTTTACTTTCTTATCTGGTTTTTCTTTCTTCTTTTTCTTTTCCGTTCATTTTTCGTTTTCTCTTTTCTTTTTTGTTTCATTTTTCGAATACTGGAAACCAGTAACGAAACTCCAGAAAATGTTCTTGTTGACTTTAATGTGTAAATGAAAAATAATAATAATACATTTATAATAATAATAATAATAATAATAATAATAATAATAATAATAATAATAATAATAATAATAATAATAATAATAATAATAATAATAATAATAATAATAATAATACATAAAAAGAAGCAAGTTATATAAATAGAGCTTCAAGTTTTCGCGGTTTTCCTTTCTGAACATGGCAAGAATAAAAATTCCTGCTCACTTCGTTCGCAGTTCATTACATTTGCGTATCAAATTATTGACACTATTGTAAACTTGTCAAGGTTGTGGCACTGTGTGGTTAAGAAATTTATCCTCCTGTATTAATACGATATCAGTCCTATATTACATGTACTGAGCTTACTAACCTTAAATAAAATTCCCGTGCTCAACAGGCTTGACAAATTCTATGACCTATAAAACCAGTTAAAAAGTGTTGCCATGATTGAGGCATAATACTATTGCCACGTACCGCGGCTACACGGAACCAAGCACAAGCAACAAAGGTCAGGCAAACCGGGCAACTGCCCGAGGCGCTAACGTCAGGGGGCGCTCAAACGAGCACCTCAAAATAAATTTTCGTAGGTATTTTGTAATATCACTGTAATAAAATGTAAAATATAGGCTAGTACTAGGTGGAAGAGGCAAAAATACACTTTGACTGTGAAAATTTTGCTGATGAGTTGGACATCTCTGATCTGATAAAAGAATTTGCATAAGCAAAAGTGAGAAAGAAACATGATTTTGTATACAATTTGTCGATTTAAAAAAAAAAAAAACTGAAAATAACAAAATGCTTATAAGTGGTTTCACAAAAGTTTATTATTTATTTTATAATTATGTAAAATCGTAACATACTATGTAGATATATTCATTTCATTACTGGTATCCTTTTGGTATTACCGGTTGATACATTACTGTTTATTTACTCTACCACTGCAAAAAAGTCAAAATTTTACACGAGTATATTTCTAATGAACAGAGCACTCTATCCAGTTTATTTTTAAAAGACATACAACAATGATATAAAAATAAAAACTGTCGATACTACTTATGGATGGTGCCTATTCGATGAGTGAGGGGGCGCTAATAGGGTTTTGCCTACGGGTGCCAAAAACTATTGTTACGCCACTGGTTGAAACAATTAATGTAAAACATTCAGATATCTTACAAAATACTATAACCTGCGAAATACCATGAATGTTAGATCAACATTGATTTTTCCTTGGTATAACTAAGGTTAAATACGATTTCTTTGTAACTCTTTCATTGTATTAATCACTCTGTAGATACTAAACGGTGCCTTCTACCTGATTTTTTATTCGCTGCAGAGGCATGAATATTTTTCTATTTTTTTTAGCTGTTTGCTACACTGACATTTTTCAAACAAACTAGAGTACTTGTAGAACGCCTTGTGTCGTTCTCAACCAACGAACCTTGTCAGTATTGTTGGTTGTCTATGAAAATTGGAAGTGTGAATGCACTTTTGCTCGTTTACATACGTTACTGCAAGTAACAATACTTGTATTTTTCATATTTAGCATGTGTTAAAGAATAATATTGAAATATGAAAATCAGTTCCCCTGGGCCCATCGGGCAAGGGGTTGCTGGACCCCTACCAGGCGCCTCCCCAGGCATAGTAGGCACCGGAGTCAACCGGGGTGGACCAAAACCAGCACTGCTGCCTTGCAGTTTGTGGAGGGATCCATAAAGGCTAAGGGAAGACAACCCTGACAAAAAATCACCCGGGCCTCCAGGTTGGGGGTTGGGCGTGAGCCTAACAACTTCACACCGGAAAAAATCAACCGTTCAGAAACCCGAAAATGTGCCTCGGAAGGACGGGACAATAGGAAATGGATCGGCGAAACGGAATAAGGACATGATTCTGGCAACCTGGAATGTGAAAAGTATGTTAGGACCAGGCAAGATGCATGAAGTAGCGCAGGAAGTACTGAAGTATGGAATACAAGTGGCGGCCTTACAAGAAATAAGATGGCAAGGCACAGGAAAAATGGAGGAGAAAGACTTCACAATGTTCTACTGTGGAACGAAGCAAAGAACTGGCCAATACGGAACAGGATTCATCGTTTCAAAAGAAGTGAGAGGAAGCGTCCTACAATATAAACCAATCAACGAAAGAATCAGTTCACTCAGATTAAAAGGTAAATGGAGAAACATAACTATTTTAACAGTCCACGCCCCGACAGAAGAGAAGGAAGACTACGAAAAGGACAAATTCTACGACAAGTTAGAAGAAGCTCTGGACAGAACACCTAAGTATAACATACAGATAGTCATGGGAGATTTCAATGCCCAGATAGGTGAGAACGATAGCATAAAAGGGGTAAGTGGAAAACATACAATACACGAAGAAAGTAACAGTTATGGTGATCTGTTATGCCAGCTGGCAATCAGACGGAAATTTATAATAAAAAGTACATGCTTTCCACATAAACGTATACATCTAGGAACCTGGAAGAATCCAAGTGGGAACTCAGTCAGCCAAATTGACCATGCACTGATCGGTCAAAGGCACGCATCAGCAATAATAGACGCCAAAAGCTCCAGAGGACCAAACTGTGATTCCGATCACTTTCTATTGAAAGTAAAGCTACGAGAAAAGATAAGAAAAACACATTCAGGAAATATACTTAGCAGAACAAAGTGGAACACAAAAGAACTGGAAAAAACAGAAAATAGACAACGATATCAAGAAAGTATAAAGCAAGAAATAGAAGGATGGACGGAAACGGAAAGAGAAACAATACATACACATTGGGGAAAAATTAAAGAAACTCTGAAGAAATCGGCTAAAGAAATAATAGGAGAACAGATACAGACCATAAAGAGAAACAGGTGGTTCGATGAAGAGTGCGAGAGAGCGATAAAAGAGAAAATTGAGGCAAGGATGAAAATGCTACAAAAGGAAACAAGAGGAAACGTTGATAACTATAAAGAGAAGAGAAGAATAGCCAACAACACATGCAGGAAAAAGAAGAAGGAGATGATTATGGAGCAGATAACGGAGATAAATAATCTGAGCGAACAAAAGAACGAGACAAGTAAAATGTACGCAGCCATCAAAAAGATAAATAAAGGCTATGAACCCAAAGAAATTGGCTACAAAGACAAAAATGGAGAAATGTTAGGAGATACACACAGCATACTAGAAAGGTGGGCTGAATATTACCAGGAACAATTAGGAAAGGAAGAGACGCAAGAGCTGGAACGCACAACCACTGCTAACATAGGGAAGAATACAAGAGACGTCACAGAAAAGCAGCCAACATATGAAGAAGTGGAAACAATCTTAAACCAAATGAAGAACAATAAGGCCCCAGACGAAGATGAGGTAACAATAGAATTAATAAAAATGGCAGGCGTTACAATGAAGAGAGAAATTCATGAACCCCTTAAGCGCATCTGGGAAGAAGAACGAATGCCTCAGGATTGGCAAGGAGGAATTATCTGCCCAATACACAAGAAAGGAGACCGTACAGAATGCAGCAATTACAGGCCGATAATGTTACTGAGCACGGCGTACAAAATATTAACGAACATTATTAACAAAAGAATGAAAAAGTACACAGAAACTTTAATCGGAGAATACCAGTGTGGATTTAGACCTGGAAGAGGCACGACTGATCAACTATTCGTTCTACAGCAAATTATAGAAAAACATTACGAATACGGACTTGACCTTATAATTCTATTTGTTGACTATCGCAGAGCCTTTGACAGTGTAAATAGAAACCAAATCATTAAGGTGATGCAGCAAATGGGCATTCCCAATAAGCTGATTAATTTAACACAAATGATAATGCACCAAACAAGCGCTAAAGTAAGAATAGGAAATGCTGTAAGTCGAGAATTTCAGTATTACAAAGGAGTCAAGCAAGGAGACGGGCTATCCACCATGCTCTTTATTATAGCACTGCACGCAGCTGTACAGGAAGTAGACAAAAGAGGCTCAATTTTCACCAAAAGCACCCAGATATGCGCATACGCAGACGATATTGCAATAGTGGCTAAAACAGAAAAAGATCTGATGGAAACATACCAAAGATTAGAAGAAGAAGCAAATAAACTTGGGTTAGAAACAAACGTCAACAAAACAAAATACATGATTGTCACTAGGAAACCAGAGAAATTTAAGAAGAAAAGCATGGTTATACATGGGAAAGAATTCGGAAGAGTGAGCTCGTTTAAATAGTTAGGCATTTCAATCAACGAACAAAACAAAAAGGAAGGAACGATAAGAGAAAGGATACACATGGGAAACAAGGCTTACTACGCAAATATGCAACTAATCAGAAGCAAACTCATAAACAGGAAAACCAAGGTTACCATCTACAAAACATTAATCAGGCCAATCGTAACGTACGGAGCAGAAATATTTGTCATGAACAAGGCAGAAGAAGAAGCTCTACGAAGATTCGAAAGAAGAAGAATACGCAAGATATACGGCCCAGTGAAAGAAGACGATATATGGAGAATAAAGAGCAATGAAGAAGTAAACAGTATATTAAAAAGTGAAGACATTGTAAAGTTTATTAAATCTCAGAGAATAAGATGGCTAGGCCACGTACAGAGAATGCCAGAATCGAGAATACAAAGGAAAATAATGAAGGAGCAAATATACTCTGTAAGAAGGAAAGGAAGACCAATGACAAGGTGGATAGACGACGTAACGGAAGACCTAAAACGATTAAAAGTGAAGAGATGGTGGGAGATCGCCAAGGATAGAAAAGCATGGAGGCACATTGTTAGGGAGGCCAAGGCTCACAAAGAACTGTAGCGCCAGTTGGTAAGGTAAGGAAAATCAGTTCCGAAACTTCCTTCAAGTTCTCACAATACAGCAGGTAAGACTTTACCACTACAGCAATATTACATAGTACAGTATGATTTCATGAGCTGTTCGCTTTTCTTACAAATAGTTTCTTTAAGCCGGAAAATCTTACCCAAATGAAAAATCGGAGAATATTGGTAATAAAGAAAAAGACTGAAAATACATTAAAATTCAATGTTATTCTGTGTTAATTTAAGAATCTGGAAAGAGTTCTAAATCTTTTATCCTTTTATTTCTTCTATTAGTTTATTTTTATGATAAGAAATTTATACAAAAAACAATGCAAATAACTTATCGAGAGAAAGATTTATTACATTACTATATTCTATTTTCAATTGCAAAAGTTTATTCTTTGATTCTGTAATGCGTCATGTTACTACTGGAAATTAGTCAACAATAGCAGTCAACACTGCACGTTCAAATCTTCTTTCGAACGTCAGGAGACCGCAGTTTCTCCGCTCCGCTGCCCCAGCTATCCTTCTGCATTACACACAGGGGAGCCCATCACAATCGCAGCCATATTGTGAACGTGGTGTGATGATGGAATGCATATATGCAAAGGGTTAGGCAAGCGGAGAGTGTACTTAAAAATGAAAGAAAAGTTCTGGTGACTGTGATGCTACAGGAAGGAAAATAAAAGAAACAAGTGACACGACAATATAACATTCTAAATATTATTAAATATCTTAAGGAACAATAAATAACCCACAATAATTGGTGGTTCATGTGCTGTTGTGAAGTGTGTAAGTCGACGCCATTGCGTACAATGTCGTGTGCAATTTAGAAACGTATTCTTTCCCGATGAGGAAAATAAATAAACTACCTTACTAAATTGTATAGTAGGGGCTCGAATATGGTCCACCTTAATTTTGTTCATTTTTTTTTATATAAGAGAAACGATTTCTTCGTGCGAATTGACTGAACTATCAAGTTGGGTGATTATTTGGCCATATTAAAATAATTTGTTTGATTCCGAGAAATGACGTATAAAACTTGAATAATTAAAAAACTAAAATGTTAGAAGTGGGCCATATTATGAAGAGGGTATTTCCAATATGGCCCACAGGACATTCTCAACATGGCCTGCTATAACATAACAAGAATATTATTTTAATACATAAGTTTAAAGCCAAAATTTGTGAAATGCAAGAAAATTTTGATTTGACATTTTTTGCAACGAATTCCATTTTCATTTGAAGGAACAGGAAGGCCGGGAAACCCATTTTACCCAACACTAAAACGAGGACTTGACCTTTTTAAATTTACTCTTAGTTGTTATCCTTTTATTTTTATCGTAACCTGTCTTCATGGTAACTTTATGGAATAATGATGTAAGGACGGGAGCTACAGTTTAACGTGGGATCAGAACCACTTTGGTTTTATGTAGCGAAGTCAATCTTTGATAAGGCCTCAGGTTTTTTAACTTTCCCTTATCTACACTGTGAGCCAATTATGATAACGGTACATTCGAGCATCCTTTTTTATGACACAGCACTAAGAATTTATAGAAATTCTTCCATACGCTTTTCCATACGCTTCCATTCATGTGTGCTTTTACAAAAGGGTTTATACAGTGGGGGATCTAGAAAATAAAAGCTGGGGGACAGCCAGAGATTAATTTTTTCCTGTGTAAAATCAGGAGCGTCATTTCAGATTTTGCTTGGGGGGGTCAAGACCCTTGATTTAAGTAAAATTTCTCGTTTTTCACTGACTTACCATTATTCTTTTGATAAAGTCTATATTAATCTCAAACTTAAGGGGGCAACTGCTCCTCCCTGCCCCCCTAAATGACGCCCCTGTGTAAAATGTGTAATGAACTGTTTATTGGTATTTATGAAATTGATGATTTTCAAGTAAGCTTATTCAGAAACGGGGTGGGAGTAGCACAACTTCATTTATTAAAGGGTTGTTAAATTAATGTTTCTATTTAAATAAATTAATCAACTGCTTTTTTGCACTTATGAATTTAGTGATTTTAAGATCTCAATAAAATTGGGATTGAAACCGTCTCGCTTGTCCAAACCCATCACAAATTACGGTATCTGATACTGTATAATAGTGCATTTCAAAGTAATAATTATTAATTACGTATGGAATATAATACTGAGAATTTTCCAACATACAAAGTGTACTTCGATAACTTGAAAACTTTCTGATCAAATTACGTTGATATTGGTTTCCAATCTACCACAAAATTTCCAACTTATTACATAGAATTATCTTCGTTTTATTTACTAATCATTATTATGATGATGAACGTTCAGTGCAAACATTCAAACACATAACTTTTTCATTCTAATCACTTATGATTGCATGTTTCTCAACATGGCCCATCTTGCCCGCGTGCTGCTCAAAATGGTCCACCGGGCCATGTTGCGTGGCCTACTTGACCTCTTCAATTCTGTGGTCACCTGCTACTTAAACAATGCAATGCATTGCGTCACGTTTGAACACATAGCTACCTTATCCAGGCCTCACAATGATTAGGCTCTCAACAATAGACACTGAAATAAAACATTACTTACATTGCTAAAATAACAAGAGAATAATTTCTTCTTCCAGTTGACACTATATCAGGAGCTGTTCCCTGTCACGCGACTCGAAAATAACTGAGCCGCGTAAATATGTTTCCACTTGTTATGAGGATATTATCTTATATTGTCATCTAGTAGCACCAACGTAAATATGCAGATATGGAGCGTGGGCCATATTGGGGACCCGGGCGGTAATCGGTACACGTATCTTATTACATATTTACACAGAGAAACGATAGTATTGTTTTTTACCTCTCAAAATGATTTTAAAAATATGAAAAAAAAATAGGGAGGTGGGATTGATGAGTACACTGAGACAGCGTAAACTATGAAGTTCCTGATAATTCCTGTAAAGAGTTCTCTTTTTCTTTCCTTTTTAAAAATCTCTATATGTGTATAAATGAAGTTTGACTGGCTGATTGACGGTTGGACCAAACTGAGTAATGCCGACCTACCTCAATGCCGACCTACCAACATGGCAGTGATCTCCTCTTCACATGGTGTTGGCTTGCGCACGGTTAAAATTATTTGAACATTTTTTCTTCTGTTATTCGATTGTCCGAATATTTATTTCCCATATTCGAGCAGTTATTCGTTATTCAAATGACAAGTATTGGAAGAACACAGTTTGAATAGTTTGGAATAGCGAATTTTTCGAATTTTTAACAACACTACGTCCGACTTCCCTTCGTTATAATGACTTTCCTTTCTTCACATACTTTGGACATTACAATGTTGTAGTAACTTTTGGAGTGCAATGTTTGAAATGGCATAACGTGTAACTTCATTTAACAAATTCGGTTTGCTCAGACTTGTTTCATCTTTAAAAGGATGCTTTGGGAATGAGAGTTAAAATGCATCCCTTCGTAGGTCAAGCGGCGATTTATAGCTCCACACGACTGAAGAGTTAATCTTGAAGTTTGGTCATTACACCAGGATTTGTGACGAAAAGTACTAACGAACTTTTTTTTTTTTTTTTTTTTTTTTTTTTTTGCAAATTCGATGCGGATCGAGGCTTGGATGGATCTGAATTTAGTGTCCCGCTTAGCGCCCAAGCTATATGAGACATAGACTTACAGGACCCTGGTTCGATCCTCGGTCAAATAAGTTTGTGATGGAGAATATCATGTCCGGGAGTTTTCTAAGAGGAACTCTCGTTTTCCTCACACAATTTCATTCCACCAATTCTTCCATCATCATTCACTTGTTTTAATCATCCGTCTTCCCTTAACCTAAAAGGCATAATCGTGGAACGTTAAGCTGAAAGATTTCAATTCATTTCATTTTACATAAAACTTACAGTTGGAATCCGAGCCATATGAGCTCTCCCCGGGAATCGAGCCGAGGTCTCCCACGCCGAAATCCCATACGCTATTCACATAGCTACGGGTTATCTCAATGCGGGAGTAATAACAATAGCAGTTATTATAAGAAATTGATCATATCTCCGAAACCCCTAAGGTTAAAAACATGAAATTTGATATTTAGATGCTTTAATTGAAATATATAATTAAACACATTTCAATGATTTTTAGTATTTGACCTAGAAGGGAAGAAATGGTTGCAGATAGTTCAGTAAGGTGTCTATACGAGGCATTTGAATTTCGTGCGAAACTTCCAGTTCAGACAAGTCCTATGTGAAAAACGCAGAAGAAGGAACGAAAAATATTTCCTGCACTAATACGTAAGAGAATTTGCTAGTACATTCTGCTAGTACAACATGTATATAGTATTTCTGTTTTATTTTAAGCACTTTCTCTGCAGACTTTTGGTGAACATTCTGTATATAATGCAAATGTAATAAAATGTTGTGAATACCAAAGATTTCATTATATTCATTAAGAGAGCGCAACGCTTTTTTATTTTATTTTTTTGCGACAGAACAAAAGTTGGAATTTCATTACAGGGACAAACAAAAGGAACGAGAAATTCTTTCTCTTTGCTACGAGAACAGCTCTTAACAGGAAGAAATAATAATAATAATTCTGTAAAAAAAAAAAAAAAAAAAAAAAAAAAAAAGACAATATACCAGCATGCAAGATACCTAACGGAAGGAACAAAACAGGTAATATTACGCTGTTTAATTTACAGCCTTCTCGGTTGGCCACATTTAAATGTTATTGCATACTGGAAGAGATACCTTCTGGCTTGATTATCTCTGAGGTGTATGCATATATGTATGTGTACGTACTGTATATGCACAACATTCATCGCGTCTGTTTTCTCAGGGTTTTACGTATACCTCATCTCCCTTGGAAAATTTATATATATATATATATATATATATATATATATATATATATATATATATATATATATATATATATATATATATATATATATATATATATATAAAACTACAATCCTCTTTCTCTGTCTCCCTTACCTATCCCTTAGTCCTCCTGACAGCCCCCTGAAAATATACATGGAAGCTTGTCGGCACGTGCTTGTACAAAGGAAAGACAAATTCTTCACCTTTTGCCGATATTAGAGTACAAGCCACAACAATTCGTAGCCTCTGGACCTCATTTCTTGGACTCTATGTCGTGGAGGAAGAAGGGAAGTTGATAATCGTGGTTGCATGTACGTATATGTATTAAACAAAAACTTCTTTCCTCTTTGTACTTACGGTAACGTTCTTCTTCCCCTTCCTCTTTTTTTTCAAACGTATCTATCATCCCAGTCATTCCTACACTACACGCCATTCGCGTATTTTCTCTTCCTATCCCTACTCTAAAACCCCTCGTTTTTATGCTCTAGGCATTTGTCTAAGGCGCATTCCTACTCTAGGAAATAAAATTTATAACTTTCTTCCTTTTTAATATGTGTGGGTTAAATAATTAATAAAATGCTTTCTTCCTCAGCATGTTCTTTATGCAAAAAATTTAATTTACACGTACAATCAGTAATTTATTTGTAACATAGAACAGTTTTCCTTCATTCTTTTCTTCTTCAGTATCTCTGGAGAACAATACAGTATTACATTTATTTTATTTCAGTTACGTTCATACTGAACTGGATTGAATATATATATATTTGACAGATTTACTGCTTGAATTCCGGAGTTGTCCATTTACTCGTATTTTCAACGAACTTCGAAATTTCTTTACTGATTTCTCTATGTCTATATGTATGTGGTGTCTGTTATTTGCGATTTTTTAAAATTTTGAGGTCTCCATTCGATGGAGCATCAAAAATTATGTGAAAGAAGTGATGGAATTTTTCTCGTCACTCTTACCGTTTCCGAGATATTGGCCCAAAAAAAAAGTGCCGATTTCGGGAGATTTAAGGACCCATATCTCGGTAACCGTAAGTCATAGAAAAGATGATATTGATGTTGATCAATACCTAAGAGGATGGGGAACATTTTGATATCAAATAGTAACCGGTGGCCACTGGTTATATCTGCATTTTCAATATATATATATATATATATATATATATATATATATATATATATATATATATATATATATACGGTGATAAAAAGTGACTGCTCAATATAGCTAATTCACCAGATCCCCTATTACGCAGTTTCCAAATATGTAAGTGTATTATTTATTGAATTTAATCACATACATTTAATATAAAATTTCATATAAATTTCAAAAAGATTATTTCTTTTTAAGTTCTTTCTGGCAATGTTCTTGTAGCATTCTCAACTGGTTAAAACCTTGAATCTTCTTGTTGCCTGCATAGAATTATATAGGAAATGCAATTACCGGCTTTTTTTTTCTGTTGTACATATATATTCGCAAAATGTAGAGTGTGCTAATGTTTAGGCAATGATGATAGTTTTTAGATCTTGCTTAATGTAATTTCTTTTCTATATATGTGTTTTCCTATTCATTTTGCTTATTCAGGTGTACTACTTAATTTCTTGTTAGTTTGACCTGAAATGCTACAGTACTATTCAATTGAACGATGTGTGCTTTTATTGGAGGATGTTTTAATTGAATTTAGTTTTGTGTCAAAAGACAAAACTGCTTGCATTTCTGTTGCATCCTAACTTGTGAATTTGATTTTGTCTTCGAGTTCCTTTAATGTATCATTGTCCATAAATAGAGAAGCAATTACTAGTAATATCGTGAATTTTGAGAGATTGTGGTCTTTGACTCCCTTTAACACTTGATAATTCTTGTTTTAGTTTCTGTAACATTGCGACAATGTTCATGTTCTTGATGAGCTGAAGAATTTCTTTGATGATGGTCTCGGTGTCATTTTGGTATGTTGATAGTTCTGCTCTCTAGTCTTTGTTTTCTTGATCTGGTAAGCCGGAGAAAGTGGACTTCTTTGATTTAGTGATATAGTCTTCCATACGGATTGGATATCGTGTCTTGAATTGATTGTCTTGCAGACCTAGTTTGTTATATTCTGCTTTTACTTACACATATCAAAATGAACATAACGATGATTATTCGCAAACTCCTCTTAGACCGTTGAATCGATTTTGATGATTATTGATACATGAGTGAACCCTGGCCTAACTTTGGTTTCTAGCGGTTTTTCCACAAATGAGAAAGAAGGGAGAAGTAGAATGGAAAAACAATAAAGAAAGACCGATGTTAGTGTTCAATACATATGTCTGATATAAATAGTGACATTCCCAATGCCGATGCCGCTTAAGTTCAAATTCATAACCTAACTGGTATGGGGGTAAAGAGTGGTGGTAGAAAGCAATGACAAGTAAAAATAATCGAATATGATTGATTTTAGTGTCCAATATATAGTTTTGGGGTTGCTAAGATGAATAGTGACATACCCGATGCCGTTTAGATCCAAATTCATTCATATACGTATCACAAAAGGGAACAGATTCAAATACTTTCCGTAAACCTGTTCTATTCTTGAGAAAAATGAGCATTTCGGCTTGTATCTTCATTATGTGCAGTAATTATTACAAAAGGTACACTGTTAAAAAATGGTTTCTTAAATTCGAGAAAAAAATCCTCGTATTTGAGCATAACCGTTTCTTACCTGTGCCCCGAGTAATACATTCTTAAAGGTGAGTTTACGATTTTTTCAAATTATTTTGAGAAATAATGACTTAAATGCGAGGAATTATGTCTCATTTCTGAGGGTGGAAATTCTTTCTCAAATTTGAGAGAAAATGTATTTTTTCTTAAAATTGACAAAAGAATATCTTAGGAAAGATACATATAACCCCAATTTTGAGAAACATATTTTTCAAAACAATTTGAGAAATGTCTTTCTCAAAAGCGAGAAACGGTGCACAGATAAAGGGTTCTCAAATGCGAGAAGGAGAAGGGAAGGGGTATAAACAAAATATAAACTTGCAAAAAATTCAAACTATTAGTACATACACAATTTATATTAAATAAACATCTACGGTTATATTGTTTAAAACATAACATATTTAAACTTTCATTTGAACGCAAAAAAATACATTATTTAATAACGAAACGTTTGGTTTACAACAAACCAAAAAATTAAGCAGATATATTCTGTAAATATTGCCAAGGAACGAACGTCCACATTGTCACTACACCATTATTATCCACTTCTATCAGTCTCCCCTTAACCTTGGAGCACAATCGTGGAACGTTAATTTTTTTTAAAAAATAAATGAAATCTTTGAGTTTTACGCCCCACAGTTATGTTAGGTGGGCTAAAGGAGACGATGGTAATGAGAATAAGTGATATAGTGGAATGAAGAAAGCAGGAGGAAACGGAAGAATTCCGAGAAAACCCACGCACACTGTGTTTATCCACCACAAAGCCCACTTCCCGCGAGCTGGGAATCAAAAGCCTCACGCACCAGAGGTGAACGCTCTACCACAGAGCTACCGTGGCCCTACGTTAAATTAAGAACAAATGGGTACAGTACTATGTGCAGTGTGCGAACTGATAGGGGGATGCCAGGGATTTCCCCCTCAGAAAAATTTATCGCCTCTGGTGAAGAAAATTTTCATCCCTGGCAGGGATACCTTTTCAAATTCTCTCTCTATATAGTATACTTGTGTGACGACTGGATGTTTATATGGGTGAAATTCACACCTCCCCCTGCGAAAACTATTCGGTGCAGATTGATTATATGGATCCACATATTTGTAAAATTTACAGAAGAAATATGTAATAATATTTTAATTGACTAGTGTGTAAGTAATCAAAATATAGTGTGCTCTTACCTGTGAGATGCGTATTTAAGTGAAAATATATTAATGAAAGTCGAACCTGGATTTCGCCCATAAGGTAAGTAGTTGTAGATTAGTAAAGGACAATGTGACGTGCGACGAATGTAACCAGCAAATGACTTTAACAAAAAATATATATTTGTATGTACAGTACCGTAAAAGCAGTGGTTTTCCGGAATCTTTGTTTATGAGTATATCCACCATCGCTGACGCGCCTGCCCCCTACGGACACCCCCGCGCGGCATCCTACTGTGCTCATGCCCTGACTCGGTTAGATAGCATTCGTGCTTTCTAGTGGTTACCTAGCACACGTTTGTTGTTTTCTTGCACAAGACCTCTTAAAGTGAACCTGCACCGGGGAATGTAAGTTAACACCTCAAAAATGATTGCTGAAGGTTCAGAAAGTGAATTCAGAAAGGAGTATATATTTAATGAATTTCTGTATGGATTCTTATAATCAATTTGCACGAAAAATTCAATTCGCATAGTGACTATATGCTACAAATAACCTGAAAACGTATATAATTAAAAAGAATGCTGATGAAGAAAAAAGGAGGCGCCAATCTATGCTAGCTGATTAGTACAAAGTACCTCTACATTACAATTCCATAATAATAAATCACACTTTTTTCAACGCTGTTTCTAGCTACACAGATGACTTATGTATTCTTTGTTTCCGTACATAGCTATTTTGCACCTTATAATAAATGGGAAAGGATGTAATACAGTGACATACCTTCCCATTCTATTTATTGCTACACAACAGAAAGGGTATTTACAGTAATTGATCCATTTATTCTTTACCTGTGCTCTTACTGTAAACTCTGTTCAATTACTTCAATAGTGTTCCACCAATAAACTACATGAACTTACATTACAATATTAATCTTAATACAACACAGTTGATAACTTCCAGAATCTTGTCTGATCAAGTCTAGGCTATATGTTTATTTTCACATGCTGTTGACTTCCTCGACTCTCGTAATGGTATGGTGAACTCATACGCTATGTCAGCTGCATCACCGTACTGCATAGTCTACTCACATCCATTCGCACTCTGCTAAAACTGAAATCCTTTATCTCGTTTCCTGTATAGTAATTAAGCCCTAGCAATATTACTCCTTAGTAAAACATTAGTAATATTATTTCGTTAAGATTGTTCCAGTTACTTTTTAATCATCTATGATGTTGCAAATCACGCACTATTTCATTCTCATTTTTAAGAAATGAGCAAATCTCATACATGGGAGCCTGAAAAATTTGCCTTGAGCTCACAAATGAAAACATATTTGGAAATAATTAGACATTTTGTCTCAAATGTGAGTAAAAATTACTTATTTTTGTTTTGAACGTGCATTTTCTCATTTCTGAGCAAGGAAATTTTTAAGGGTGTGCTTTTCTTTTAGCTGTTGCGATCTAGCTTCGATCCTAGGTGAATTTTTTCGCCGCCGAATAGAACTTAAAAGCATGTTTTGAGTGACAACCAATATCCAAAATTGTATTCAGTGTTTGTTCTCGTGATATACATCTAATATTTCCTGAGAGCTTTCTTGTGACTTAATTGTAAGCGTTATCGTCTTGTGCGTAGAAGATTCCTAGTGGAGGCTCCAATTTATTGGATTCTTACTAAAGCTGTAATTCCACGTCTCACAAAGTCTTTGTGGTTCTGCAAAGGGATACCAAGCTCCGAACCAATACTATCTCCTAAGTGTTTACCAGACGCAGGAGACATAGACACGAGTTTTAACCAACCATACGAAACTCTTTTCTAAGCGGTAAGAAGAATAAGCTTGAACACATACTACATGCAAGCCTGACACTTGTAGATCTTGTACTTTTCCTATCGAAACAATTAAAATGCTGGTAGTAGGCCTACCAAAAATAGAACCAAGTGAAAAAAGACTCACTACTTCAGCAAACTCAAACAATAATTTAGAACACATCGTAACTTGATAATAGCAAAATTGCGCACTATAATCTCACCAAATTCTCACAGCATGATGGATGCAAAAATATCGGGAAAATTTATAGGAAAAGTAAAAGGACAATAAGATAGATAAATGGTAGAGGACACACCTAAAAGATGAAAAAAATAGAAAAATGAAATGAAATGAAATCTTTAAGTTTTACGTCTCACGGTTATGCCGGTTAGGCTAAAGGAGACAGTGATGATGAGAGATGAGTGAAATGAATAAAGTGGGAGGAAACGGGAGAACCCCGAGAAAACCCATGAGCACGGTGTTTGTCCACCACAAAGTTCACACGGCGCGAGCTGGGATCGAACCAGGGACCCCCAAGCACCGGAGGTGAACGCTCTAGCACTGAGCCACCGCGCCCCCCAATGAAAAAAAAATAGAGGGCTTGGTTGTGATTACCCAAAAGTGGAAAATGTGAGTAAACCTTTACCTTTGTTTGGTTGAACATCTGTCAATTGTATTTAAAGAAAACTGCAATTATTATTATTATTATTATTATTATTATTATTATTATTATTATTATTATTATTATTATTATTATTATTATTATTATTATTATTATTATTATTATTTGTGAACAGTTTCCCGGTAACAACTTGCCAATAATTATTCAGAGTAGAAATATTCTTCATTCTTGGCCAGGGGGCAGGGAGGGGCAATTACCCCCTTGAGTTTGAGAATTATATTGATTTTATCAATAGAATAGTAGTAAATCAGTGAAAAACGCGAAATTTTACTTACGTATGTCAAGGGGTCTTGACCCCCCCCCTCCAAGCCAAATCTGAAATGACGCTACTTTTCTTCACTAGTAACAGATTGAGATATATTCAATTAAATATCATGGAATTACCTTCGAACAATTTGCCAGTGCCAAAATTTGACACAAAATCACTCATTTTGATCACAAAGCATTGCTATGAGCAATTTGAGTGAATAATTTTGTCAAATCTAGCTCAGAATGTGCTCACATTTCACATGAATTAAAATTATATAGAATAACAATAGAAGCACCTACTAAGCATAAACAGAACAAAAGCATTGAAACTGGAAGGAAACTCTGAAAGATTAGCAAAACGACAATAAAAGAACTTCTGCATGAAGAACGAAACACAAACAAAAAGGTAAAAATAATATGATATGCCCGTTTATGCTTTACACAAACTGTATTTCCTTGAGCATACCTATTTTTGCTTTAATATAAGGTATTTGGAAACACATTTCCAACTAAAAGTTACTTTTAGAAATTCTTGTCTTTCAAAGAAATGAACAAAACAGGTAGAGATCCCATATGATTTAACCAACTACAGGAGCTACAAAACTTGTTTTCTTCTCATCTCAAATAATATCTAAAATGCATAGTTCTTTATCATATATATATATATGGGGTATCTCAAAAGTCCTCTCTCATAGGGCAATTCTGTTATTATCAGAGTTACAACAAAATGTAAGAGGAGAAGAAACCGCCTCCAAATGTGACGTTTTCAATCTAAAGTGAAGGATTTTTTTTTTTTTTTTTAATCGGACGAGCCGTTTGGACTGTACACTATTTATGCGCCCAATGTTAAATTAAAATGCATCGTTGCCATTACCTGGACCCACAACATAAGTGAATGAAGTTATTCCGCCTTATGCAGAGTCGTTTCGACGTATGATTAGCGTCATACTAAAGGTCTGACTAGTGCAGGAAACATATGTTAGTCGAACTCTTTAGTATGGCACTAATCACGCTTCAGAACGACTCTGCATAAGGCCCATTGTGTCTAACACTAACACGTTGATGGCCAGCCCCCATTTCAAATAATACTATTTCAAATACTATTTTTCTTTCTCGACTGTGATGTGTCGCTTTGTCCCAGTTGAAGATAAAAGAAAAGTAATTTCATAAAATTTGTCGAGTTTGTTCATCTTTTTTGGTTGTTTTTTGTTCACAATTCAGAGTTCAAATTACCAAAGTAATTTTCAACGTTAGACTCGGAATTGACTCCAGGAATCATACACACAGAGCCCGAAAAGACTCAAAACGACACAAAAATGCATGTCTTCAAATATGGACACACTTTAATGTGTACAAATGAATTGCCTTCTAATGGTGGACATAAGGAAATATGCCGATTTTTTTGACATTACGGATATGTCCGCCATGAACACAAAAAATGTGAGCAACTATAGTATGTCAAAATGATCTACTGCCTTGTTTTCATTAGTTTTGACGGATTAGTATGTTATGTTTTGCTCATTGGGGCAATTATATCATTGTTTGAGATGATATAATTGTACGTCATAAATGTAAACACATGCGCAGAAACGTGAGGCGGTTGTCGTTTGTTATCAGTGTTACCAATGTAGCACTTTGTCGCTTGATCTAGAAATTTTTGAGGATATTTTTATCAAAAAACAAGTGGTACATTTATCATTGTTAGAATAGAAATTTAGCACCTTTTAAGTGTTGTCTAGTGACTAAACTAGCATTATTTCCACTAAAATTAATATTTCTAGCGTCTTCTTGCAGTGTGTTTAGTGATAATATTATTCACATTGTTGGCAGTGTGTTTAGTATCACTACGACATGTGTGTGTGCTTTATTACGGACAGGTTTGACATATATTTTTATGGCATATCAATATCTTCGGGCTCTGTGTGTAGTTTCCGAACAATAACCACTAGTAGAATAATCATTACAAAACAAAAGCCATCACGAGGAAACAGTAGACAGGCAAAGTCCGCGACGGGGGGAAACAGTAGAAGGGAAAAACCACCTAAAACAGAGCTGAGGCTGTCTCATCTCGAGAATGTGTCGTGAAAATTATGTTTGTCACGAAAGTGATGAGATATATGGACTAGGGATGGCCATTTCCGGAAAAAGAGTTTTCCGGTTTTCGGAAATCACATTTTCCATTTTTCCGGAAAATTTTCCGTCTACCGATTTTCCGGGAAATTTTCCGTTTCCGATTTTCCGGGAAATTTTCCGTATTCTGTTTTCCGGAAAATTTTCCGTCTTCCGTTTTCCGGAAATCTTCCGTCTTCCGTTTTCAATTTTCCGTTTTCCGTTTTTCCGGAAAATGTGGCCATCCCTAATATGGACTAGTGCTCACCCAAGACACACGTTTATATAGATCATATGAATTTTATTTGCAGCTACTTGTAACTCTAGATCAGTGGTTCTCAACTTTTTTTTGACTGATAGCATATTTTACTGAACATCTAGGACATCCCGACACACTTCTTTGATATTTTTATTATACATAGTAATAATATCTATTGTAATAGTGAAACTTATTAGTTTTCTATAATCACTCTATGTAGCACTTAACATTATTGCTACTGCTGGAGGTGTTGACTGGTACAGTCTATCCGAATTTTAACTAATTATTATTAAATTTTTCATGATTTTTAAATTATAAAAAATCGGGACATATCTTAGGGGACTGCGTGACACACCAGTGTGTCGCGACACATCAGTTGAGAACCATTGCCTTAGACGACAGATAGTTTTCTGCAACTGTGTATCAATGACAAATTGTTGTTAAAATTTTGTATTTACTGACAGATTGATCCTAAAATTATCTATCAAATAGATTGGTCTTAGAAATCTCTAACAAATGACATATTCTGTATGCAATGACCGATTGATGTAAAAATTCTGTATCAAGTTACAGATTAATCTTAAAATATTGTATCAAATGACAGATTAGTCTTAAAATTCTATATAAATGAGATATTGCTCTAAAAATTGTGAATCAGATGACAGATTGGTCTTAGAATTTTCTACCAAACGTAATGACTCTTAAAATTCTCTATCAAATGACCAATTGGTGTTAAAATTCGCTGTCAGATAACAGATTTATACTAAAATTCTCTACCAAATGACAGATTGGTCTTAAAATTCTTTTCCAAATGATAGATTGGTTTAAAATTATGTATCAAATGATAAATTGGTCCTAAAATTTTATATCAAATAATAAATTAGCCTTAAAAGTTTGTATGAATGAGAGATTGGTCATAAAATTCTGTATAAATGAGATATTGTTCTAAAAATTCTGAATCAGATGACAGATTGGTCTTAAAATTCTCTACCAAATGGCAGATTGATCTTAAAATTCTGTTTCAAATGACAGGTTGGTATTAAAATTGTGTATTAAATGACAGATTAATCTTAAAATTCATTATTAAATGACAAATCGATCTTAAAATTATGTATTAAATGACAGATTGATCTTACATTATGTATTAAATGACATATATACATTTCAAACACCTCACTCAACTAATAAAGTACATATATTTATGTTTCCGTCACATGTATTTTATTTTTTATAATGGCAGTTGAAGTATTACGTATCCTGTATATATCACATAAAGGTAAAGATTGCCTCAACTTGGAGCCACTAGATGGGAGTAACTGTCACGTTTATGGTATCTAAAACGCTCGTAGAATCTTAAGTCAACGAGATAAGTGGCAGAGTAAATGTAACCAAACTATTTCAAGCACATCGGACGACGAAAGTAGCTAGTTAGCAGTTAACAAGGACCGTCTATGTGTGCATATATGCCTATATACTGTATGTGTGTGTGGTTTTTGCTGTTAATGTATCGTATCTGCGTGTGTGCTGAAGGTTTTAGCAGTAATTTGGGTGAAACTAGAAGACTAAGGTAAAGGGAGAGGCCGGGTAAAGAGAGGTTGTTGCAGCTAGTCAAATTACAAGGGCTGGCAGGATGGGTGATACTGTCTGTACCACCCTGTGCTCTGTCTGCCTCATTCTTTCCTTCTCTTAACAAGCAGCAGTCTGTATATAAAACGTACAGTAGCAGCAGTACCAGTGTGGCGGCAGAAGATATAGTGCAGCCCTAGGAATTTAATTCCTGTCCTCCGGCAATCATAAACACATCGCACAAAATTAAAACGAAGCTTATAATAGAAGTTGGTGGTACCCACGGTTTTCAAGAGTGAGGCCACTTAATTCCTGGGTTTAATTAATGAAATTAATTTACACGAGCTTCCGATAAGCCCTGGAGAAAGGCGGAAGAAGAAGAGCAGAGGGGGGAGGGGGAGAAGTTAGGTTTGAGAAAGAGAAAGAGAGAGATGGAGGGAAGAAAGTTTTAGAAGGAAACAGGGGCGGAGGTAGCCCAAGATGGTTTGGGGAGGCGCGTAAGTTGGAAGAAGGTTTGTGTGTGAAATTAAAAGGAGAAATGCCTGCCGTATCCAGGCAATGTGGAAGAAGAAACTCCCAAGTACTAGAAGGTCAGAACGTCGGGAAAAGCGAGCCCGCGCGCGCTTTCTCTCTCTTAGTACCTACTTTTCCCCCTCTTTACCCCACTGCTATTCCCGTCCTCTCCTTAACTCTGCTCTTTCCTGCATAATTTAGGATGCAATTAATGTGAACCTGATATGACGTAACCTTTAGCTTCTCTTCGTTTGCATGGCTTCGTCGTGCCGTGATTTTCCTAGCTCCCTTTGCCCCCCTTCCTCAATTACCATCTACACCAACCACTTCCTCTGTCTTCTGGCTCCTTGAATACAACCTCACTTCTAACCCACCAATTCGTCCGCTCTTTCTCCTCCGAAATATTAGGCAAAGAAGAAGAAGAAGAAGAACAAAATGTGGATGAAGATTGTTAAAGCAGGGTGTTTGTTGAACAAGCAAATTCATTAATCTGACACTATATGATGATAACACACTAAGATTTTGCTTCTTTATATTAATTCTGCCATGATTAAGATTTCTTTGATAGAGAAGAGTTACGAAAGGAGAGGTATATTAATAGCATGCTTTGGCGTTTCTTAAGGAAGATGATTTCACGAGAAAACTCTATAAGATACACTTATTGTCTATTGTGGATAAGATCAACCACTAATGAGAGCATTTTTCGCATGTTCGCATTTGTTATAGCACACTATTTATAGGAACATTTGATCTTCTTTATCACCCTGGTAAGCATCTAGTAGTTGGTAGTTATCTAGCAACTACAGGACTTCCTTGTACAGTATGTCTGGGAAGTCCGTATAGCTTACTAGTGTTATACTTGCTACAGTAATCGCGAGAAATCGTGAAGCTTCACCTAGATTTAAGAATCTCACCATCCAATAGAACACGAGGGTGTGTCCCGGTTGGTCAATCCCCACCCATGAAATTTTGACAGTGTTGTCTCGCACTAAACGGAGTTGAGGGTTCCTTGTTGTAGGATTGCATCTAAGTTTCATTTTGCTATTGTTTTATATTTTTGCTATTATTAGTTTTACCCTTTAATTCTAATAAGTGTTGGCGTTAGTGTTATAGTTCTTTAAGTGGTGTTTTTGCCGCTCGTTTGTCATGTTCTCTAAGTTTGGCAACGTCGTTGATGGAGCACTTCTGCTGTTTCTATTTTTTTCAAGTGTGCGTTTGGAAGGCAACTCCACGAATCGTACCGACTTCTTCCAATGCATCACACAGGTCACAAGTTATTCTTGATAATTGGATTTGGTGAGTTCCGAGCTCTGAATTAGGGCTCCTGCCTCTTCCATGATGAATGAGATGACTGACATTGTAATGAAGTAGTTGAAATGATGTCGGACGCAACGGTCGCAGTCCTACTGTGTGTGAGTAGATGATGATGAGAGATGAAGTGATGTAGCTATGAAGGGTGATTCTAATGCAACTTCACTGATTAAGACAGAAAGGCAGAAAAAGAAAAGCTAGACTACAGAGGGTCCCTTAGCAAGAAAGCTCGTCCCGTGAGTGAAGCACCAATCTATATCTACGTGCTTCTCCTGCATGCGTTAGTAAACCTAAAGCATGTGTCAGATGGTGTGTACCGTGGTTTCTATCTTTAACGGAGACATTTACACGCGAATCTGTGTTGATAGAAGAGAGAAGGGTAAGGAAGAAGATAGGAAAGCGCGAGAGAAGAGTTATTTGTGTTTTGATAGAGGGATAAAAAACCTGGAAGCCAGGGAAAAAACCCTTAATCGGTCATGCTGCATGCAATAGGCTACTTACATGGAAAAACCACACTTGAAGGGGTGGGAAAAATCCATGTAAACATCTCTGTATTGAGATAATAAATTATGTATTGATATTAACATTCGTCTTTCTAATTATGTATGCAAATCTGTGTTGTCTGTAATGGGAGAATGTATTGTTAGTGGGACTTCTGTTATTTTTTGAGCATGCAAGTCTGTTATCGTGTGCATTGGTCTCGCCTGTTCGTCATCGGTCTGCAGTGGTACCGATTCTTCATCTCCCCTCCTTCGTTTCTTTCTGGTATGGCTTTTTGTCATTGCTACTGCTTTTGCTTCTTCTGTTGACTATCTGTGGCATTGTGACGTACAGCTCTCTGGTCGTTGTTATGAGTGCATTTATTGACAGTTGGAAGAACTTCTTCGTTGCTATTGATATTGCTTCCGTAAGCTTAGGTCTTGCTTCTGCAGGTGTTGCTATGGTTAGTATGGAAGTGACCCATGTTATTAGCTTCTGAGTGGCTCTATCTATGATTTCTTCTATTGTTTCAGTAATGGGTTGTGTGTGGTTTCTTTCCTGGTCTTCTATCGTGATCCTAGTGTTTTCTTCTGTTCTTGGGTTCTGTCCCTGAAAAGGGCCCGAGTTTCTGGAATTCTTTTCTATGATCAGCCTAGGTTTTGGGACATTAGTGGGTGAGTTTGGTCTTTTCGGACAAAGACTACTTCCTATCCTGTGTCCTATTTTTCAAGTCGCACAAAGGTTTCTACTTATTGGAAGTTTCCAGATGTTCTCATGTGTGTCCCCACATCTATGACACCCTCTTGTTTGAACACTGGAAGTTCATATGGCCACACCGTGTGCGTGGGTTTCCTCGGAGTTCTCCCGTTTTCTCCCACTTTCTGCATTCCATTTCATTCATTACTCATCATCACCGTCTCCTTTAGCCTAATCGGCATAATAGTGGGACGTAAAACTAAAAGATTTCCTTTCATTTTTTCATATGGCCGTATGTATAACAGTTCCAGCATGGTGATGGTGGTGGCTGATTTCTTGACTGTTCTACTTTGAACTTGCTGGTTCTTGTTTTTATGCCGTATGTAATGAGTTTATTTATATCTTCCGGGTTGGGTGAAAATAGCCTCACAAGTAGTGTAGGTCCTCTTGGTGAGTTGATCCTTATAAGTGTGCTAAATTCTATATTTTGCGCACGTAACTCTTCTTTAAGATGCTGAAGTTCGCTATTTATTGGATATCCTTTGATAACGCAAGTGAACATAGGTGTCTTCTGTTTTCTTCCGGTTCTGGCTGATTTGTTCTTCTTTGTTTCGGAGGTCTCTTCGGTTCTGTTGGTGGTTGTTTCTGCTCTGCTGTCAGCTGTACGTTTATCTTGACTTTTACTTTCTGGTTGGTTCCTTTGGGCATTTTCTTTAGCCTCTGATTGGTTCGTTTGAGCTTCGTTCCTGACTCCTGATTGGTTCTTGGATTTCAAATCTTTATTTGTATCTGTAGGTCCGTGGTGGTTCTGATAAGAACCGGAGATTTTGGTTTCCTCCTGTATGAGGTTGGTTTCCACCTGTGTGTTTTTGGTTTTCACCTGTGTGCGATTTGTTTCTCTCAGTGTGCGTTTGGATCCCTCCTGTATAAGATTTTGTGGATCATCTTGGCTTGTGGTTTTGGCTTCTATATTCTTCTTTCTCCTTCCTCTTCTCTGGATTAGATGGAGATCTTCGTCTTGTTTGTTGCTGTCAGGTTCGTCTCTTTTTCATTTGTTTGAGAAGGTGTGGGCTCATTCTCATTGGCGGTTACGGCTTCTGTTTGTGGCACTTCTAGGTGTTCGGGAAGGTGGTCCTGATAAGGTCCTGTTTGTTCGCTTTCTACCTTTGTGGAATCTTTTGGCTTGGTGTAAGCTTTTCATTTTCTGTTGGTTTACGTGGGTCTTGGAACACTGCCCGTGATCCAAAGTTCTTTGGTTGGAAGATCTCGAGGAAGTATTCTCGTGTTTCTTGTGACGTGAAGAACATCTTGATCTGGTCTTCAACATCTGCTACATGGAATTCATCATCGTTGATTTTGTTGCCAATGATGGTTCTTACATCCGCTTCTGTTAACGTACTTTAAACATGTTTGATGTAGAGTGGAAGCGTCTAGATAAGAGCATCTATATCCCTTGTGGCCTTCTTGGCTTGTTCAATATTTCCTTCACTCGGTCGTCGAAATTATCTTCTTGAGTGAGACTGTCCCTACTATATTCTTGCACTTCTTTGCTGGAAGTCCAGTTAGCTCCGGTTTCACCTGACTGTCTTCTGGTTGGCGGCTTCTTTGGTGGGCGCGGCATGGCTCTGTTAAGGACCGTTTCTCTAGTTAAAACAGGGATGCTTGTCTCTAAATTGTGTTGCGTGCCTCCCTATAGAGAGATAATATTGCGTTCCCGTCAACCGACTGTCGCCAAAGGCTGTTCAACCTATATTGCCAGCGCGAAGCTTGACTCACAATAGTGGGTCCAGCCGACGGAAAACAATGCTTATTTCTTCAGGAGGCGGTGTGTGTAAGTGTGTTGTGTCAGCTTTATTTTATTAAACACAAACTCTTCTCTAATTTTACTCTTTCGACAAAGAGAAATTTTTTCGTCGTTTATGTCCACACCTTCCTTAACACCGTAAGGTCTCCCGGTGTGTCACGACTTCTTCTACTGTAATAAGCTGCATATTCAAATCTCCTCGAAGCTTGAACTCTTCTCTGTGCGTCCAATCTCCAGATCCAGATCAGATTGCTGTTGAAAGCATTTATATAATACATGATTTTGGTTGGAGAATGCCATTGGTTGTTTTGAAGGAGAGAACTGAGTTTTTGACTGGTTGTCTAAGTAACCAATAAGAATATGTAAAATTGGCCCTGATAAGGGTTTGGCTCTGTATGTACTGCATCTTCGTTTATTCTTGAACTGAACTGATTTCTTCCATAATTTCACATAAGAGAGAGAGTTTCGTTAGGATGTCCTGAGCTGCTTTGAGGGCAGGAAGTTTTGGTCTTACAGCTGATAGTAGTTTTGATAAATGAAGGTCACGAAATATGTTGAGAAATTCTCTTAATGTTTCACTGGTGTTTAATTTATTAGTATCTGGAATAGATTCAGGATTCATCTTTGAAGTATTAGAACCGGTTTCTTGAGTATCCACTGATTTAATAACTGGTAAAGATGAGTCAGGCGTTAATGAAGGAAAATCATGAGATTAAAAGGTCGGCTACTGACAAGGAAGAGTCACGCAGTTCCTCCGCTGAGATCCGAACAAGACAATTGTGTTTGCATTTGATATGTCATAACTAGATGAATCGCAAAGTTATACTTGCCACCAGGAGAAATATCGTGACTTTCAACATATTTTGTAATATAAGAACTACGAAAAGATTACCTCGCAGAATAGTTTGAACCGAGTCATTTGTTCGGAAATGGATGGGTAAGTGGAAAACTCGGCCAACGCGTATCCCATCATTTTCAACGACAAACTTTTTGGGGTAAAAACTTTGTCCCAGAGGTGCCCCGCAGGGTCCCAGACGGGGTCCAACTCAAATTTTTCAAATGGCAATTGAGGTTAAGTGGCACATCATTTGAAAGCTGTTGTAAAATGAAAGAAACTGCAGCAAGTTTCGACTCTCTACAACAACCCTGTGCAAAATGCCGGAGGGTCAAAATGTAAACAAAAACTTAATTGAAAAGTCCATGGTCACCCCTATAAATAGAAAACGGTGAGACAAATATGAAAACAGGAAAGGAAGTGTGGCATTATTTTCAAAGTACAACGATTTAAGTGAAAACGTCTTGTCCCAGGGTCCCCACATGGTGCCAGGTGTGGTCCAACTAAAAAGTTTCAAATGGCAAGGGAGGTAGGACATCGTTTGGAAGCTCTTGTTAAGTGAAAGATGGAGCACGTCTCGAATTTCTACGACAACCCTGTTCAAAATTGCGGTAGGTTAAAATGTAAACAAGAGCTTAATTGAAAATCTATGACCACCTTGAATCCAAGATGGCTGCTTAAAACCTATATTGAAAGTATAAGCATACCAAACTGCTGAAGCTAGGAAAACACATTTGGCATTAATGTTGATTAGTAAGTAAATAAAATATGCAAAATGTTCAATAACGCGACATCTTGATTTCAAAGTGCCACACTATGTATCGAACGCATATCCAGCTCACACCACTGGTGTTGGAGAAGCGAACGTTTATGGTTAATAGTAGATATCCACAAAATATCAAAGAATATAATCTTTAATCCAATATGGCTACCAGCGTGAAAAATGAGTTTGTATATAAATATTTTATTTCTTAGAATACTGTGACCAAACCAACAAAGTTTGACGCAGCTCGATATTCTGAAATGACTTACACATGTTCGGTACTATTTGCCGATCTTGCAAATGATTGTTTTTATCTTTTTTGTATATTTGGTATTGCTTGAAGTATTGCGATCAAACCAACGAATGACAAACAAATGTAACCATCACGAATACGTTACAATAGAGCCCCCAACCTACTGGTGCAGCAAGTTCTTTCTGTATGAACTACATATGATAAAATTAGAAGAATACCCGAAGGTATTCAACTTCTGTTTGGCAGTATGAGTAAGAATTCAGAGTTGTGTGTTCTTTGCATATTTGTTATATTCAAGTAAATAATGTCGAGAGAACCGTGACGAATGTGTATTAAGAGCAAAACATATATGTGTTGTTACCGAATGAAATAATAGTTTAAGTGAATCGAAATTCAATTGTTCTTTAGTCTCCCTATTATTTCTAGATACATAATAGAGAAAAAGAGATTTAGATTTGTACTGTTATGAATGACATAGGTTTTAAGAGGCCATCTTGGATTCAAGATGGCCATAGTTTTTCAATTAAGCTTTTGTTAATATTTTGACCCGCCGCAATTTTGTACAGGGTTGTCGTAGAAAGTCAAGAGTTGCTCCATCTACTTTCACTTAACAAGATCTTGCAAACGATGAGCTTCTTAACCTCTCTTGCCATTTTAAACTTTTTAGTTGGACCCCACCTGGGACCCTGTGGGCACCCTGGGACAAGACGCTTTAACATAAATTGTTGTACTTTGATTATAATGCCACACTCCCTTTCCTATTTTCATATTTGTCTTGCCGTTTCCGATTTATAGAGGTGACCATGGACTTTTCAATTAAGTTTTTGTTTACATTTTGACCCTCCGGCATTTTGCACAGGGTTGTTGTAGAGAGTCGAAACTTGCTGCATTTTCTTTCATTTTACAATAGCTTTCAAACGATGTGCTATTTAACCCCCCTTGCCATTTAAAAATTTTGAGTTGGACCCCGTCTGGGACCCTGCGAGGACCCTGGGGCAAACTTTTTTATATCCGAAAAGTGTGTCCTTGAAAAGGATGGGATACGTATTGTCCGAATTTTCCATTTACCCAACCGTTTCCGAACAAATGACTCGGTTCAAACTATTCTGCCAGCTTTTTAACTTTTATATTACAAAATATGTTGTAACTCACGAAATTCCGCCCGGTGGCACGTATAACTTTGGGATTCGTCTAGTTATAACGTATCAAATGCGAACACAATTGTCTCATTCGGATATCAGCGGAGCCACTGCGTGACCCTTCCTTGTGAGAACTCTTGCGCGACAATATCTTGTGAATAGTAAGACATCGTTTGTAGTTGTCAGGATGTCCCCCTCCACAATTGGGGCATTTCACAGCTTCATCTTGCGTTTTCCGAATGCATTCGTAGGGAAGATGATTTGCAGCACATTTTGCACACCTGGAGGTAGCGTGACAGGAAGTCTGTGTGTGACCTAGGCGCTGACATCGAAAGCACTGAATATATAGAGGTTCCACGATAAAATTCCAAATACTGGAGATTCAGAATTGTAGTAACATCGTGAGTTTTCTGGAGTGTAACTAGGAACAGAGGTAGTAATATTCCGCTCCGTCCTTTCATCTGCTGAACTGAGATCACTGGATATTGACGATTGATCAAATCGGTCTTAATGTTTTCTATCAAGGCATCAATCAGTAATTGCCGAATAACCACTTTGATTACTGACTCTTTCTTAGTCATTTCCAGAGTGTACTGGAGTTTAAAGTCTTTGTAGTATTGAATGAGTGCATCATAATCGATTGAAGAATGACAATAAATTTTATCCGGTCGGGATAGACGGCACAGTATGGTGTTTCCTTACAAACCAAATAGACTCCATGTGTTAATTTATATCCTTTAATGGGGAAAAATAGTTCTATGATTCGTGTGCAGCCCAGGCTTCCTTTAGTCATCGCGGTCCTTTAGTGCTTTTCTGTGATGAAAATTTTCCGATCCATAAAAACATACTCCATTTATTCCTACATCGTTGTATAGCCGTGATGTGAGGTAAAAAATTTTCTTCTATATTTTTCCAGAAAGTTTTCCGTTCTTAATAAATATCAGTCTTCAAGTAACAGTTCCTCAGTATTCATAAAATTGAATTTATGTATAGAAATGTTAAAAATTGAAAGATCGTCTAAAGAATCTGAAAATTTTCATGGCTTAGACAATTTTCACTACTATGTAGGAACAAGTTAAACAATTTTTCATGAATAGAAATATTTTGTGTCTTGTATGGAAAAATGGAAGAACTTTTTATGAGTCGGAAAATTTCCATCTTGAAGCAAAAAGTAAAACAACTTTTTGTGAATCGGAAAGTTTTATTGCTCTGTAGAAACAAATGTAAGGAATTTTCATGAATCGGAAAATTTTCATCACGATGTAGAAACAAGTGAAAACACTTTTCATAATCCGGACAGTTTTGGATATTATGTATAGTGATGTTAGGTGGAAATTTTTCCACTATATTTAACTGCAGATTGAGATATATAATTCCTGTAGAGGAAAATTAGACAGCAACAAATTATAATTTTCCAATTAGTTTTCGGGAAGCAGACAATTTTCTAATATTTCAAGTTGGGAAGCCTCTCATCATGCACACTTTGTCGCCTTGCTGCAAGTTATGTACACCAGCAACGCACCATCTGCTTGGTCATAACGTTAGGCCCATAGATCTGGCACAGCTGACGGTGGATTTCAGTCGGCTATGCCCTGTGCATTCAGAAACTTTGTCACCCTCGCACTTCACACGCGTCTGAAACTGGAATAGGAGCGTCCATCTCCAGCCATACGACGCTACTGACAAGTAAACCTTACGTTTGGGTGAATCGAGTTGCTGACTGAGATACATATGAAAAAGTAGTACTAAATGTGGTCAGTATTTCAGTGAAGTTGTAGGTGCGAAGCTCCAGGGGTTTAAGAGATAGAGCTACCAGAACATCACATGGAAGTACAGAATAGTCTTCATACAGTTGGAGGTAAAAGCCCTGTAAGACCTCTTGTAACGAGAAAAAGTGAATAACAAATATATGGGTACATATTAGGACTAGGGGAAGTCATATAGTGAGGGTATACCTGACGGTGGCCATCTTGAAATCCGCCATTTTGAATTAAGGTTAAGTTTTTAAATAGGAATAGGGTCATGTGATACATAATTTGAGGCGCAAATTTAATCAGAAGAACAATGGTGACATTAATTTTGATTTACGCGCAATCGGTAAAAAGTTACAGGGAAATTAAATATTGTTACAGCATATGTATTAGTCCTTTACCCCACCTTGTAAATTTTGTGTTAATGATAATAATTAAATAAAAAGCAGGTGGATAAATATTAGGTCTATGGTAAGAGTTGCCTTGATGGCGGCCATGTTCAAATCCGCCATTTTGAATCAGACAAAAGTTTTAAACAAAACGCATAACATTGACACCTTATTAATAGCAAATTTTACCATAAATCTAACGGTATAACCATTTTTGCTTTGTCATTAACCAGCATTTGTTATCGCAAAAACAAGTTGCTAATTGAAGGAAAAATGACCAAAGTGGAATTGAGTCATAATTGAACTTGGGTCTTTCTTCCAGAAAAGTACTCAATTAGTACAATCAATATGTAGTTCAAAAAAGAGTGCATGACTTGCCCAAATGCTCTGCTCACAGTGAGCACACCTGACAAAGGCAATCGAGTTACACTTGACACATTTGTCGTTAACAATTCCGTCAAAGCAGTAGTCGTAAGGAGCGATCCATTTAATTTTGTACTGGTTAATGATAAAGCAAAAATGGTTATACCGTTAGATTTATGGTAAAATTTGCTATTAATAAGGTGTCAATGTTATGCGTTTTGTTTAAAACTTTTGTCTGATTCAAAATGGCGGATTTGAACATGGCCGCCATCAAGGCAACTCTTACCATAGACCTAATATTTATCCACCTGCTTTTAATTTAATTAACACAAAATTTACAAGGTGGGGTAAAGGACTAATACATATGCTGTAACAATATTTAATTTCCCTGTAACTTTTTACCAATTGCGCATAAATCAAAATTAACGTCACCATTGTTCTTCTGTTTAAATTTGCGCCTTAAATCATGTATCACATGACCCTATTCCTATTTTAAAAACTTAACCTTAATTCAAAATGGCGGATTTCAAGATGGCCGCCGTCAGATATACCCTTACTATATGATTTCTCCCTAGTCCTGATATGTACCCATATATTTGTGATTCACCTTTTGTCGTTACAAAAGGTCTTACAGAGCTTTCACCTCCAACTGTATGACAACTATTCTGTACTTCTATGTGATGATCTGGTAGCTGTATCTTCTAAAGCCCTGGAGCTTCGCACCTACAACTTCACTGAAATACTGACCACATTTAGTACTACTTTCTCATATGTGTCTCAGTCAGCAACTCAATTCACCCAAACGTAAGGTTTACTTGTGTGAGCACTAGGGAAGTTCCGTTGGTGCGTGCGTCATTCTAGGACCTTACTCTCTCACGTGCACGCAGTCGCTTTGTGCAACATACTGTTTCCTAGCTATGGGACGCGTGGGAAAGTTACTTTCTGGCTGCACCTCGTAACATTAATGTTATTAACCCTACAACGCATACTGGGACGCGTGGGAAAGTTACTTTCTGGTTGCACCTCGTAACATTAATGTTATTAACCCTACAACGCATACTGGGACGGATATGGGTCATAGTGGTAAATAATCAGTGCTTTTCTACATAATGGTATGTAGTTGCTAGTGCATGTTGAATCAGATTGGGAACGTTCGAAATTAGTTGTTCGTCCAGAGTTTCCGCTTAGATGGCACTTTAAGCGTACCGATACTTTTGTTACTCATTTTTGTTTTCTGTTGCAAAACTATACTTTCACAGAAAATAAAAAATCATGCTTTGTAGGGTTAATAATAAATATAATATGATATACTAATTAGAAATTGATAATTAATAGGGATATACGGACTTCCCGGACATGCTGTAGAAATTGTCTTTTAATTCGTTTTGATAATAAATAAAATGAAAAGAAAACGTACAGTTTTCTTGCAAAATAAGCGAGTATAATATACTGATTTTGTCAAATTTCAAAGACTCATTAACACGTAAAAGAGCTTAAATTTACCATTCATGGTGCATTTTGTGATTGATAAATGTTCAGTAGTCACCCTATTGACCTGTGAAACCTTCTCTTCTTATCTTTCACATTTCTCCTGGTTCTCTTTCGGTTTCTAGTATTTCCAGTTTACCGCTTAATTATCCGATAATAGTTCAAATTCCCCTTCCCCTTGTATCCATATTCTCATCCGTTCCCCTCTCGGTGATTGCCCTATATTTTCCCTTATTTTGTACTCTTTATCAACACTATAGAATTCATTGCTGATTTAAAGAATATAGAATTTACTAGTAGAGAATATCTTACAAGGTTGTTCGTTTAATGACAGATGCTGAAGTTGTGCACCATAGATTTGCAAGAAAACCTGACGTGCAAGGGCGTAAATAAGGGCCCCGCAGACCCCGCATTGCGGGGGAGCCCCAAGCCTCCATGGGGCTCCAAATCGTGAAGTATGACGTAGAGAAGGGCCCCACTCTACGTAGTCTGCGGGGTGGCTCCCAAGCCCTTAGTTACGCCGCTGCCGAGATGATAGGCTTTTTTGAGTAGGTCTGTATTTTCCCACACTCAGCATGCAAAAATTGATAAGAATCAGTGGGAATCTTCCATGCAGTTTTTCTTTTTGTTGTAGACCTGTGTTATGACTAAAATGTAAGAAATAAAATAAAATAAAACATTTAAAAAAAAGAAAGCTTTCCTTAGAAATTAACAAGCAAAATAAAACAAGTCGTATTAAAAAATGAGAAACAACTCTTACTTTTAAGAAATTAGAAAAAGAAATAAAAAATCTATTTATGCATGATTAAAAAGAAAAACATGAGGAATGCTTTTCATTTTAGTCATGCATAAATAGATATTTTTATTTCTTAAAAAGTAAGAGTTATATCTTAAAAGTAAGAGTTATACCTTACTTTTTAATATGATTTGCTCTATTTGGTTTCTTAATGTTTAATTAAAACATGTTTTTAAAAATATTTTTTAACTTGATTTGATTTTTATTACAATACACACTTTTGTTTTTACACAATAGGAGTCTCTTCTCTCCTACTGTCCCTTCAGATTAAGTAAAACAAAAACGAGAAAATAAGTAAAAAAAAAAAAAAGATCACATGTATGTAGCTAAACTCCTTAATTGTTCACTATTGTTATCCTTAAGGGTCTTCACTACAGCAAAATTAAACTACCGCTAATTTTAGAGTTTTTCTACAATATCTTCAAAACAAATAAAAATATTCGAAAAGCAGAAACGTAGTGAAACAGACAATACAATTTTGCATGTGATACCGTTATCACAACTCTTCTATTTGTTTTCGATTTGCAACTGTAGATAGATTTAGCACTTTTTGTAAAGGTATCACATGTAAAATTGTATTGTCTGTTTCACTACGTTTCTGCTTTTCGAATATTTTTATTTGTTTTCAAGATATTATAGAAAAACTCTAAAATCAGCGGTAGTTTAATTTCGCTGTAGTGAAGACCCTTAAGTTAAATAGACAATCAAGTTTGGCATTGCGTTCAACTCGTTATGCGTTAAGTGAAAATGTAAATTTTTGAATTCGGTTTATCATTAATACGGTGGCTCAGCGGTAGAGGGCTCATCTCACGAGGTCCCTGGTTCAATCTCAGGCTATGTGAGTTTGTGTTGGACAATATCACGTCCATAGATTTTCCCGTTTGCTCCTAAATTATTATTCATTAATTCTTTTATAACAAAATAAATTACTTTCATTTACTCACCCGTTTCTTTTAGCGTAAAGGGCATAACCGCAGGACGTTAAAAATTCCATTTCTGTTCTCAATCAAAGTTAGTTTACAAAATTCCATATACCACACTGCAATCAGTGTTTGGACAATTTTTAGAAATGACTCCTGGTTTGGTCATGACATATGTCAATAAATGTCCTAAAATGTTCTATCAATCAACAAAAAATCTAGAATGCACTAACAGCGGTTAACAGTGCTGCTCTAACACTGCTCCCCTAACAATATTCTAATAGAATAGCCATAACAGTACCCTAAGAGTGCTCAAAATGCACGTGATTTTCTGTTGGTCCAATGGATATACGGGCAGAAACGACTTGTAAGTGTGTAAATGAATAATGTGCAAAGTACCCTAATATTATTTAAAAATTGTTTCTGAGCTAGTACGCATTGGACGCATCAGAAGTTCACGTACATTTTGAACATTGAGGCTTCTAGACACCTTTTGTTTAGTGATGGAACTCATTAGGGCATTTTCTGACACATTTCAATGTTTTTTTATCTCTAAAAATTGTCCAAATCTTATTCAAACACTGATTTATTTTTTTGCAGTGCAACCAGTAACGGCTCTTGAGAGGATGGCTCACATCGGTTAACATAAATAAATAAATAAATTTTTATCGCTTCAAACTCTTGTATACAAGACTTAGAATATAACCGCTACCAGGCTATAGAAGGATTTTTTGTGGACACTCTGTATATTTCGTAAAGACTGTGATTATTATTTTCGATTTATACTTTATTCTGCTACGCACATAAGTTCTTTCTTGGTGGGAATTGCTTCTTTCCCACACAATTGGACAAAGAAGTCTTTCATCGTTTTTTCATATATATATTTAAAACATTGCTTTTGCTGAGAACATTTCAGCTAGTGACTAACCATTTCAGTGTTTCTCCCTGACTTATTATATGCACGGTATATATTCTGCAGTTATTTGGAACTGAATTAAGTGCTTTCTTTAATCGCTTATGGAAACATTATAATAGATTAGAGAAATACGGGCTGACCAGATGTTCAGCAACCAAAGTGGCACCAGCCTCACAATTTTTGCAGTTCGTTATCTGTACTTTCTCACGCCAGTGTTATCGCCGTGTCTAGTGCATTATAGGCAGTTGACTAAAATTAACATAAATTGTTTTCCGTATTCTGTTTGTATGTGCATACAGGTGAGTTAACCGAGTGATTTTTGAAATGAACTGCCAACACTTTTCTGTTGACCATTGCAACCCGTAACTTGAGCTTGGATGTTCAGGGAGTTTGACTCCAGGTCTGGAAGCCGTAACTACGCGCATCGCGTCGAGCTACAGATACGACTTATTGTGAAGGGGCACAAGCTATTTAGCCGGTGAATGACGATTTCTTACGGCTAGCCCCAACTAGTGAAATCCCAGGTACGCAGACCTTGTGCGTTTAAAAAGTTATATACGCGCCCGCCAACAGCAGTATTCTACTTTGGAGAATTTCCTGTTTAATTTGCTGAAGAATCACATCTACGTTTTAGGACGGTTCAACGTAACAACTGGATTCATCGTGGGACGATCCAGACAACTTTTCCCCAGTGCTAACCCCCCAAGTGTGTCAATGGTGTGTGAGAAGCATTTGTGGTGATATCTGAATTATAATCATATATATATAAAAGGGCTATATTGCCTGAAAAGGGCAAAGCGTGATTTCAGCGACGAAAATTATTATATTTATCTAGTGTTCAGTGTTGTGTCCATTCCTCTTCGCTATTTTTTTTTCAAAATAGTGCTCTAATAAATAAGTTTAGTGTCATTTAATCCAGTGTGTTTTCGTTGTTTGTGTGAGTGATGTTTGTGTGCGTTATGGTCTGAATGACCGTCTGATCGTCCGTGAGGTTTTCGAGACGAGACACCCGAACCTCTCGGCGCCTAATGCTCATCTCATTATTGAGACCGACGAGCTTTTTGGAAACAGTTTGTAACCTTTCTTGGAGAGGTCCTTCATCGTCCTGTCCAGGTAAGTTAAAGTATCAGGAGTATACTTATTGATAGTACCACGAGCCACGGACAGCGACCAGATTACACGGAGTGGTTACATATAAAAGGCCGCCCGAACAGCGACACGAACTACAGTTGGTTACAAATAAATGACGCCCGAACAGCGACTTAACTCCAGGGTGGTTACAGATAAATGACGCCCGAACTACCGACCCGAATCGAGACCGTTGGTGCTCGAATACTTATAAGATTAATATTTTAATATACCATTCCTTTTTTAGCTCAGTACCAGGAATTAAAAAAAAGAAAGAAAAAAATCTCTTTCAGGTGATTCTAATCATATTGTTTTGTGATAGTATATTTTATCCTAATCATATGTTTTAAGTATATTCTTGTCCAAGATGGCACACCAGGAAGTAGATATTATAACTAGGATGAATTCACTTTTCGAGGAATATAGGAAAGAAATGAAAGAGAATTTTGCTAGGTTAGAACGAAAACTGGATAAAAATAGAGACATTTACTGAGGTAAAGAGAGAATTAGGGCAAAAGATAGACGCTTTACGGGACGTGTTTGGTGAAAATAGTCAGCAAACTGAAAATGCTGAAAACAAAACACCGGAATGTGAACCCCAGTCACAGTCAGATGTTCCTACTGGATACGAAACACCGGAATTTGAGCCTCAGTTAGTGACTGATATTCCTAGTGAAAACAAAACCTTGGAATTGAAACCTGAACTAGAGACTAATACTTCTAAGGAAAAGGAAACGCAGAAATCTGAATTCCAACCAGAGACAGGTAGTCTAAACCAACCTCGTGACAAATCTGGCAATGATTTTATTCATTCAGAATCCAGTAACACCACTTGTAGTAACAGTAGTAGTGAAAATTACGAACATATGATTGTAGACGACAGAGGTCGTAAGCGCACAAAAACAACTATCACAAACTACGGAGTGAAAAAGCACAAACGAGGTTATAGTTATTGTAATAAGCAAAGATACGCAGACCGGAGCGTAAACAATACGAAATTTAAAGGGAATCAGAACCAAGACCGCACTCGAAAAGGCAGTAGCAGAAACAGAAGGAGTCGTAAATCACGGTCACGTAATTTGAGTTATCACAAACTAGACAGGAACCGCAATTTGTGTGACATTAAGCATAGATTTGTACATAGAGGTAACCGCTGTAGGAATAGACGAACGAACAGTAACTATCAAAGTAGAAACAGTAATCATAAAAAAAAAGTAACCAAGACTTTGTGTGTTGATACAAATTTTTCTCCTAGGAGAGCGACGCATTTCTAAGCGATAAACATGTATTCATTTTTTTCTTTTTTGCTTTTAGTTTTGGTGATGCATGGAGAAAATGAAAAGGAGAACTACGCATTTCTTTTAATACTCCTTTTTGCTTCCAGCTTTTAACTGTTCAGCAAAGAGCAGATAACACGTTTTTCTTTCTTTATTTTGATAAGATAGTCGCTGTATTTCCGACCACCTGCTTATGTCGACGAATAACGGACGGTACACAGCTGATCGATCCCTTTTCTTTTTTCTGTCTTTGCTCAACGTAGTACTTCATACTTCAACCAGCTGTGTATTACTGTTGCAAACCTTATCAATGACTTACTATTAGTTTAATGTCATTAATTTTTCTTGTTTTCATTTCAGATGTTTGAATTTAGATTTTTTAATAAATAATTAACGTATCATATACGTAGGGGAACCGTACTTTTCTAAAAACGGTTTGAACTAGTAGCGCAGTTCCGTACCCTCAGCCAGTGGGAAGATATTTTGGCCTTATAACATATTTTTATTAAATGTTTTAAATTTTAAATTCCTTTTTAGGATCCCTTCCCACTTTCGAAATTCTTAATTATGTTATTACATATTATTTATAATTAATGTTTGGTTTTCTTTTTAGAATTGAAAAAAAATGTCCAGATGTGCAGGATCAGAAAATTTTAGCTGTTACTTATATATGTAGTTGTATGTTTATAATTAAAATTTAGTATGTAATCACATACGTAGGGGAATTGCATTTTAAAAGCAATTTGAAATCTTGGCGCGATTTCCGTATCCCCAGCCAGTGGGAAGATATTTTGGCGTTATAATATACATATTTTTATTGTGTTTTAAAATTTAAAAAAAATCTTTTAGGATCCCTTCCCACTTTCGAAATTCTTAAATATGTTATTACATGTTATTTAGAATTAATGTTTGATTTTCTTTTAGAATTTAAAAAAAATGTATCGAGATGCCCAGGATAAGAAAACTTTTGGTTGTTAAATATATGTACATTTGTATATTTGTAACTGAAACTTAGTATGTAATCTCATGCGTGGAATATGAAACGTTACTTATAATTAATGTTAAATTTATTTTTCAGTGTAAATCTTAGATTTTTGTTTTCATTTTGAAGTGTTTACTGTAATTTTGTTGAACCTCATTTACGTCATTTACCCGATTTTGACCTATTTGAATTTCCAGGATGTGACATGATATATTTTGTTCGAAGAGAAAAGTTTAGAACGGAAAGTAGGCTAAGCCTTAAACGAGTGAATCAGGCATTTCCTTGTTGGTAATAGTATGTGCAGGAATGTCATGTGAATAGTATAATTCTCCGAACGAAAGCAGTAATCTTTTTATTTTAGAAGGAACTATATGAACAGATAATGTGATGGTAAACGGTCGTTTTTCCCCTCATATTAATATATGTGCGGAAATATGTTTAACTTCTATATTTTCTTGTAATTTCTAATTAACATTTTTTTCGTCTTCTCTAGACCACTGAACGACCGTAGGGAAACTTCTTCGGGTAGGATATTTTATGGGGATAAATATTTTTTTTCAGGGAGGCAATATTTCCTGGAATTGCAGATCTCTTGCAAAAATGGATGTGGCTAATCCATTGGATATTCCATAGCTAACTGTATTTTCGCCATCAATCGCAAAATATAGTTTTTCATTTCTCTTCTTCCTTTATGGTACCTATAATTAAGGATGCGTATTCTTAGGTTAGATTTTTTGAGTATATTTTGATGTCTAGTAACATTTCAGTGAATATTTTAATGTTTATGAACCGTAATTCTATTAAGTGGATTTGTATGCTAATGTGTTGTAATGTTTTCTATTCATTTTGAGAAAAGTATATTTTAGTTCTAGTATGTCCTAGAAACTATTCCAATTCGATATAGATCCCGAAAAATAAACTTATTTTCTTTCTTTCCAACAGCATGAAGCCATAACGACTTTTGAAAATTACTTTGTTAATTATTTCATATGCTCGATGACTTTGAATTTTAATGTGTTAATAAGACCATTTTGAATATTCGTAGCGAAGATGCCTAAGAAAGTTTAACTGTCGTGGAGTGACATAACTGTTTTGTAGGGAATTTAATTGGATGTTTCAGACCAACCAGAAAGTTGTAATGTCGTTGACTATATTTTTGTGTTTGTATCCCATGTTTTTATTTTAGTAGGTCTCATGTATTTTGTCTTATAGAGACATATCTTTACGATACTATGAAAGCATTTGTATCTTGTGTGTTTACACACTTTTTCTAGGTGGAAGACGTATGTTATGTTTCAGGGAACATACGCGTAGTATACTGAATATTAATGTTTATATTTCAGTTTTGTGCAGAAACAATTTGTAAGTGCCTATTGTTGCAGGCCTTCCTCATTTCTAGTTTTGCCTCGCAGGTGTCGATGGCATATTTTGTGTGTAAGTACGTGTAGTATTACACATTTTCCCACCTATAGTTTTGGTCAATTCATGACGTAATGACCATTTATTTTCAGGATTGTTTGGACTAGTGAGTCAACTTCCTTGATTCAGACCTTTGAAAAACTTGGATCAATATTGAATAGTTTTCAACGCTTTATTAATATTATTTTTTGCAGATAATACCCACATGTTCTGGTAACCCTACAATGTTTACGTTTATGGAAGTGAACAACCATTATTCTAGGCCTAAGCTAATAATAACTTTGTTTCAGAACGAAAGCATTTGTTGTAATGAGCATTATTGAATTAAAGTCTTGACGAGCAGATGGCATTTGATCTTATGGCGTGCCGAATTTTCTTCATACATGTCAGCGAAATCACGATCTTTTCTTTGATATGCAGAATCATGCTTATTTCTTGGAATTACCATGAACGTCATCTTTGACACTTAAGTTTATTATTTTTATTTTTGAAAAACGATTTTTCGTTCTTTTCTCCCAAACAACACGAGGCACAGTTAAAAAAAAGGGACATACAGGTGAAAATCTTATTTTGTTTACATATTGTCAGTTTATCATGTGTTTACATTTTCATTCATTTTACTTTTTCAATGATTTTCATATTTTTCAAATATATTATAGTGATATCGAAACTTTAACAATAACTTTAATATTTCAGTACCTTTAACATATTTGCATATTCATTCATATTTTGATATTTTAAATACAGATATCAGTATATTTACTAATTTTTATTGAGATATTTGATAATTCTTTAAGTCGATGTTTTCTTGAATAGTTATTGAGTGTGTATATTTACTTCATATTACACAAAATAAAGTGATCGAAACGGAACACTTAAACATTTTACGAAAAGTATTTGTTTTTTTTTAAAAAAAATTAGAATTTTAATAGCCCTATAAACGCTTTCTGCGAACTTTATAAAAAAAGTTATCATACAGGTGTTATAACCATACTTCGTTTCTCACACCAGTGTTAAAAAAAATCCCCTTTTTCCCCTCATCAACTCATCGTTGGAGAACCATGGAGGATACTCACACAGGAAGACAGCATGGTTTCAACATGTGAAGAAACGGAAGATAAGGAAACCCAACTGCACCAATTGTTCAAGAGGATCTTATTACCTTATGGAACACTTGGATTGGACATTGCTCATGCATGAACCTCATCAGTGAGTGGACAAGTTTAACTATTTTAAATAGCCCTTTTTCAGGTGAAAAACCATTCATCGTCTATGCACGTAAGTCTCACACCATATGACAGTGTTGCCAACTAACCGATTTCAGATTTTTGGTGAAAAACCTAATTTTATTCATATTTTGTCATACGGCCAAGGGTTCTCAACCTGTCTACGTGTGCACTTGACAGGTCGTTCCACTTTCGGACACCATATATAACCGCTACCAGGTTATAGAAGGATTTTTTGTGGACACTCTGTATATTTCGTAAAGACTGTGATTATTATTTTCGATTTATACTTTATTCTGCTACGCACATAAGTTCTTTCTTGGTGGGAATTGCTTCTTTCCCACACAATTGGACAAAGAAGTCTTTCATCGTTTTTTCATATATATATTTAAAACATTGCTTTTGCTGAGAACATTTCAGCTAGTGACTAACCATTTCAGTGTTTCTCCCTGACTTACTATATGCACGGTATATATTCTTCAGTTATTTGGAACTGAATTAAGTGCTTTCTTTAATCGCTTATGGAAACATTATAATAGATTAGAGAAATACGGGCTGACCAGATGTTCAGCAACCAAAGTGGCACCAGCCTCACAATTTTTGCAGTTCGTTATCTGTACTTTCTCACGCCAGTGTTATCGCCGTGTCTAGTGCATTATAGGCAGTTGACTAAAATTAACATAAATTGTTTTCCGTATTCTGTTTGTATGTGCATACAGGTGAGTTAACCGAGTGATTTTTGAAATGAACTGCCAACACTTTTCTGTTGACCATTGCAACCCGTAACTTGAGCTTGGATGTTCAGGGAGTTTGACTCCAGGTCTGGAAGCCGTAACTACGCGCATCGCGTCGAGCTACAGATACGACTTATTGTGAAGGGGCACAAGCTATTTAGCCGGTGAATGATGATTTCTTACGGCTAGCCCCAACTAGTGAAATCCCAGGTCCGCAGACCTTGTGCGTTTAAAAAGTTATATACGCGCCCGCCAATAGCAGTATTCTACTTTGGAGAATTTCCTGTTTAATTTGCTGAAGAATCACATCTACGTTTTAGGACGGTTCAACGTAACAACTGGATTCATCGTGGGACGATCCAGACAACTTTTCCCCAGTGCTAACCCCCAAGTGTGTCAATGGTGTGTGAGAAGCATTTGTGGTGATATCTGAATTATAATCATATATATATAAAGGGCTATATTGCCTGAAAAGGGCAAAGCGTGATTTCAGCGACGAAAATTATTATATTTATCTAGTGTTCAGTGTTGTGTCCATTCCTCTTCGCTATTTTTTTTTCAAAATAGTGCTCTAATAAATAAGTTTAGTGTCATTTAATCCAGTATGTTTTCGTTGTTTGTATGAGTGATGTTTGTGTGCGTTATGGTCTGGATGACCGTCTGATCGTCCGTGAGGTTTTCGAGACGAGACACCCGAACCTCTCGGCGCCTAATGCTCATCTCATTATTGAGACCGACGAGCTTTTTGGAAACAGTTTGTAACCTTTCTTGGAGAGGTTCTTCATCGTCCTGTCCAGGTAAGTTAAAGTATCAGGAGTATACTTATTGATAGTACCACGAGCCACGGACAGCGACCAGATTACACGGAATGGTTACATATAAAAGGCCGCCCGAACAGCGACACGAACTACAGTTGGTTACAAATAAATGACGCCCGAACAGCGACTTAACTCCAGGGTGGTTACAAGAACATTAGACCAATTTTTTATCTTCGTTTAAAGTGACAAAAGTTTAAACTTTACCGATGTCATTTACCTTAACAGCCGCCACTGATACTAACCAAAATATAATACAAAATTCACAATATCAAACTTGATTCTTGCAGTCAAAAAATCTCTTACAGTTCATATATATATATATATATATATATATATATATATATATATATATATATATATATATATATATATATATATATATATATATATATATATATATATATATTCCATATTTATCATGTGTCTCCAAAAGCAAGCACAGGAGACGGATGTTTGTTTTTGAGGATGTTCTCACCACATCCTATGGTCACCATTTTATGTCTACTTTGCGAGCGTGCTCGTTAAGTAAATAGCTTCTTTCATACAGATATTTATTTTCAGTAGTTAAGGACAGGATCTAAAGAGAGTAAATAAAGTATATTTAAATAGGTAAATTCAATTGTGAATAAGAATGGGAGTTTAAATACGCAAATCCAACACAGAATTAAGATGGGATTGTTTAATTGGGAGAGTATCTCAAGTATTCTTTATGAGAAAAGGATAAGTGCCAAGGTGAAAGGATTAGGATTAGGATTTAGATTTCAGGGCTTTCGGCATCTATGGCCATGTTAGCCTGTCACATGTGAGGGATGACGACCCTCGGCGATCACACTATCCGAAGAAAGGAAATGAAGCGGCCTGGGACCTGTATGTTAGGTACAATCCCGGTATTTACCTGGTGTGAATGAGGAAAACCCAGGAAAAAAACCTCACTCAGAATGGCTGTCCTGGGAAAGCTTTTACACTTTTTCAACTGAGTGTCCCCACCGGGAATCGAATCCGCACAAAAGACGAGAGCGTAAGCGACTACCTACACGGGGCTACTCAAAGTGAAAGGAAAAGCCTTACAAGACTTAGTGAGCCCTCTACGCTGGTAAGGTGACTAGTGCGTGTGCCTTTGGTGCCCAGGTCCTGGGTTCGGTCCCTGTTCAAGAGTACAAAAAACTTCATTTCACAATCATTCACTTTCATTAATCATCAGTCTCTTTTAGTATAAGGGCATAACCGAAGGACGTTAATCAAAAAAAAAAAAGTTTTTCATTTTGAAGATCGTAGTGAGACTCTCAATGGTGTATAAAGCAGAAACTTGAGGAACCAAGGAGGCTCAAGAGAAGAAACTAGATATATGTGGGCGAAACGAAAATGCTCAGATTGGTCTGTTGTGTCACCAAGTTGGATAAGATTAGAAACGCAAGCATAAGATCAGCGCGCAATGGGACCAAACTTTCGAAATTTCTGGCTAAAACTCAAAAAATAAATTTAACAAATTCATTGAAATAACGCATGGGATGTATTGTTGATTGTCCATAGAAGTCGGTTCTAGTTAGTTGAAATCAAGTACGGAAGTGCATGTCTCGCATGATATGCCTAAACGTTGCAATTCTTACAGTTATCTCTACGTTTAAGTTTTGCCTCTTGGACGGTCTTCGAGTGCATATATTCTTTAATGCTTTTAGTGATTGGTTTCAACTTAATTATGTCATTAATATCTCTCTCTAATTACCATCCTTTCACCTTTAATTATCTTGTCATACCCTTCCACGTGTTTTACTCTGGTAATTTGAAACAGAACATTACAGGAAGAACATTGTTTACATGTTAGTTTTTGTTTTGTAGAAATTTCTTTTACATTAGAGTATCATGTCTGAAAAAAAAAAAAGTGCTACTATTTTGTACAATACATGTTTGTGCAAAACGTGCCCATAGAAGCTCCGAATATTTGTTCCTTTTCGATAAATTACTTGCAATTTTACCTGTCGTGTCGTTTCGTCCCATTCCCACTACGTATCGTATCGTTTCGTCCCAAACAGCATTTCGTCTCACAAGGGAACCTTCCGAAAATGATAGTTGCAATGAAAGATGTGACCTATGCCAATTGAAAGAGCTATAACAGAGATGAGCATTCCCAAAAAATTAACTGCCCATAGCAATAGGTTCAAGAAATATAAGGGGTGAAAGTTCGGGAAACAGCAAGGTTGGACAAGGGGAGAAAAGTGTAAATTCCGCAAAAAAGGGAGGAACGGCAAAATACAATGCTAACGAGTGATGTATAGAAAGAGACTTGCCACAATAGGGACCAAATGAAGGCCATCAGTGGGGTTAACAGTGTTGCCAACTGCAATGAAAAGTACGTGTTTTGCAAAGAGCACTATATGAAGTGAGTGCAATATTCAGTGACAATCTGTCATGTAGAACATAAGATATGACGTGTATAATCAGTGGTACAATCTAACAAAAGATAATAGAAAAACAGAAGTACGAAAAATACGGAAAAGACGGAGTTAACCATAATGTGCCAAATTTGATCACGAGCTGTGCATATTAGAATGAACAAAACAAGAAATCACCAACTATGCAGGAAACCAACGTACCTAGAGTCGAAAAGAAAAACGAGTTCCAAAGTTGGCAACACTGGCCAATAAAATCCAGACAATTCTAATATAGTTAGGACACTCGCTTCACAAAAAGAAAATTTCGGCAACAGGCATTAGCCTTCGCATCATTTGTACATGCTCGTCCACATTGTACGTGCAACTGTTCGATGAGACAATGGTCCAGACAGAAATACATTTGCAGTGAGCACAGCGGAATACTGCCAATCCGTCATACATGGTACAATGATCGCCTGCAAATGTCTCGAAACAGTACTCTAGAGGTGTCGGAACCTTTCGTGGTCTTTCTATCACATATCCACACCTGTAGAAACATAATCAAAGGCTTGATCTGCTGTGTGTTGCTATTTGCAGTACTATCACCGCCTGTATGATATATCCAGAGTGTCCCACCTAACTCTGCGACTGAAATAGTTTCAAAGCGAAAAAAATGTGACTCATCCAGTTGTGCAGGAATGTATCCATGTCAGCAGGCGACAAAATTCTGTGAGACGCAAGTGCCTCCAAGTAACCCATCATAGGGTCCCAGGGGCCAACTTCAAAATTTCAAATAGCACCATCGGTCGAGTTATATTTCTTTCGATAAATCTTGGAATATTCAACAACGCATATCAGAAATATTTTACTATATGGGATTTCAAAATGGCCACCAAAAATATCTGCTCGGTGACAAGAACAATGTACATTTTTGGAGGTCATTTTGAAACCCGTGCTTCATATAGAAAATGTTTCTTATAGGCGGTATTGTATCTATCCAGAGAAATATCAACCGCCCCCTGTTCCCATTTGAAATGTTACAGTTGACCCCACGAGCCTTATGATGGGGGCCCTGGGGGACTTGCTTCTTCCAAAGTTTTCTTGGTCCTCGACATGAGTACATTCCTGTGCAATTGGATTTGCAACATCTCTTTTCGCTTCGCAACAATTTGAGATCACAGTGTTCGATGCCATGTTAAGACACAACATATATTTGTGGCGGCCATTTTGAAAAACATGCTTCATATAGCAAATGCTTCCTATAGGTGTTGTTGCACATTCCATGACCTATCGAGAGAGGTACCACTCGGTCCCTGCTGCCATTTGAAAGTTTGAAGTTGGCTCCTGGGGCCCTATAATGGGGATCCTGGGGGCACTTGCTTCTAACAGACTTTTATCACCCCCTGACATTGGTACATTCCTGCACAACTGGATCCGTCACATTTTTGTTCGTTTCGCAAATCTTTCAGGTCACAAAGTTTGGTGGGACACCCTGTATATTCCAACATACGACCCAACCATGACATAATGTTCACTACTTCTATTATCGGTTGTTGGCTCAACCCAACAATTTCATATTCCCCGACTTGACATTGCCTCAATCACTATAGCATTGATGCATTCCGAGTGATGCCTGTTGCCGGAATTTTCTTTTTGTGAAGCGAGTGGCCTAACTATATTAGAATTATCTGGATGTTCATGGCCAGTGTTGCCAACTTTGGAACTCGTTTTTCTTTTCGACTCTAGGTACGTCGATGGCTAACTCCGTCTTTTCCGTATTTTTCGTACTTCTGTTTTTTCTATTCTCTTTTGTTAGATTGTACCACTGATTATACACGTCATATCTTATGTTCTACATGACAGATTGTCACTGAATATTGCACTCACTTCATATAGTGCTCTTTGCAAAACATGTACTTTTCATTGCAGTTGGCAACATTGTTAACCCCACTGGTGGCCTTCATTTGTTCCCTATTGTGGCAAGTCTCTTTCTATACATCACTCGTTAGCATTGTATTTTGCCGTTCCTCCCTTTTTTGCGGAATTTACACTTTTCCCCCCTTGTCCAACCTTGCTGTTTCCCGAACTTCCACCCCTTATATTTCTTAAACTTATTGCTATGGGCAGCTAATTTTTTGGGAATGCTCATCTCTGTTATAGCTCTTTCAATTGGCATAGGTCACATCTTTCATTGCAACTATCATTTTCGGAAGGTTCCCTTGTAAGTAGCGTTTCGTCCAAACTCCACGAACACGATGCTTATGTTTCGGGCCGCCACCTGATCGAGTAGCGTTTCGTCCAGTAGTTACCTCTCTCTCTCACACACACACATGCACATATTGATTATGTTTACAGTACGATAAGGTCTATTGTTAGCACCAGCAAGGACTCCTCTTTTATTGGCACCTCTCTGACAAAGGTGGGTCTCCGTATGAGCTTCGCACTCAGCATATACGAAAGGGGGCAGTAAGTAATCGACGAACGCCATGAACCCGCGCGGCTAATTCATAGATTATTTTTTAAAATTTTTATAAATTAAAAAGTCCACGGAACTACTAAAAAGTCCACTCGGCCCTAAAACTTATGGTCTATTCCCAAAAATAAAATTGCAGCAAACGCTTGGCAGGTAATTTATTGAAGGGTGATAGTGAGAAATGTTACTCCCACGAAAATGACTCTAATGGTTTTGTTTATTTTTCATATGTTTCATACATCACTAATACTCCTATAATATAATATACGTTGATGCTCTGAAAAGATCCAGAAGAGATAGTTTATTAGTCGGGTAAGTTTCTTGTCGGGTAACTATTTTGGCCATTATTTTTGATTTCAATAGACGGTGTGCGTCAAGAGTTATATGTCACATGACCCCTTTCCCATATATTCTTTTTGCACTAATTCCAACATGGCGGCTTTTCAGGTGCCCCATGATTCGCATTACGTCTATTCAGTGGAGCTCTACAGGCATTCCTCATATCCAACATTTGACCTTAATCCCTCTATTCGTTCAAAGTTAACATGTCATTTATATACATTTTCTGTGTTCTATCTTCATACTTTGCTTTCACTTACACCCTGTATACGGTCTGCCACTAAATACCCTCTTTTTTTTCTCGGTTTCTTTTGGTACTAATTCCAGTGCTAGCAACCATTTTCAGAAGTTGAATTCACCAAATCGGAACGTTCCCTTGTCAGAAAAATACACAAAACTCGATCTTAGTTGCTGAAGGCTGGCGCAATCATTCTCTACGACATCGCTTTCTAGAATTTTAGGAATGCCATCAGTAAAAAGTTACGCCAATACGGTTGTAAGGTGTTATATCCTGCTCCCTACAGCCTGGGGAGGAGTCCATCAGATTTCCAGAGTTGAAACAACCTATATATGGACATCGTTTACCAGCTTTAAAAGAGCTATCTGTCGCTGTTATGCGAGCAATTTGATAGCAGAACAAAAAATGGTGTCTTGGATGGAATACTGATGCTTCTCAGACGTTGGAAGTCGGTCATTGAGAATAAGATAGAATAGGTTGAAAGCTTGTAAAGAAATACTATAAAAAATAAACATATAAGTAAACAATAGTTAGTGTGTATTATTTGTGGAATGTCCCTCCTAATTCCTGTCTCATAGATAATACGACACATACTTCTTCGAAAATCAAATATTTCTTTATGGAATTTATCGTGGGACAAATTTAACATGGGGTAAATAGGGTATTTAATATTAACCCCCTTGTTTCTGATCAATTTCAGCCGTAAGCAATGGGAATCATTAGGCAGTTCCAAGGATAATTACATCAGACACGAGTGCACCCATCACGATCCTGTAGACAGAAGAGGGATTGGTACCAGAAGAGATTATTGTGCCATGAGAGACGTTTGTAGCATCATTGCAACCTCACATACTCATGCTAGGTAGTCAAAATGAGCCGTAGGGCCAGAAGATGTCGAACTGTTCATGCGATCACTGGTTGCTTTGCAACAAACTCGAATTCGTAATCCGCTATAGCCATAAATAGAATATATGTCGTTGAGTATTGTCTTTCTAGACCGACCAACCCTGTGCTTACATGACTCTGACGGGGACGCGGCACAAGTCCTAAACGGCACAAGTCCTAAAAGACACAAGACCTAAATGGCATAAGACCTAAACGGCACAAGTCCTAAAAATCATTTCGCGGCACAAGTCCTAAACGGCACTGGACCTAAAAATCTCTTGTGGCGCTACCATCACGTTCGTGCCAAGATTACTGTCAATCTGTTATTCAAAGTTTTAGATATACTGTTTCATATTATAGAACCTTAGTTCTTACAAGTAATTTGTATAAATGCATATTCTATCATTCTGAAGTAATAAATAAATAAATAAATGAAGCCTATTGTCCTTTCTTGCTCTTTTCATGATATATTTCTATGGTGACAAAATTTTAACTTCTTACCAAATATGATTCCCAGATCTCTCATGTCCGTTTTTCTCTATTTCCACACCATTGACCTCATATTAGTAACATAATATTGTGTTTTAGTTATGTACGTCATAAATTTTACTTTCCTTGTGTTCTTTTGAAGTAAATTATATTTACACATATATTTGTTGTATTCAAGTCTTTCTGTAGCAAATAGTTGTCATACTCGTAATTAACTACTTCTTACTCGTTATCATTATTAATAATAATTTTAGTATTACTAACATAGCTGTCACGGTTGGAATTAAATACGTTCATAATAGTATTGTGGCAACTACTTACTACTGAAATGCCTTATCGAATATTTAATCTGTAGTTTGTAGCAGGGGTGGCCACAGAAGTTAATGGCTTATAGCCCATAGTGCCTCACTGAAATTTTAGAGGATCTTTGAAAAACAACTTAATTGAAATTAATGAGAAACTTACAAGGCAGGGTACCCAAGTGTAACACGCCGATTGTGATAAGATTGCACAGACATAAACAACATGGAAAAAGAAGCGACACATATTTTTATATCGGCCAACAAGCACTTTGAAAGGGTCAAATAGGGGCATAAAATGGGGTCAAAATGAGATTATGTGGAATATAGCGATAACGACAAGAGATATCGGATAAGTTTAAAAGTACGAAATACTACCCATAGTCGGCGCAATTCAATGAGGTAGAACGCACCCATGAGAAGAGAGCAGAACATCCGGAAATGGGCCAATAACGTGTACAACATTGTCACAATGTATAACGGAAATAAGCGAAAAGGGTGATAAGGAGCAGGAAGAAAGAAGAAACGAAGACAGAAAATACGTGTTTTTGCTTTGGGTGCATATGTTGCCCATATGCGAAAGAGACGCAGATTTATCTCAATGCCCAAAGATGGGATAACCAGCTGGAAGAAAATAAAATCCGTTCATATAGACAGCCAGCGAGACAGCACTGCGCAGTGGGTTGCATATATCGCGTAATGAGAACAACGATGAGATGGATGTTAGAAACGAAAATATGTGTAGGCAGTAGTAACACAAAAACAAAATTGTTACTATTATTGTTATGTTGTATGCGTATTTTCGTAGTGATATAATGTTGATACTCATGTGTGGTACTGATATTAATGTTGCTGTTTATCTTACGTATGTGGACTACCTGCTATTAAATTCTACTGTGCTATGATTGTTTGTTCCCATTACCCGATATATGCAACCCACTGCGCAGTACTGTCTCGCTGGCTGCCTATACGAACGGCGTTTGCATCCTTCCTGCGTGTTATCCCATCTTCGGGCATTGAGATAAATCTGCGTCTCTTTCGCATACGGGCAACATATTCACCCAAAGCAAAAACACATATTTTCTGTTTTCGTTTCTTCTTTCTTCCTGCTTCTTATCACCCTTTTCGCTCATTTCCGTAACACATTGTGACAATGTTGTACACGTTATTGGCCCATTTCCGGATGTTCTGCTCTCTTCTCATGGGTGCGTTCTACCTAATTGAATTGGGTCGACTAGGGTAGTATTTCGTACATTTAAACTTTTCCGATATCTCTTCTCGTTATCGCTATATTCCACATAATCTCATTTTGACCCCATTTTTATGCCCCTATTTGACCCTTTCAATGCGCTTGTTGGCCGATATTTAAAAAAAATACGTGTCGCTTTTTCAATGTTCTTTATATCTGTGCAATTTTTTCATAATCGGTGGGTACCCTGCCTTGTTAGATATATTTAAAATAAATTTATTTAATACAAGAACATTACGTTTAATCAATGCCGCAACCATGCTTGGGAAGGGGATGTATTAAAGTACTAGCCATTGAAATAGTGTAGAAGCAATAGCTGAGGTTTTTTTTTTTTTTTAAGTTTCTGTTTTGCGTTCTTATACAAATTCGTGATTACGAAGGAGGGATTAGACTTTGTAAGATTGCCAATGGCAAGAAGAAATGGACCGAAGTGAATCAAATTGTGCGCATATACTGTAGACGTAAAATGAGGGAATACGTGTTTCGTATTTTCCTAGAAAAAACGATTGGGTGGGGCACGGACCCCTCCAAACATTTGATTACGAAATATCAAAAGTGTTAATAACAGTATGTCAGAAGTGCCTAAAGGACATGAAGAACTGCAAGGAAACTTTGTGTAGGGACAACACGCAAAACATAAACTAACACAGGTTTTATATTTTCTTCGCAAAAACGGTTTTAGGGGCAAATGCACCCACTAAAAATTTTGAAAGTTGACGCCCGAAAGGCAAGAAGAAGTAGACCGAAGTGAATGAAATTGTACACAGATATTGTAGACGTAAGATTAAGGAATACCCTCATTTTACGTATACAATATCTGTGCACAATTTCATTCACTTCGATCCACTTCTTCTTGCCTTTCGGGCGTCAACTTTCAAAATTTTTGATGGGAACTTTTGCACTCTAAAACCGCTTTTCCGCAGAAAGTAAAAAACACGGATTCGTTTATTTTATGTGTAGTATCTACCTGCCAAATTTTATCCAAATCGGAATGTTACCATTGGGAAGTGTTACATGTTGGTATTATATGTAAGTGAATTACAAAGGAGTTCTTCTTCTGCAAGAAGAAGGTAAAGCTTTTATTTGAAACAGTACTCCATGTTTGTGTATTTGCTAGCGCGTGTGACTTGCGCACAAGGTCTCAAGTTCGATCCCCATTGAGAATTTATTATGAAAGTTTTTTCCTCAAATTTACGAGTTCCGTATATATTTGGCACATCTTTAAAAAAATTAAAATTTCAAGTGTTCTGGAATTTATTAATGTACAAAAAAGGGACAGTTTTTTTATAAACACGTCTCCATGTTAGAAATTTTATTTTGAAGTTCATGATTCATTCCCGTTCTGCCTAAAGGACCTGCACCACTTTATAGAAAATATTGTAAATGATATTATCTTTAGGCAGAACGGGAATTCCTGTTCTGCCTAATCTTTGGAGACAGGGAATGTTATGCTGGAAGCAGTGGCGTAGTGCACTTTTGCGCGCCCCCCCCCCCCGCAAAGTATAGAGATGGGGCCCTAGTTGTAAAGCCAACAGAAGTAAGGTTGAAGCTCTACTTCTTTAAATCTTTATTCATGGCAAGACTTCGGGGCCCCGTATACCTCGGGCCCCCCCCCCGCACTGCAGGGGTTGCGGGGGCAGCTGCTACGCCACTGGCTGGAAGGATTTATTAAAGGGAAATGTAGCACCAAAATGCTTGACTCCTAGCGTGTTTTTATGCACATCGGAAGTCATGTAGATGCATATAATGGCTGTAGTAACGAGAGCGGGGACAAAACCCAAGAGATAAAAAAATCCAAGAAAAATTCTGACAAGGCGGACAAAATCCTATGAACAGCTTGATTTACCAGTGCTTGCTCTATATGATTATTTTTCCTTCAATCGTCACATTTTCTTTCTTTTAAAATACGGAAAACCCAATAAAACTTACTCCTAAAAATGATATAATAAAAGGGTAGATTGGCTTTAATTGGTAGATTGGTTTTACACCCACCCGCATGAAAAGTTCTGGGTACTCCTATTTATTATACATTTAATACATTTGAAATACGTTCAGCTTGTTATTGTTAAACCATTCATTTTAGTTGGGAAAACTAACTGTGATGTTATTTGATTATTTTTAAATGTTCATGACGTAGCATATAGGAGTCTTATTTTGAGCGTTGTGTAAATATTTATTTATTTGAATTCTGAAATACTGATCAAGATATTTTTTTTTTACCAAAGATCAAAATTTGAAATATAGTATACTTACTACTGTACAAAAGTCTTACGTGTTTTATTGAGTTTTCAGTATTTTAGAAAGGTTACTTCAATGAAGTGAAGAATTACAGATAACATTTTAGGTGCATGACATTATCATCTTCTTCATAGGTATTCTGCCATTATTGGCAGGTCACTTGCTGCAACTGAGAAGCTTCCATGCTCCACGGTCTTCCACTAATCTTTTTCTCTTCACGTACGATTTTTCTGTTTTGATATCGTCCATCAATTGTAGTCTCATTCGCCTCTGCCTCTGCCAAAGGTGTGTGACAGTTGAAGAAAAGAATAAGCATCCTTTTATTAGGCTGCGCGTATGATGCTATCCCTTGATTTTAGTTTATTTTGTCAGAATTTTCAAGGTTTTGTCCTCTTGGATTTTGTCCTGCTTGTTTACTAATTCTAACAAAGTCTGTAAGAAGAATAACCATATCTTCAAGTTTCATCATAAATTTTATATGTTATTCTACTTGTTCTTTTCGGAAAAATGACTAAGATACAGTTCTGTCGTTATCAGTGTTATTCACACCTACTTTAATAAAAATGAATGTAATTTTGTTAACATCTGCAGAGAAATGGAAAATCGATTGATTCAGTTGTAGGAAAACCGTCTGTCATTGTGACTGAAACGAACATAAAACAAACCTAATTCGGCCTAATCTCAAGTCATTTCACATCAAAATTTTATTCAGTTTTCCAGAAGTTCATTTCCAACATGCTAAGGCTCTCAGTACGTAAAATGTGTCACAGTTCGCATCCTCAAGGGATGTTTGGCCACAAGTAAACAATGCTAGAGAATGCATAAGGAGGATCTTAAGAAAGTCTTACAGTTAGTCTTGTACATCACAACTCCTTTTTCAGCATCACCTTATCAGCTGATTTATCTTCTATACATAATTCTATACTATATGCGATAACATATTTCTATTCTCATATTTATATTGTTAATGTACAAGCTTGTGAATAGCACCAATGCAAAATATCAATATCACACATTCAACTACTTGTATGTTTTTATAGAGTTCCAACCGAATCAAAAGATCAGATAATCGGGGATAAAGGCCGTCTTATGCACCTTCTTGGATTATTTGTTTATTGTATGGCCAAACATGTCTTGGGGATGTGAAATATGATACCTTTTATTTACTGCTAACCTTAGCATGTTGGATATGAATTACTGGAAAACTGAGAAAAATATTGTTTTGAAATGACTTTATATTAGACCGAATTAAGTTTGTTTTATGTTTGTTTCAGGTACAATGTCAAACGACTTTCTTGCAACTGTGTCAATCAATTTTCCATTTCTCTGCAGGTATTTAAAGAAAATCACATTCATTTTTACTAAAATATATATGAAAAATACTGCTAATAAAAAACTATATCTACTCGTTTTTCCGAGAAGAACAAATAGAATAACATTTAAAATTTATGATGAAACCTGAAGAAATAGTTATTATTCTTACAGAATCTCTTACAATTAAGAAGAAAAAAATTCCTAGAAGAAATCCCTCCCTGTACAGAATCCCCCACCTCCAAAGATTAGGCAGAACGGGAATTATTGAAGCTTTCGTAATCTGGAAATAAACTTCTGGTTTGCTTTTAATATATAAAAAGCCTGCTCTCCTAGAAAAATTTGCAGGGTAAACTAAATGACTATGTAGTGGTTTCGCAAACATATCGTATTTAACGTTATTTGTTGATTTTTTTGCTTATACATATCAACTCTACCAAAATACACTGTGAAATATAGTAACTGTATTGCATAATAAATGTTCTTTGTTCAATTTTAAATTTACTGCGTTCTTAATGTATACAGTTGGTATTTAATGTTCACTCGTGAAATGTCTAGTGAGCTTTTGTCCTAATTAAGTAAACTTTGGTGGATTTTTATCCTACTATTAATAAAATACACTTCACACAGTATATACAGTATTACAATTCTGAATGTTTGCTTGGTTTCAGAAGTCTGGTAAAATATGCTTTTTAAACATTTTTATTTATTTATTTATTTTAGGAATTTGTCTTGGGATTCTCGTATCTCCATTTGAAAGAAACGAATTTCTTAACCAATTATGTAATTAATTCTTAGAATGAAATAGGCTATATTATGTAATTCGTGTATAAGTGCAGAACAGATAATGATAATAATAATCTTAGTAGTACAAATACAGTTGTTATTGTTGGAATTAGCTACGTTTGTAACATTATCGCCTACTAGTTGCTGCATCGTCGCAACTTCGTGTAGTGGTGGCGAATTTCAGAACTAAAGCAAGTGAATGAAAAAGGCACAAGACCTAAACGGCACAAGTCCTAGATGGCAGAAGGCCTAAACGGCACAAGTCCTAAACGGCAGAAGTCCTAAACGGCACAAGTCCTAAATTTAGGTCTAGTGTCTATATTTTTAGGACTTATGCCGTTTAGGATTTGTGCCGTTTAGGACTTATGAATGTCACCCACTCTGACAATATTCATTGAAATACGACCACCAATGTCGCGGTAGGATAATTTGCGTCCCGATGTTGAAACAATTATTTTGCAATCAAAGCCCGAAACCTGTTTGAATTCCTTTTGCGTTTGACGACGAGATATTGCCCGACCACGCAGACACATTCACGCTACACCAATACGCTACCTCTACTGAACTATACCCGTAGCTCTCCCCGGAGTGCCTTCGGTTGCTGTTTCCAGTTTACATGGCCGGCACCATGTGATGCGTTGCTGAACTACACTGCTAATCATTTTATTGTCCAGGGGTAAATTTGGATAAGGGCGTAACTAGCAATTCTTCAATTTTTCAGGAGAGCAGAAAAAACACGCTCTTGTCCAATTAACCAACGTATTTATACACTATTTTTTGGAGACAGGCGTTCGCTACGGAGCAGAGATATTACCTTAACAGCACCTAGACACATACTGAAATGCTCAAACTTGCAGGAAATATATTTGTCTCATTTTACCGGAAATAGATCGATACGCCCTTATCCAAATAACCCCTATTTTGATATCTACTTCTCGGTGTTGCACTTTTAATGACCACCAGTCCAAAAAAAAAAAAAAAAAAAAACTTGCTTAAAATTACTTCAGTGCATAGAATTAGATACCCCTGCTTTATGTGACCATTTGAAATAATCCAAAATAAAACAAAAAGAAGGAAAAGGCAGTAAAATAGGGTGTAAATTACAAGACACGCTAATACAGGATAATTTCATTAAATAGGGTTTGTTATTTTTTTAAAAAAAAAAAGACGGTAAAATGTGTTATATAAATGATTGATGTTGGTTGTTGCTTGTGAAGTGACTTTCTTTTTTTTAAAAAATTCCTGTGGAAGCAATATTGATTCGTTAATTTTTTGAAATTAGTCAGCGGCAACAACCGGGCTTCTTTTGTATATGCATGCCTCCGAGATAAGAGCCGAAGCTATTTTAATCAAACAGATTAGACTCATAAAGGGATATAGAAAGCGTAATTAAGGTGTACTTAGGTACCTTGTTTTGATATATATATATATATATATATATATATATATATATATATATATATATATATATATATATATATATATATATATATATATATATATATATATATGAAGAGAGAGAGAGGGAGGGGAATGAGAAGAGGGGGAAGCTTTTCCAAATTACGTTGGAGAGAGAATATTTTGGTATTAACTAACGAAGATCCAGCGTTGCGTTCTTTAGGTGATCTAATACGGATATAATTACGAATTTTCGATATTCAATCTAGAATCAACATGTCTGGAAACTTACGTACTTTTTTTTCTTTCTTTTCAAAAAAAAAAAATCCCTGGCTCTTGTTGCTATATAGGAGAAAGCTTCTCCACTTATGTATGTATGTATATAGTTAATGAAATACCACGGTCGACCAACATTATATTGGCGAAAAGCGGGAGTCACAATCGAAGGTTAGGCTTTTGGTTTATTCTAGAGTTTTCAAAGATGAAGGATCGCATCGATTGATTTGGCGTTCATTCTCTGTAGTTGATACATGAAGCGGAAAATTTATGAGGAAATCTTACAGTGTATACACAACCACTCATAAGGTAAAACGTTATGGTGTGTGTGTGTGTGTGGAAACGGGGGAATTGTTGGATGTTCAGCAATAATTGGAAGACAACAGTAATATACTACTTATATTAGGCCTATTCTATGTAGATAAATTATTTTAAAGGGATGTTAAAATTAGTTTTCTTTTTTACCACAAAAATAAAATCCTACAATGTTGTTATAATATAACGGAAAATAATTTGACCGAAGGTTAGACCTCATTGAATTGAACAAAATGACACAGGAAAGTGTAAATCCTTATGCATGGTTTTCGACAAAATTAAAAAAAAAAAACAACTAAAAAATATAAACTTGAACATTGATGCTATAGAGAGCGTAACAAACAAAGATGTTTTTAAAACCTTTAGGTGAAAATAGAACGCTCTTTGCCAGTATTCTTCTTAGAAAAGTCAACTGGATTCAACTTGCGAAGAAAGTGTTTTCTTCATAACGCCAAAAGAGAAAAATGGAAGGAAATCGAGAAGTAGGAAGAGCACAATTAATCGATGATTTGAAATAGAGAAAAAATATTGGGAGTTAAAAGAGGAGGTTGTAGATCAAGAAACGTGGAAGAAACATTTCCAGACTCACATCTAACAATGAAAGAAGGAAAACATTCTCATTGGATTTAAGACCAGCCAACAGACAGAATACTTTATAATAATAATACACCGCCTGGGTTCGATTCAGGGCCTAAATTCATGTGGTTCGAATCCCACATTAAGCTGTAGGTCGACGTTGCATATAGCCTTGTTGTTGAATGCGATACTAAAATAGAATCAATTCAATTCAAATCAACGAAATCTATCCATTCAGATGAAAGTGATACTGAAGTATATTCTCATCAAAGTCTTCATTATTACACTAACAAGATGCTAATACATGTTATGGTTAATCAGATATATCCCAAAATTAAGACTAATTCTGAATTTTTATTTTGTTTAAAATGTATGTCTCGCATAATACTAACATGCAACCCTCAAAACAAATAAGAGTTAGAGGTTGCATAAACATATAGGCGTAAATATTTCTATATTCTTAATCATCATAATAGCAAGTCCTCTCATTCATTGTATATACTATCTGTTAAACAATTGGATACACCTCCTTGTATGACTGGGATTCCTACATCAACTAGTGTGAGAAAAATAAACACTCTGCTGAACAAGACTGCACTTATTTAATATAAAAACACATTTACACGTGACCTCTCGATCTTCTAGCCAAGATCCTCATCAGATATACAACATGAGTAATTTTTTGTATCACTCAGTGTACGTCTGATGAGGATCTTGGCTAGAAGATCGAAACGTCACGTGTAAATGTGTTTTTATATTAAATAAGTGCAGTCTTGTTCAGCAGTGTGTTTATTTTTCTGATTTTATTTGCAAGACGTATGACTATGATTGTGTGTCAACTAGTGTGAGGAATTAAATTAGTCAAAGCTATAGTTTTGTGGGAATTGAAAATGAAAGTCAGCAATACGTTACGTAGGAGGACAGAATTTGTACAGTATATGCAAATAATGCATAGTGTAGTAAGTGATAACAACATAAAGAAAAAAAACTGTTCTGTTTATAGTAAAACTGGAATATTTAATTAATAAGTAGTAAGTTCTACATCTTTTTTTAAAAAAAATAAGCTATACTTACCCATAATTTGAATTGAGAATAGCTTAAATATGGGAGTGCATGCTTGAATGGAAAAATATCCTTAACGGTACGCGGAGAGAAAGGTTGAATACCACTAGCATATGATAATTAGTTTCTCAATTTTCAAGTAGTGGTGTGACAAAGAGATGATAATTATAAAACATAACAAACTTTAGTCAACTAAAAATTCTCCTCCTCTAAACAAGCAAACAAACAAACAAACAAAAAAAGTTGATACATACAGGAGGGAAATATGATAAAGAGATATGTTGCAGTTATCTAAGTGTGTTTGTGTTTAAATTGAATTAGAACCACCAGAAACTGAAACTAAAATGCGTATATATAATTCTAGGGAAAGAGACCTGGCAACTGTTGGGGACACAATGCAGAAGATAACGCAACACCGTTCAGTGGACTGTAACATTTCATTATCCCAAACCAAGACCTGTCAGGAGAGAGATATAGGGGCGGGAAATTGTGAAGGATATTTTTCCTAGAATCTGGCAACACTGATGCAGTTGTGTAGCGTTGCGGAAAAATAAAATATTTTGTTTAGTTCGTTGATCACATTTCTTTTTAATTCCGCGTAAGAGAAATATATTAATATTTCTTCTGTATCATCCCTACAAAGTAGCTACATAAAAAATTACGAACAGGACGTTTCTCACGCTAAAAAGAACACTTGCACACTCTAGCTGTCAAATACAGAACTAAACTAAACGGAACGAGGAAAAAGGGGAGAAAATAAAAGAAGAACGTGAAATCGCAAATTGTGTGTGCTTCTAACGTGCTACTGGTAGCATACACAACACAACACACAACATGGCGGACGGTTTTTTTTCGTAATTAACATTCAGTGAAGCGTGTGGCCTAAACCAGCCGGTTATTGATACTGTCAGCTCTCTTCTCCTTGCATCCCTTATCCACTAATGCGGGGTTGAATATTCGCGCGCCATGTGTCTCGGATCAAGCACACGTTCAGTTTGTATTGTCCTTCACAATAAGCTGGATGCATATCCATACTTCATACACACACACACACACACACACGCATATATAAATCCATATAATATTCACTGCCGTTGCTTAGAATATCGTTGATCTGTGCAGTGTTTCCATCCATGGGGCAATTGTCGTCTTGATGAAAATGTATATTGCACAGGATGTCTGGCAAGTCGTGCAATCTGAACTTTATGGAGCAGCAGAACCACTGCTGTCCAAATCAACTTTTCGGAAAACCGAAAGTATTTTAAAAAATTGAAATTTCAAGAAATCGACTTTCGATTTTTAAAACTAGTTTATTTGTTTTCGGTTTTCTATTTTCAATACCGATTTTCTGTTTCGGTTTTTAAACCCAAAATTCGAATTTTGGTATTCTTTTTTTTTTCACTGTTCAAAACTTTATTTAAGGTGAATATGAACGGAAACAATAAAACAAAGTGGGAATAGAGTTCAGAAACAGAAATAATGCATTTGCATGTCTAAACGTGTTTAATTTGTGCTATAAAGTGGACATAATGTTCTACAACACACAAACAAGTTACATACATATGCATGGTACGTTCCTTGTGGGGAAGACGGCTATTAAGGCCATCTCCAGTGCGCATCAACCCTGATTTGAGTCCCGAAGGAGATACATTAAAATATAGTGGCTGCAGATGTCAAACAGTATTTGCACCAACAACATATGAAATTGTAGCGTATGAAAAGATATTATTAGAATATTGCAAAAAGGAAAAAGCAGAAGTGTACAGTAATCTGGTTTGAACATGGATCGCCTGGTTAGTCACGTACTAACTCTTATTCCACACCGAACAATGAGAATCCTTTGCTATTAGACACTTGTTTCGCAATCTGCCGTAGAACATTGCCACATCGACATATTTTTACTGGAATCTACCACCGAAAAATGATCCCGGAGGTTAAATATCATGTGATATTTTTATCACCCGTTGAGCACTGGCGCGAGATTTAGAACTCCGATATAGATCTACCTAATAGAACTCCGCCTCTTTACCTGAAAATTCTAATGCTAAAGTCAGTGACATTCTAACTGAACCATTATAGCCACAATACATAACCAGTGTGTGTGTGTTATTTTTCTTTATTTAGTATTCAGGAATTACCTGTCAAAATTTTAATGACACCTTACTGCCCTGTAAAAGCAATTCTTTACGCTACTACTTGTAAGATTGTTCTTTAATAAAATTTCAGCTGCAATTTAAATTAACGGTTCGATTAGAAGAAATGTATTAGAAACAGGAGTCCACCTGTAAAAGGTGTATTTGGTTATTGTACACTCACAGGTATACTGACATCGAGGCACAAATTTACAATTCGATAAATGCGGTTTGCCCGAACAGAATTGAATAGTTTTTTGCAGGTGTTCTGCGTAAATGCGTTTCCATTATCTAAAACACACACATCAAAATCGCACTTCTCACTGGTCTAGTAGCTAGCGCGCGCGCCTTTGTTATGCGCGATCCAGTATCCGATTCCGGTGGCGATTTTTTACATTACAAAAACAAAAACAATTTTATCCACGTTGTATTTCCTTTCGTTCTGTCTACCATTTATTCCGAATATTCGGAAGTTAGTATTAACTAATAGTAGAAGGCAGAAATTTATTTCGGGAGAAGGCTAAAGCTTTTGGGGAGGTCCCAATTCAATATGGGAGTAAGTTACATTAATATTTGTAAAATTGTACCTAAAATTAGACTACATTTACAGAATACCGAAGGTTTCGTCGGGGCCGGATCACCAGGACCCCATCTCTGGTGGAAGTACTATGTTCAGACCCGTAACAATCGGCGGCGCAAGCACTGAAACATCCTGGCCCGCCCCGCAATTAATGTTTGAAGCTCACATTACGTATTTCTTAATACCCAAATTACTTATATTCATTTTGTACATATGAGATTTGTATACCCTATTCCAAAAAGGATAACCGCATTGATTATAGCTGCTTTGAGCTGAAAATTCTCTGAGTCCAACTTTGGATATCTTCGAGAAGAGTAAACCAAAGATGCTAAGTTCGAACCCCCAAGTCAACCTTTACAATCGGGAAAAAAAATTGTGCCGATGTGTTTTTCTTCTTTTAAGCGTAATAAGACATGTTGAAGTGTTGTTAAGTGTAGAAAACGTAACATTCATCTGAATACGTAATGATACAGCATTTCGAAACTTTGTACATATGTGAGCACATGCTGATTTTGCCACCTACGTTTTCATACGTAAAAGAACGTTTCGAATGAAAGAAAAGACAGCGAACATAGTTCTTGGATCCATAGTTGAATGAAAAATACAAAAGAAGAAAAAAATAACAGCATTTGCAACCGGTATAAATGTCATTTCTTGGAAATTCAGGTACATTTCTTCAGAAGAAGCTCGTCACAGGTAGTTCAGTGGTAAAACGAGGAACTTCTAATTGTAAGATCGTTTGTTCTATTCCGCTGGGTTGGACAACGTTTGGGAATGATTCCTGACACCAAGATAAGATAAAAGTATAGACCAACCTGGGTGCACAAATGCATCCTTTTGGAGTTATAAGCTGCCGAAAACAAGAAAAAATTAACTTTAATGGTCCATAACTCCAGAACTATTGGACCTACCGTAGTCGGATCAACACATCACTTAGGAACTAATATATGTCCTATCCTAAAATCCATTTTTCAGAATCCTAAGGTACTCACGCGGCAATTTTTATATACGGAGTTTGACTACGGGCATATAATTTGAAGTATTTACCAACAACCTCTATAAAAATTGTTGTGGAGGTACCGCAGGATTCTGAAACTTGGATATTTGGATAGGGCACGTACTAGTTTCTAAGTGAAGTCTTGATCCGACTACGTAGGTCCCATAGTTCTGGAGCTATGAACCTTTGAAGTTATTTTTTTTTCATGTTTTCGGCAGCTTATAACTCTGAAGGAAAGCATTTGTGCATCCAGATTGGTCTATACTTTTTGTCTTATCTTGGTGTCAGGAATAACCTCCCTAACGTTGTCGGTATTGTTTTGAAACACTCTGTATATGCACTTTGTCCGTCTAATGAATGATCACAGTTATGCAGAATAAGATAATTTGAGTAAAGCGGTTTGTTCTACTCTTTTGAATTTTTAGCAATTCTCTTTACACCTTACACGAGAGACTGAAACATACGTAACAGAATTTCGTGAAATACTTGAAATCTGAAATTTTGTGATATATCTTGTATAAGAACCAGTGGTGGTCTAATAGGTAACACTAGGAAGTCATTAATTCCACTTTCGAATTCCAGAATGTCGAAATTTCGGAATTTGGAGCTTTCGCAACTGTAGAAAGTGAAAATCCCATAATCAAAAGTATGAAATATGACATAGAAACTTGAAAACTTAGAGGAAAGAGACTGTATACATCCATAATTTGACTAATTGAGTAATGGAAGTAAATTCGAATATTTTTATTGACATTTGTTATTTAAGTGTGTTTAAACATTTCGTACATCGAAACTCCGGGGTTTCGGAATATCCCAGTTCAATACATTTTCAACTAATATAAATATCATTGTCAATGAACACTGGAAATTAAGTAATGTTTTTTCAAACTGGGTTTGGAAGTGCGTTCATGTTACCTCACTGGTACAATGCTGGAGACCCATTCGTCAGGTCTTGAGTTCAAATCCAATATAGACATTTTCTTTATTAGTAGAATTGCACAAAATGTTATACAAGGAGTGGTTGCTACGAGAAACATATTCAGAAAAGTTTAGGTAGCCCCTAAAAAAGGTTGTTTTGGGATTTGGGGTGGGAACACAAATATTTTGTCTAAGACTCTTCTACATTTATTACACAAGTTCCTGGTGGATCTACTTCAGGTCAACTGTCCCTTAACGCAGCCATGTCCGGTCCAATGAACCGTTTCCGTCCACTCAACCGGCCTGCCTGTCCCGATTTTTAAAATGTTTTCTTACATAATCTCTTAAACTAAGTTGAACATATTTTAAACCCTCGACCGCATAGTGTGAGACTTATCTGTCGTGACCTAGCAACGATGAGAAAACAACACAGAAACCAACTGCCTTTTCCCCTGATCTTTGTGCCTTTTGTGCTTCGAACCTCGTTAAAAGTAAGAAAGTAAGTACTAGATTTTTCCTTTTTTCTCTAGTAAAATATTTTGGTTATTGTTTTTGTGTTCTTGTAATGTTAGTGTATATGGGTATTCAATACTCGGGAAAATGTTATACATTATGTCGTACGGCCCTCGACACGAAGTAAGTCTTCTGTGATTGGCCCACATGTTGTTCCAACTTGTACGTACATGCCTGCCTTAAAGTAAGCTTCATCTCTGCCCACGTATTTGCCATGGGATTGAGGTCTGCTCCACTAGGCTGCCAGTCAATTAAATGAACCTCAGACTACTCTGCAAATCATTCCTCAACCACACGTGAAATATGTATTGGGAACTGGTCTTGCTGGAACTGAATGACACCATGATTCTGAAGTACTTGTAATGAAGACACTATGATAATTACTCATGAAGTCATGACATATAAGTACTGAATACTGTCAAAGTGCCCTCCAATACTATGAAACTTCCCTACACCGCGACTAGAAATCCAACCTCAACATGAAATAGTTACATGACCACGAGACGGTAAATTTTGTGCTCGACTGAGAGTTTTTTCCTTCAAACAAGCAACACGGTCACGTAATCCACCATGACAAAGCCTTCGGAGCGCTGTCTGCCTACTACCAGGAAAGTGGGAAGCTTCCCTTAGCTGTCTAGACGTCCTTAGTGGATCTAACCGGGCTTCATTTACTATTCTCGTATCTTACACCTTGGTAGACAAATGAGGACGAACAGGAGATCGTAAATTACCAGTTTGACTTATAGTACAATATTGCCGAATCAATTGCTTGGCTACAGTGGCCGATATACCCATTCATCTGCCTCCTACAGTTGCTGGATAGCACTCCAACTCCCATAAGGTAATTATTGAATAACGTCTGTCCATGATCAGCAATGCTCTTATGTTAGTTGAGAGCAGCAAAGAAACAAGCTAGTAACTGGAATATAAATAATACTTCCAGTAAACGCCCCTTGTGGAGAACGATTTGGTCAATACCGCGCAAGGAATCTAAAAATGGTGTAAGGAACATAATAATAATAAGAAAAGTTTTATAAATTTATTTTCATATATAAGAAAAGTTGTTTTAACAAAATGAATTTTTATACTGCCTTAACACATATAAAAATATGAATTCTGTATATAAACCTACATATATAAAGCATCTACAGGACTGTTCTGTTACGAAAATAATAGACGGAATTAAATATCTTTCCTTACGCAAGCGCTAAGTTTGTTTCGCTATTACTAACCTGAACCAATATCTTATCTTCTTTATCTAAAATCACTAATGTGTAACAAAGTGATCCTCTTAGCGCAGTGTTGAGCAAATTTCAATTGAATTAACAAGTAACAATTAATCTATATGTTTAATTGTTAGTTCAATTAACAATTGAAATAAGTAGTTAATGGACAATTCTTAACTGCAGTTGGCCATTAATCAATGAGAATCAATTGCAATTAATCAATCAATTAAAAGTAATTGCTGTGAGAAGTAATTACTATAGTCCTTAAATTCAGTCTTTAAATTCAATGGAATATAACCTACAATTAATTCAATTGCAATTGATTTTCACAGCAATTACTTTCAATTGATTGATTAATTGCAATTAAAATCAGTCTTTGAATTGCAATGAAATATACTTTACAATTAATTCAATTGCAATTGATTTCCACAGGAATTACTTTCAATTTATTGATTAAATGCAATTGATTTTCATTGATTAATGACCAACATTGTAGTTGTGTAAATATTACATCGTACAGCTGTTTTCAAATATGTATATAAATGAAATGTAAATTGTTTAACGGTTAACTCCTCCTACAATACTGGACCGATTTTGATGATTTCTGGTACAAGATTGTGTCCTGATCAAACTTGGGTTTTCATTACCCTGGTTTCCTTGAAGTGCTTATCTTAAGACGAGTAGAGTGATTCAAACATTTATACCAAACAACAGTATCTCACGACAATTCAAATTACTGATACTTAGACCGTTTATCAATTTCAAGGAATTGACCCAAGTAATCTACTTCAGTTCACTATTTCCTTGTGTTTTCTATATTTTCAACATTTTATGGATATTTAGATGTCTTATTTCTTGTTTTCTTAGGTTAAACTACATAATTGCAAATAGCACGAAAGCACTAATTCAGGTTATTCATAACCAACAGTAAATATACTTTAGGTCAGCTGCTGTGATAGATATGGCCTGGTATTAGGACACCCAATCTGAGAACGCCGATTAATATATAAACAAATTAACATTAAAAGATTTTGAGATGTGGCCATCTTATTATCACAATTATAATCCCCAAATTCTTTTTTTCTTTTCTTCTAGCAGAAATATCAAAAAATGGCGAAACATGTACCTAATTATTGGATCAAAAGATCCAATATGTTTCAAAAATTTTCTTGTACGCCTTATATATAGAAAACTACATACAGTGTACCCAAACCTAAACTATCACTTAACTCAGTATGATATGTTTATTCCGTAGAAAATACGAAAACTCGATTTAGGGACCGTTCAAAAATTTTGTGGCCCCTGATCGAAGATCCAATATATTTCACTCAGTCAAAATGTTCTTATTCGCCTTATTTCTGGAGAACTATACAGGGTGTTTCAAAACAACGTTTGGGAGGTGATTCCTGCCATCAAGATAAGACAAAAAGTATAGACCATCCTGGGTGCACAAGTGCTTCTTTTCAGAGTTATAGTCTGCCGAAAACATGAAAAAATTAACTTTAAAGGTCCATAGATCCAATACTATTGGACCTATAGTAATCGGGTCAAGACTTCACTTAGGAACTAAATATGTGCGCTATCCAAAAATACATATTTCAGAACTCTAAGGTACTCACGCAACAATCTTTATAGAGGGAGTTTGGCTACAGCCATATAATCTGAAGTACTCACCAACTACCTCTATAAAAATTGTTACGGAAGTACCGCAGGATTCTGAATCTTGGATATTCGGATAGGGCTAGTGTTGTAAAAAAAAAAAAAAAAAAAAAAAACTTTTCTTTTTCTGTGAAACTTTTATCAATAAAAATCATCGTTCTTTTTCATGTTTTTTCAAATGTCTGTTTTTTTTTCTGGTAACTATTATTTATTGATTTATGTTGCAGATAATTGAAATAACCAGCAGAACTTGAATAGAAGACCTCGTAACTTCTCGTAACTCCTTTGTTTCTTTGTACCTATACGAGCAAAATTGTGTGATTAGTGTACATTTGATTTCATTTTTCTTCACTAGTAACTCGTGATGTACTCTAGTAGTAGTAGTTATAGTCTCGAATAGTAATAGTCTCGTTGTTGTAAACAATAATTTCATATGCAAAATTTTCTCACCACTTTACATCTTAGTTCCAGTAATGTTGCTGGGAAATACAAGGTGTTTCAAAATGAATTTTGGGGTTTAAGAGGTTTGTAGTACTTATTACACTTAACATACAATTATAAACAATACATCAAGTAAAAGAGCAACTCAAACAGTTTTTGCTAAAAGTGTTCAATGTGAGCACCATTCGACATACGCCACACGTGGGGTTGATAGGCGAGAAAGGCCCATAAACTTTCTCTAAAACAAGAGTAGTTTCCTAAAGAACAAACTGTTTTATAGGAAGTATTTTTTGTCATAAAAGTGTATTCATACGCACTCTTTGTCTGTTCACGAGGCGGACAGTGAGATTTGGAGATGTGAAGGTGCTATTAGCTTGTACTAGTTGTCCTCACTCACAACGAGTAGTTTTGAATTTTGATGTATAACACCAATATAATTTAAATACTAATGTGTTACAATGATTGAAATGTATGTTTACACACACAAAAAAATGTAATGTACGTCTCAAAATGAATACCGGAACATTTCAACTACTTCGTACTTAAAATGTGACCACGAGGGAACCAGCCAATTCAAAAGAATTTTGGTAAAGTTTTATTCTCCCAATGGCATCGAAGGCGATGGAACAAGTGGGAAAAACAGCCAAGAATCCTCCCAAAAGGAATTACTAATCAGTGAAGTTGCATTTCCTTAAGGGTGACAAGAAATGAATAAGTTTTCTTACTGTGAATAATGATTACGTATTTCGGTGAAGAAACTTTCGGAATCGTTAATATCCGTGCGCAATTATCGGCGTTCGCGTTTATTCGTAAATAATAAATATGGGCCTCATCATTATTACATACACGAAAAATATGTTATCTATTTATGTTAAATAAACATGCGTGTGATAATCAGAAGGTTAAAATATAAATATTAATATATATATATATATATATATATATATATATATATATATATATATATATATATAGTGAGTGTTAATCCTAATGCCAAGTGATATATTGATTATATAATTATAATTGTGTGTATACCATGATAATATTTCCTTCAGCAGGATAAATAATTTCCTGTTTCTCATGCATATATTTATATTTTTATTTTTTGTCATGTTGATCGTGCAGTTGACGTAGCACAGTGCAGGTGTAGGGGGATACTATCTCTCTTATTTAAACATTAGGTGCTCAATTTTACGTCCCATGATCCTTACGAACTTCCTTTCCGAGGTTATAAGAGACGTTTCCAGAACTAGAACTAAAGTTATATGAGACTGTAGGTGAGGGAATTTCAATTCGTATCTTTAACTGCATCGTGGACTCGTCAGTGACTGGGGTATACGGCGTGGTATCCTTATCAGTCATGTTTTGGTCAAACTCCTCACGAATATAATAGCTCCAGAAACCAGATTCCGTTGTATCTTGGCGCTCCTTCCCAGGGACTAATGCTTCTTTAGGAGAGAGTAAACCATTGTACTGTGCTGCAATATATTCAATGCCTTATATTAGTGTATATTGTATTTCAATACTGTGATATTTAATTTGATAATGGCAACAAAGCATGAACTAGAAACATTACTCGAAGCAGTTAACAAATTATCCGCGGAATTACGTGAAACTAAGGAGTGTATGCAGAATAACCACATCGAGTTAGTATACAAGTTTATATTTTAAAATCAGAAGTAACTGAACTGCGTCAGAAATGTAATGTGTCAGTCCAAGAAATCACTAACGCTATTCAAAATACACAAACAGACTTCAATGTATTTAAATTAGAAATAAAAGTTGAAATCGAAAACGTAAGACAGGAATTTAGGGAGCTCAAAACGGAAGTAGACAATCGGTTCAGTGAAGCTAAAGTTCAAACTCAACCAGCTGACAGATACGCGGAATGAATTGTTACATACTATTGAACAAGTTGAAATTCAAAGTAGTAGTTCTTTAATGCAACTAAAGCATGAATTTTAACAAATCTCTGAAATGCATGAACGTAAAATCGTAGATATTGAAAATAAGATATGCTATTATGCTACAACCAAAGCATGCTGGCGGATATTGAAAGTAAGATTCCAGTTAATCAAGCACAGGTAGTTGAGTGCATGCAAAAGATAGCTTTCAATGAAAATAGGGTAAATAATACTAATATGGAAATTGATCGCATTAATTTCGATCCCGAACCCAGATACTGTTGTACTTTTCCTAACGGCAGACAGAGGAAACAGTGCATGCACATGTGTGTCTACAAAACTGTTTGAGTTGCTCTTTCATTTGATATTATGTCTAATTGTAAGTTAATTATAATTGATACTAGAAAGTTTCGAAACCCTAGTATTCATTTTGAAACACCCTGCATTGCATCAAATTATCTCATCCTATATTTATGTCTTGTATGCACATAGTATATCAGGGCCGGCCCTATTCAATTTGCCGCCTCCCCCTTTCTCCAGAAAGAACAAATCTTAAAAGTCACGATTTTAAGTATGCTATTCCAGCATGAACAACGAAAGGAAGTGAAAGTGTACTTGCACTCAGAAAGGCTTAAATACTACAAATACAATCTCGCTGTGTCTGTTTTTTCTTTAAATAGTAATTTATTATGTTAGTGAAAGATAAAGCTAACTCACCTGAAACATGGTAACCCTTTTTATAAAATTCAATATCGAGCTTCAATCTCAATACATCAGTTTACGATTCCAGTGTAACTAGCTTTTTAACTTTATTTCTTGATTTTCCTTGTACATCTGTTATATTTTTTTTAAAAAAAAACTTGTTTCCATCTTCAATGATAAGGAACTTGCTTGTTATAAAGACAAGACTAGCTTTCACATCAGAATTGTCATAACTAACTAAATGGAAGAGATGTTCGAGAATTAAGTTCTTGTATTTGACAACAATCAAGCAATTTATGCTGGGATTTATTTGGCCATTTGCTTTAGCATTGTCCATGTGACCTTAAAGTAATGCGACCTAAACATGATTTATGAAGGTAGTATTTAAATAGAAGGTCAACTTAGTAAATTTAACTCCCATCATCATGAAGCCTTTTTCCAACAAGAAATATTTAATTTAAATAATGTACTTATGACAAATTTTGCCGCCCCTCCAAACTTGCGGCCCCGTGCAAATGCACGTGTTGCACATATGGTAGAGCCGGCCCTGCATATCACATATATCTAGTAAATAAATTATTTATGTATTTATTTAGAAAAATACTAGTAGGCACATTAGTATTAGTTTTTACTTTTAGACAAGTTATATGCATTTTATACTGTACGTGATATTATTTTCGTACTTGTTAAAGGTTTGCCTACTTTCACGAAATTTTTTTTTTCATTTATACTTTTATATTTTGGTTGATATTGGTGAAACACTGCTGAATTCCGGATTGCTAAGGTATTATTTTCATTCATTTCTCATCATCTCCGTCTCGTTTAGCCTAGTCTAGGCCTATAATTTTTATCATCATATCTATCACCAGATTTGTATATTGGCATAACATATATTTCTTTACATTTTGAAGGAAATACTCCAGTCTTTAACGATGCGTTACATATAATGGCTAAATTTGACGCTATTTCATTACTACTGGCTTTAATGACATAATATAGAATATCAGGTCATGGGGTAGTATTCCCCTTAATTTTAATGATTGTTTCAATTACTTCTTTTTGCGTTATAGATGGAATACAAATCGATACACAATTATCATTATATTCTGTTAGTTTCATAACCTTACTTTTTTTTTTTTTTTTTTTTTGGTTGGAGTCAATTAAAAGAATTATGAAATACAACTTTAAAACTTTTTGCTATGTCTATAATTTCTGACACTGATGTATTATTGTATTTTTCTGTTTTGGTATTTGTTTGTTATGTGATTTTTTGAATGTTCCCCGGAAGTACAAACTCTCTTTACAAATACTGTTTTCCAACGTTGAAAAGTAAAAATTTTGTAGCCTCTAGACAGTTCTTTTTGACCAACTTTCTTAAATTGGAGTACCTCTGATACCATATTTTGTTATTTGATTGTTTGGCCTATACAAAATTTTTGGTTTCTTCTTTATTATTAATTTAAAGCTTCTATTCATCCACGGGTTCTTATAAGTCGTATTATTATTATTATTATTATTAATAATAATAATAATAATAATAATAATAATAATAATAATAATAATAATAATAATAATAATAATAATAATAATAATAATATGAACATGAATAGTTTATTCCTGGGCGTGGAAATTTTACAAACTCTCTTGAGCTCTCCACAGACCTCTAGGTAATGGATAGCCTGGAGTACCACTTTCCTTCGACCATCTTCAGTTTCTCCAGGAACTTGAGTTCCGTTTTTAGATGAATATATATTTAGAAAATAAGCAGTCATGAACGTACGGTGAATTCAAGTTGTCCCCTCCCTTCCAAACAAAGAAAAAATATATATCCTCCTTCCCTGTCTTATCTGTCTGAGTACGGGTCTGCTTCTCCATAACTGCGAATAGTTGAGCTGAAATCTAGAATTAAGAACAGAATATAACATTTAGCTGGCAACTCTGTTCTGTTCCTAGCTGTAAAGTTCAGTCAGTGCAAATAGCGCGGCAACCATTTATAAAGGGGACAGGAGGGAATCACCCACTCTTCATCACAGAAATCATTCCTCTCTACTGTGTGTGCATGTGTGTGTGTGTGTGTGGTGCAGCTAATAATGGGATTTGACGAGGCAAACAAAAGACGATCGAAATGCATGAGGTTGATCGTGTGTTATGTCCATCGTCTACTAGTAATGCTGTATAATATACGTTACCTTTCGCTCAGATATGTGTCAAGATTGCCCGATAAAAGGATATTGTTTCTTTCTTATTTTTATTCTTCTTTTTTCCTTCTAAATTTATATAATGTGCTACTGTTATTGAGCATACAATGACTAACAGGAAGATGGGGATGAAATAAGCAGGGGTTGTGTGAGAGTAGATTCATCAAATTCTGGCTTTATTTCTCATTATCCCTAACGATGGTGGTGCACACAATCAGCTAAAATGGCAGCGAAATCTCGGAGGAAGGGAGAACACATTGCAATTAAAATTAAGCGAGGTATATATATTGTAAGTACAAAAGATTGGGGATGGGAGGGGGGACTCATCATTGATTAAAAACTCATTTGCTAATATATATATATCTACAATGTAAGAGCTGTTTTATAGTAGGACTTGTCAATTTTGGAAATTGAATGTGCATTTCTAAAATTTGTTTCTCTCCGCTAATATTTAATTATAGATCACTGACGTTAACAAAGAAGCATTTTCTCGATTACTAACTATTAGATGTGGGGTTGCAGTCATTCTGTATCTATTGTTCTTTGTTCTTCTATAGTCACATGCTCTGGATTCTTGATCAGAGTTATGAGATCATTATTTCCCTGATGACGACTTTTCTGTATTTCTTTTTTTTTTTTTAAATTTATAAATTTCTTCTATGTGTGCCCAAATAGTTAGAATAGCAGGTCATTGGAGAGTTCGATTCTGGTGGGAATACAGAATTTTTCGTAAAACAATTGGTCAGTTCCTTGAATTACGAGTAAAACGTATGCGAATTCCGGTCTAAAAATCCAACAACGGCCGCAATGGGAGCTGGTGCAGTGATGCCAACAGGAAATGCCATAAATTTCCAACTCCAGAGGCAAAAAAATCCCATTTTGCATCTTAATAACCCACGCTATATTATTATTATTATTATTATTATTATTATTATTATTATTATTATTATTATTATTATTAATAATAATAATAATAATAATAATAATAATAATAATAATAATAATAATAATAATAATAATAATAATATGGAGATTTATGTATGTCGTGTATTACTTTTTCCAATTTCTAGTTGAATTATCAATAAATTTCGATCTTTCGTCTTTATAAAACAGTTTGTGAATAACTATTCTCCTTAATCGAGAACAAGCATATTTTGTTATGTTGTCAGAAATGCAGTCGACAACTTCGTATCAACATCTTATACTGAGCCGAATGATAGAGAAAAGTTTTTTCTTCACACATTTAATGTGAAACATTTGAATATTGATTGTTTCTAATTAGATATTCGACTTTCTTTTTCTCATATGTTCATTACTTTATTTTCTTCTTTCCTCAAATATCAGAGCACAAATTTCTTTTCTTAATACTTTATTTTTAAGAATACCATTTGATTAAGTTACTCCTCACTAGCATGGACTTTGCTGATTACAAAGAAAAAACTTCAGACTAAAAGTTGATAACATTGACACGTTACTGATGACTCATTATATTTACTTCCTGCTCGTAAAGAATTTGGTTGCCGTAGATTATATCTTTCATCTTGAGACAAAAAGGCGTATCTCATTTCCTTAACTTTTCCAGGAGACCCCAAATTTAAACCTTCTGTCATTATTTATTTATTTATTTATTTCATAAGGACAACACAACAGGCTTAATGCCCAGTTATAGTGTCGTATACAGAATTATTTAACATACACTATTATACATACATTATATACATACACAACTATACGTTATCTAATTATACAAAAGTTATTGCGTGATAATTCTTTTGAACTTGTTCTGTGACATACTAAACACATCTATTACATGAAATCTAATCATTTCATTATATGAAGCACACATTCTCCACAGAGGAGACTTATGTTATATTTTTGTTCTTGCTTTTCTACAATAGAATGTCCCAGCGTTTGCTGTTCTAGTGTTACCTGTTGGAACACGTAATAATACTTCTGAAACTAATTCCGGACAATCAATTTTACCATTTAATAATTTATGTAAGAACAGCAAATCAAAAACACATCTCCTTTTTTCTAATGTTTGAAAATTAAAATTCCTTATCAAGTCTTCATAGAGGACATACTTTGGGTAGAAACCGGTTTTCTTGTAGGCAAGCATTTTTAAGAATTTAACTTGTATATTTTCTATTGCATCAGTGTATTTAGTGACATTCGGTGTCCAAACAGTATTCTAATTTTGACCTCACATATGAAAAATATAACCTTATAAATGTTGATTGTTTGCAGAAATCCTGTCCTATTCTATAAATTAAACCTAGGTTTCTATATGCACTACTCGTTATCGCGTCAATGTGTTGAGTAAAGGTTAAGTTGCTATCAAATTTAACTCCTAGATCTTTGATAGTATTTAGAGTAGACAAGGAAGTGCCACTTATTGTATATGTGAAGTTAATTTGATTTTCTTTCCTCGTGAAAGATACAGATTTACATTTGGAAACATTCAGGACTAATTTATTCTTATCACACCACATTTGAATACTCTCTAGATCTTGTTGAAGTTTCACGCAGTCATCAATTGAACTTACTTTGGAGCAGGGGTTCCCATCCCCCCCAAAGCTGATGGCGCATTTCCCCCCAAAAACTAATAATCTCTTCCCTCCTCAAAACTCAAGTCCTCTAAAAACAATTGCCCAGTGTAGCAGTAGTTTTTATAGTACTAGTAATTGTTATTTTTGTTGTTGTTTTTATTTCCTGTAGTAGTATTATAGAATGCTTGTAGTAGTAGTAGGGGCAGTAGTAATTATAAAAATGGCATTACTTTTATTAGTAGTCTTGGTAGTGTACAATACTAAATATGTTCTATAAGGATATTGAAGGGTATAAAAACTTCTACACACTGTGTATGGCACAGGTATTCTTTTTTACAATTAGTAGTATTATTTTTTTCTTTACAAAATATTGATATAATTCCCTTGTACATGAAAAGTAAGACGCAAGTTACAAGTTATTGAGTTTGATACCAAAAGAAAATGTTATCCTCGAAATTAGCCTACACAAAGAAGTGATGTCCAACAAAAAACATTCCTGTAAAAGAGCCAAGTACGAGTGGCCTTAAAAAGAATTGAAATCACAAAAATAGGCGCCAAGTTCTGGTGGACAACAGTTATAAGCACTCACTGGCTCACTTCAAATTTAGATTTGAAATTTGGCTGTTGTCTGTATGGTTACCACTAGCTCACAATTATGTCAAACTACTTTATAATTTCCAACAGACAGCATAGGCAAGTTTCAAATCTAATTTTGAAAGTAATTCCTTGAGTGTTTGTAACTGTTGTTCACCAGAACTTGGCGCTCATTTTTGTGATTTCACTTCTTTTTAAGGCCGCTCATACTTTTTTTTTTTTTTTTTTTTTTTACAGGAATGATTTTGTTGGATTAAATTATTACTGGTCGTGGTGATGACATTAACCTACCCTTGATGTCCTTTGTAGAGTAATAATTTTTTTCTTTGCTCACTCGACAAAGCAAATTTGTCTACAATATCGCTGTTGGGAATGCATTCTAAAATGTCTTTTTCGGAAGAAAGGACAAGCATGTCGGAGAGCCATACATCTCCCATGCTGCTTCTTAGTCTATTTTTTACATCTTTACTTTACTCATAATCTTCTCTGCTGAGCAACTCGTTCCTGGTAATGACAGAAGTATCTGGCATAATATTGTTAGGTATGGAAAACCAGACATATTCAACAAACACCTGTAAGGCCTAATGAATCCTTTCTTCACCCACTGATCCAGTGATCTTTGTTTGGCCATTTTATCGTCATTATTTACACCATCAGATTTGTCCTCACAAGAATCTTGGAAGTCGTCTTCATTATTTTCACTCTGACTCCCGTCACTCGAGCAAAGTACATCGGCCAAATCAATGTTCGGATAGCTTACTTTGTACAATTTACTAAACACATTAACTTCTTCACAAAGTTCTTCACACTCGATGCCATAATACTCACACAAATCACTGACAAGAACCGGGCTTAGAGTACCATCCATGCTCCCAGCAGAAAATGGGTAAATTACCTACACAAAGCGATAAACCGACCAGCCCATCCTTTCATATAGCAACTTGCGCGGTACTTCATTCATAGAGTTTCTAAGCAGGGGGTAGGGGGATTCATTCTCGAGATTTTAAAAAAAATCGCATCGTGTTCCAATGTTATTCTGACGACAGCAAAATTACTTATTCGACATTAGAGTAAAATTCTTCCCCAATTTTTTTATTCCCCCCCAATTTTTTTCTCGATGGCACAACTTGCGCCATTCATCCCTCCTGTGGGCGGCCCTTCTCTCTTAAAACGAACCAACCTTTCCTTTCATACGGCTACTTGCGTGGTACTTCATTCATCGAGTATCGAAGCAGGGGGTACGGGGGTTCACCCCGGAAAATTTTTGAAAATTAGCTTCTCAAAATCGTGTTTTAATGCTATTTCGACAGTAAAATTGCCAGTTCGAAAGTAGAGTAAAATCCCCCCCAAAATTTTTCTCAATGGCGCAGCTTGCGCCATACATCCCACCTGTGGGCGGCCCTGCTTTGGAGTATAATTTGAGATCGTCGGCAAAAAGAAGAACTTGAGAAGTTTCAATGCATAGAGGAATATCATTAATAACAAGAAGAAACAACAGAGAACCTAGATTAGATCCTTGAGGGACTCCTGATAGAGTATTAAATTTTTCAGTAACAAATCCTTTGTATCCTTTGTATTCTATCGTCTTGTTTTAAAATTTAGTTTGGTCTCCTTCGTTTGAGGTGTAATGAGGTATAATTACGAGATGGAACTAAATTTAAAGAAAAAGACGGTAGAATAAGTAATGAGGAAAGGTTTAAACTTGTCTCCTGAAAAAGTTCAGAAAATGAGATACGCCCCTTTTTCTCGAGAGAGACGATATATAGGGAAAAATCCCGCATATGTTCCAAATTTTGACAAAAATTCTCTTTTTTCCATTCCGGATAATTAAGGTCTAAATATCCCACAAAATGGGATTTTTGCCACGAGTTGACATCACTGAGCTGATAAGCTTTTTTAGGGTTGCCAGATCTTAAGGTTCTCTGGTATATTTTAAGATTCAATTATTTATTATCCCTGTAAAACGGCATCTTTTCCGTTTTCTTTAAACAAATATAACAAATAATAGTCTTGAACATTCTAAAAATGTTTTTATACGATTTTGTTAGTTTATTTTTTTTTATTTTTTAAATTATAGGAGCTGATTACTCACACACTGTTAACGACATAACCCAGTGATGTAAGTTACAAGGAACTTATATGAACGTGTCATCCGAACATCCAAATCAAACCTAGTGTATTCGATAAACGTAACAAAGATATGTTCATGCACAAAAAATTAGGTGCCATGAACAACGAAATGAGTCCCTAGGGCTCATTAACCCTGTTAGTATAAAGAAAATCGTAGACTCGCAGTGAAATAGCCATTGTATCAACACTGTTCATTGGAAAGTAATGGTTTATAGTTCATTCTTTTCAGTATGAAACAAGATTTCCACAGATGGTATGTATTGGGACTCATAACGTACCTGAACAAGGAAAATTGGAAAAATATCGAAAAAATTCCCTCTAGAAATTCCTACCACCAACTTTGGACCCCTCTGGAGTGGCCCCGGGTAAAATCACAGGACCCAAGTGTATCTCGAAAAATAATATAGGGAATAAGAAATGTGTGTACCAAGTTTTGTTTTGATAGACAGAATAGGTATGAGCGGAAAAGTGTATTGGTATACAAGCTTTTCGCTCATATCTATTCCGTCTATCATTATAAAACTTGGCACACTCATTTCTTATCCCCTATAGCATTTTTCGAGATATATTTGGACTGTGTGCTTTTACCCGGGGTCACTCCAGAGAGGGATTTCTGGAGGGAATTTTCTCGATATTTTCCCAATCTTTCCTATTCAAGTACGTTATGAGCTCCAATACATAGATCTTCTGGAAAGCTTGTTTCACGCAGAAAAGAATAAACTAAATTCTTTATTTATTCTTTAAATGGAGCTTATTATATACCATGACTTTCCAATGAACAATGTTGATACATAGTATTTCACTGCGAGTCTACGTTTTTTTTTTATATACTAACAGGGTTAATGGGCCCTATGGACTTATTCCGTTGTCCATGGCACCTAATTTTTTGTGCATGAACATATCTTTGTTATGTTTATCGAATGGACAAGGTTTGATACGGAAGTCCGGTTCACAGGTTCATGTCCTTTCCTTGTAAGTATTCAGAGAGAAAATAGAACAGATTGCGTTTTTACCTCCAATCTAGCCGACATCCCAAACTTATGATTAATAAAAATTTGGTTTTAGCATCTTAGCCTTTATCTGTCAACTTTGTCTTGATCACATGGCAATTTCGATCGATCTCGATATTCTGATTTAAGTACAGAAGCTACTGTAAACTAATAAAAGCATTAACTTTAAGGGCTGTGAATTTACGTATGCAAGATAGCCCTCCCACCCCACTTTAGAAAATTTAAACGATGACTAGGTCATTCGTTTGTACTACGTTTTTGCCGTTTGTTCAGCAAATATTTTCATTTGTACCATTTTCCTTATAGGATTACTTGAGAGGTCAACTGGGGGGCTATCTGGCGTCAAGATAGCCCCCCGTATCACAGCACAAAAAATTGAAATACACTATTCGAAAGCAAATCGTTTGTACCGAAAAAGGTTTTGTTTGTACCCTGATAGTTTTCGAGAAAGAGGAGATGACATTTGAAGGGGGGGGAACTATCTTGGCGCCAAGATAGCTCCCCGTATCACAACACAAAAAACTGAAATACACCATTCGAAAGCAAATCGTGTGTACCGTTTGTAGCGAACAAAAGTTTTGTTTGTACCCTGGTAGTTTTCGAGAAAGAGGGAATGACATTTCGTGTAACACTTGTCAAAAATAACCAATAACATATACATTTACATTTAGTTTGTCTAGAGTACCAGCACCATATCCGCCAGCTTCATGGAATGTTCATGAGCAGACAGTACAGGGTAAATCACGGACAATTAACTTCTGTGAAGCATGGAACAACGGTTTTCAGGGCAGGAAGGATCAAGTTTTGGCAACCACAGTGATAGAGCAGGCAAATTTTGGCAAACCACCAAAGAAAAGAGTAAAAAAAAAAGTCAACAGTTTAGTTCAGAGAAGAATTCCGAATTTGTGATTGACGTACATTAAGTTATAAAAGTATGTGTTTTCATCTCAATTTTATTATACTAAATGCATTTAAGACACTCAGCATATTATTGTAAGACTATTATTCATTGGAGTATTTTAATTTCGTCCTTATGAGGGGGCATACAGAGGTCTTGATTTGTTTGTTGGTACTGTTTTATGAATATTTAAAAAAAAATAATAATTCTGATATACTGATCAAATTTTCGTCAGAAATGATCAAAATATGGAATTTGTACGGTAGTTGTAGAATACTGAGTTTTTTAAGTTCTTGTGTTTCTTGTATATATTCTAAATAAATAAAATATAGATGTACCTATGAAGAACAAAATGTAAATATGGTAATGGTAAAATGCTGAGTTTTTTTTTTTTTTTTTTGCCACCCACCATTTATTATGTTTAAATGCTATTGAAGTGTATGTGTGTGCTTTTAATAATGGAATAATGTGTGAATTAAACAATGTAAGTGTTATCTAGAAAGTCGAAATGTAAAAATGTTTCTAGACAGACTAAATAAAAATGTATATGTTATTGGTTATTTTGACAAGTGTAACTGATGTGAATACTTTGAGGGTAGAGAAGTAAATTTGTTTTTATTTAAATTATCTTTTTTATTTTATTTTTACTTTAATTCTCTATGAATAGAATAAAGTTAAGTGTACTCTTTTTCAAACTGGGCTGCTTTGTTGTTATTTTTTATTTCTGATTTAGTAAGTAAATGTTATCATTTTTTGGCTGATTTATGTGAGTATACTCTTTTTAGTCAAAATATTTAATAATGTCGTTTTCATTGAATAATATTTACCAACTTGAACAAAAGCGCTAAAACTTAGAAAATAATAAAAGCGCTACAAAGCAGAAAATAATAATTATAAAATTCTTAAAAGCAGAAAATAATAATTGTGTTATCTATAAAAGATTTTAAAGTTGTGTCAAGTCAAATACATTCATTAATCATAAAATTACCATCCAAACTAATTTTTTATTAGTCATTAATTTGCTTGATTTGACACAGATTTCAATTCTTTTTTGCAGATGACAAGATGAATTATTTTCTGCTCTCAAGCGCTTTATTATTTTTATTTTCTGCTTTTGGCATTACTGCTTTATCGCCGGACTACACGAAAATCGAAAAAAGGGAATATTATTTAGTTTCTCCCCCAAAATACTAGGTTGTGACTACTTACAAGGGACATCACCCAATTATCCGGCTCCGATTTCAATGAAATTTTTCTTGCTGATAGAGGACATGTATTCATTATTTGTGATAACAGAAATTTTTGCCATGGTGCATGTTTTCTATTTTTTATCATTGTTAAGAGTTGTGATGTGGTTATTAGAGATTACTTCAGAAGTCCTTTACTTCACTTTGTAAACGGAGTGTTAATGAAAGAACAGCCATGTAGATACATGTAAGGCCTAGGGGGAAGTCGTATGGTAGGTATGATCTTGACGGCAGCCATCTTGAAATCCGCCATTTTGAATTAAGGTCAAATTCTTAAAATGGGAATAGAGTAATACTTTACATAATTTCTGGTTAGAATTTAATCAGAAAGACAATGGTGAAGTTAGTTTTAAGATACGCCCATTTGGGGAAAAGTTATAGGCATATTAATTGTTTATACTTACTATGTGCCTAACTCCCTTACCTCCGCTTCTAACCCGCGTATTAATGATAATAAGTGGACAAAAGTTTCGGTAAATATATTACGCCTAGAGGGAAGTGATAGGGTAAGGGTATCCTTGACGGCAGCCATCTTGAAATCCGCCATTTTGAATTAAAGTGAAGTTTTGAAAAATAAAAACTATAGCATGTGACACCTTATTTTAAAAGCAAATTTTCCCAAAAAGCCAATGGTATGCTTATTTTTGTTCTATAGTTAACCAGTATGAATTTAGTACTGCTTCTAATGTGCATCAAACGTCCATTATTGGATCTTTCAAATTGGCAACACTCCTAATTTTCATCGCATATTTTAAGATTCAAACTGGCACTTTGCAAATCTTGCCATGCCACATGTTTTCTAAATTTATTACATGTTTTTAAGAGTTGCGATTTGTCAGTTCGTGAATAGTGTGGGGATAGGCATCCAGCAATCTTCCTCAATTTTGAAGACTTACAATGTAATAATTTATTTTAAACCAGAATACATGAGGAACCTATGGACCAATGTAACGTAAAGAAATACAAATGAAATTATAAGAAATTGGTGTTATACGAACACAAAATTATCAGGAAATGTAGCCTACATGTTTTATTGTTTTATTTTATGACAAACAATAAAATGTTTTTAATAAATACAACTTTAAAGGAACAGCAGCAATGATAGAGAATATCAAAGAGGCATAATAAGCCTGTTCCCAACACGCTGTTTGTACAATGAAAAAAATATTTTAAAAAAATGTAACTTGTTTATAAAGAGGGTAACCTAATCGAGTTCCCGATCAATACTGATTATAAATCTTTCAAACATGAACCATCGACAACAATCGCTAGAAAACGAATGACTTTTTGGTCTGAGTAGCTAAAAAATGCCATAGAAAATAAATAAATAAATAAATATACAATAAAGAAATAAATATAAAACAAAACAAAAGACCATTGATTTATACAATAATCATATTTCGCTTTCCTTTTTGAAGTGAATTTTCATTTGATTTCTCGTCTCATCTACTATCAATTACAAGCTACGTCTTCGGTATTACCTGAATGCAAAGTTGGAGTTGTTTCGTTGTGTGATGATTCATGTCAGTAAATGAGTTTTTGAACGGCAGGTAGGAAATAAATAATTACATGACATAGGAAATAAATAATTACATGGCAAGTCTTCAAAATTCAGAAAGATTGCTGAATGCCTATCCCAACACTATTCATGAACTGACAAATCGCAACTCTTAAAAACATGTAATAAATTTAGAAAACATGAGCCATGGCAACAATTGCAAAATGCCAGTTGGAATCTTGAGACATGCGATGAAAATTAGGAGTGTTGCCAATTTGAAAGATCGAATAATGGGCGTTTCGTGCACATTAGAAGCAGTCCTAAATTCATACTGGTTAACTATAGAACAAAAATAAGCATACTCCCTAGCATAGTATGTGACACCCCATTGGCTTTTTTTTTGGGAAAATTTGCTATTAAAATGAGGGGTCACATACTATGGTTTTCATTTTTCAAAACTTCACTTTAATTCAAAATGGCCGATTTCAAAATGGCTGCCGTCAAGGATACCCTTACTGTATCACTTCCCTCTATGCATTATATATTACCAAAGCTTTTAATCACTTATTATCAGTAATACGCGAGTTAGAAGCGGAGGTAAGGGACGTAGGCACATAGTAAGTATAAACAATATGCCTATAACTTTTTCCCAAATGGGTATATCTTAAAACTATCTTCTCCATTGCCTTCCTGATTAAATTCTAGCCCGAAATTATATAAAGTATTACTCTATTCCCATTTAAAAAACTTGACCTTAATTCAAAATGGCGGATTTCAAGATGGCTGCCGTCAAGGTCATACCTACTATACGATTTCCCGCTAGGTCTTACATGTATCTACATGTCTGTTCTTTCACTAACAGTCCGTTTACAAATGGAAGTAAGGGACTTCTGAAGTAATCTCTAATAACCATATCGCAGCTTTTAACAATTATAAAAAAAAATAGAAAACATGCACCATGGCAAAAATTTCTGTCATTACAAATACTGAATACATGTCCTCTATCAGCAAGAAAAGTTACATTGAAATCGGAGCCGGACAATTGGGTGATGTCCCTTGTTAGATACAACAGTTAACCTCTACTTTTAAGCATATTATTATTATTATTATTATTATTATTATTATTATTATTATTATTATTATTATTATTATTATTATTATTATTATTATTATTATTATTATCTCCTTCTTAGCGCTTTTATTATTTTCAACCTTTTAGCGCTTTTGTTGAAGTCCGTTAATATTTTTTTTTTACAAAAGATTTTATTTTCTGGCTTTTAACATGTTTTTGAAGTCGGTTATTTTTATTTGAAGTTTATTTATTTTTTCCAGTTTTTCGTTATCCTAGTAATTTATTAGACTTAAACGAAAGATAGGGCACCAACTTTCTATAAAATTGATTAGCCTACGAAACAGGCGTAAATCCGTCTACACGTTGCGGAATCATACGTGAATATAAATATGATACACTATTATCTGTTGAGCAGTTTCAAGTTATGCGTGAACATGCACACAATGAAGTCTGCTAATTGCGATATTAAACATTCAGACTTTGACATTGAAGAGTTTCATAATATAGCTCTAAAGTTCTTATTAACTTAAATCCCAGAAAGAAGCCATACTTATAGTGATTTCGATTGCAAAACTTTTCCATAAATTGTGACATTTTTGGAAGACATTTTGAGGTTTTGAACACTTCCGCTCAGACAGTATACTCGTTTGCCGCAAGCTTGCTTGTCGCTTTTGGTTCGCTTTTGCTTATACACAAAAACTTACTTTTGTTTAGCGCAAGCTATGGTGCAGCCAACCCAAGCTTCACTTGCGAGAAGTTTTTCTTTAAATTAAAGTAAAAAGCCAGCGCGCGTTCGATTTTCATTTGTTCCCAACAACCACGTGACGCTAAATCTTTCGGCGCCAAGGTAGTGTTCGCGTTGTTAGCGTCTTTTTAGCATTCACCTTGAATAAAGGATAAAATTTAATTACTTTTTAAATTGTGCTGTCTAGTACTCTACTCCCACATACATATAATATTGCTCTTTATTTCCTCATATTTCGGTAATCATAAGGCATAACGAACTGTAGTATTTATCAGTGGCGGCCAGTGGATTGTGGTTTCGGGTGTTGCAGTACGAACGATAAGAGACAGGAGATATAAAATTGACTCATTGACTAATCAGCATAACTTTAGATGCAAATGCTATGTGACGTGTGAAATTAAATAAAATTCTGTTTTTAAAAAATAAAAAAAAAATGCAGAACATTTTATCCGATTAATCACCTTAATTAATTAGTAAGTTCATTCTCCTCTCTTTGATTGGAGCAAATCTGTCTAATACATGCTGGTTGAACTCTGGTATTCTTATTGTCAGGTCTTTTTCGATGGAAAGCATAACCAATAGTGATAACCTTTTTTGGGACATTCCTTGAAAGTGTCAATTTTTTTCATGTAGGAAAATACTTTTCGTCTTTTGTTGACGCCATAGGTACAGTTAAAATTAATTTCAGAAGCTTTGTAGATTCACTAAATATTTTTTCTAGATTATTGTGAACGATTCATTCTAGCAAACTCAGTCCCTGACAGTGATCCGAATTCCTCTTCAGCGTTGACTGAAGAGAGTTCGTAACAGAGATTAGTGTTAAAAAAAATGTCCATTGAACACACTTTATTCACAGTTTATCCAGGAAAATTTAAAATAAATTGAGGAAATGTATCTAGTGCAAACAACATTACTGCCATAAAACATCCTGTAAATTTAAGCTGGATTTTTTTTCGGACACTCTCCTGAATTGTCCTTTGCTTGTTTTGTCTAAGCCTTAATTGTAAGTTTTTCCTCAGTTGAAAGCTGGTCAATGTTTTTTGTAAGTTATTTACAGAAGTTACGTTATACAATTCATTCAGAATTTGTAGGTTATTTACATAATTAAAGCACACACAATAAAATTAAATCTAATAAATAAAAACCAAAACAGTTGATACAAAAGAGTTCCGAATTCCGAATGTCACATATTCATACATCAGCACACACACATGTGCGTAAAAGAAAAAAAACTACATTCCAAATCATCCGTCTTGGTTGTTACGCAATGCACGATGAACACAATATACTTCCACATGAGGCGAAACAATACTTATCAATGTGATATGTTCTGGAAGGGAAACCTCGAAACCCGCCAGATGTAAGATCAGCATGTATACCTAACAGAAGGTAAAAGTCGAAGAACATCAAAACAAACAGCACTGCCAGTTCTACACCCAAAAATGTGTGTTGGGAGGGTTTCGATACGTCTATGCAATATATACCTTACTTATTCTGCATCCGAAAAGACGATAAGTAATTCTTAATTACTGCCACTTATATTCTTAACAAAAAAAAAAAAAAAAAAAAAAAAAAAATGATAGAGCAATTGTTTTTAAGAAAAGAGAGAATACATGAGGCGTAAAATAAAATATTTAGCCTACATCAATCGTTTCTCTACTATACTTGTTTAACAGAAAGTCTACAAATGTTAGTCAAGTTTCGAAATTTTTGGGAGGTCAGGACCCGGTGGACCCCCCTCGTGGCTACGCCCCTGAGCATTGCTAACTAGTCCCGAATTCAATGTGGCGTTCCCCATCATACAGTATTATGTGGAAATTATCAAGAGTATAAAATATACTTATTTTATAAAAGAAATATGTATATACTAAAATAGAGATGCAAAAAAGCCGGCTTTTTTGAATCGATGGTTTTTTTTCACATAAAAAGCCGGCTTTTTGGGAAAAAAACGAGAATTTTGGAAATTTTGGCTTTTTTCAATTTCATGATTTTTCTATCTAAATAGCTTTCTTATAGTATATTTTATAGTTAGATAAGAATTCCATGACCTGAATGTGATATTTCGCTCTGAAATTCACCATCAAGATGGATGGAGCACATGTTTTACGAATTAAAGCTAACATGAAGAATGTAGTATTTGAGGATAATTTTAGAGGCTATTTAACTTTATTTTAACTTTTGAGTTATCGACATCTTTTTTCTTCTCTAGTTTGTCATCCGTGTTTCATTTCTAAGAGCTTTTAGTACTCTAGCTTCTAGCGCAAAAGTTAAACTTGCCCGTCAAAGCGTACGTTTTTCAATATATCCGTCAAACCGTACTTCCACATTTCTGTTATACTGTAGCTGTGAAGTGATTTAGCAATAATTTTCCGGACACAACCTTGAATACCGATTTATACAAATAATCAGTATCGGATTTAGAAAAATACCTTAGGAGGATTTTTTCTGATTGTTTCGTTTCCTAAAAAGTCCTAATTTTATTTGGGAGGTGCTTAAAGTTTATGAGTACAGGCATAACTAATATTTCGTTTCGTTTACATGTTTAGCAATAATCTTCCGGATACAACTTTAAAAATCATTTTATACTGAGAATCAGTGGCGGATTTAGAAAAGTATTTTGGGAAGGGTTTTTCTTACTAATGTTTAGTTTTTTTTAAACATTCGTAATTTTTATTTGACGGCAGCTTAAAGTTTATGAGTAAAGGTATAAATAATAGATATTTCGTTTGTTGCAGACATTCCGTAACTTTGGGGAACGGGCTTCAGTCCGAAAGACCGCCCCTCTAACCTTCGCAAAACCGTCACTGCTGGTAATTAGTAATAATAACGATTTAAAAACAATAAGAAAGGAAGTCGCCCAACTCACAGTACACGCACTATTTCTACATTCACAGATGGAATGAAGAAAAGCTTTGTCAGAATGGTCGAATGCTGGTTGAATCCCGGACTTCCCGATAGAAGCGCAAAAGCTAATCACTCAGTCATGTTTGTTGTGCAGTTGTATTTAGCTTAACTTAAATATATTTCGTAGTGCTTTTTTTTGGGGGGGGGGGAGGAAGTTCCGTAATGATATGTTGAATCCCTCTTGTTAAAAATTCAGAAAACTTGAGGATTGGGTAAACTGTGATGGTGGTTTTATAAAACTTAACTGTAGAATTTCAAGAATATACAGAACCAAAAGCTCTAGATGTGCAGCCTTTAAGTGTATCATATAAATCTAAGTATTTCTCTTATGTTTTATTTTAATTTAATTTTGTTTCAAAAAGAGGGTATGGAATATTTTGAAGTAAAAATACTACATACTATTTTGCTAGTTATTTGTGTATTTTTTTAAAAGAAGTGTTTACTTTTAGGGTTGGCTGGTTTACCCCAACTTTTTTTTTTTTTTAATAACTGGTTTAAACCACAAAAATAAAAAGAATGAAAAATGCGAATCGTGTGAACTTCATGGTGACTTTCCAGATATCAAACCACCTGCAATAGTTTTATTTCCCTTTCACCTTTTAATCAAGGTGTCCCATGTTCAATTCTCGGTCGAACCACAAACCTTCTTTCATGCGTAACCCAAGTAGCGGTTCGGATGTCAGTTTAAGCGAAAGTCTTCTCCTTGATAACCTCGGTATTTCGTAAGGATGTTAAGCCTAAACACACGAAACAAACCAAATTGTATATTTCTGCATGCCTAAATGCCTCTGTTTTATAAAGAAGCCAAGATTGCTTAAATATATTGATAGAAATTATCAAAATTTATCGATTGCCTACATAGCTTCCAACATTAGATTGGATTGGAGTTTCAATGATATCTACGTACTAAATTTGTAATTTAACACCTCAGTTTCAGCGTACTGATTATGGTACGTTGACCTTTAAATTTTACATGCAAAGCAATAACAGGATTTTCCCGTTATTGTCTTACATTTCAAGTAATGACGGGATTTTCCCAATGGCTAGGGCGGGAGATTCTCAATTTAAGAAATTTACTGACCGGATTTCTTTAAGCTTATGGGAATTCTTCCGGCATAACCCCGCTGTTGCATAATAACACCAAGGCGAAACAAACATATTCACATTTATTTGTGTGAATATGTAATATAAATACATAAAGCAAAAAATCTAAATCAAAAAAGCCTGGTTTAAACCAAAAAAGCCTGGTTTAAACATCCCCCAAAAAACGAGTTTTTGGCATTATCAAAAACAACCATGGTTCTTGCCAACTCTGCTTACTTTTGTATATAGGAGGTTTAAAAATTCTTATTATATACATTGGCTAATCCTGTGGAATTCATAATGTAAATATGTTGAAGAAAAATTGTTTGAAATATCTTTTCGAAATTCATAGTTTATTTTCGATGTTTTATATTATTATTAGCATCAACCACTAATTAAATGACTTTCTGTGTTATAGAGAAGCGATACAAAGTCTGTTTTATCAATTTAAAGCAGTATTTTGAAAAAAGCCCAAAATTTCCCAAGCAAAAAAGCGAAGCAGAAAAAACCGAGTTTTTTTTCAAAAAAGCCGTTTTTTTCCCGAGCCCTTGCATCTCTATACTAAAATACTAGGCTATCCACAGAGGGAGGGGGCGATTCTACATACTGACTTATTAATATTTGAATCACAAATTACTGTGTAAGAAGCCTTCATTATTAATATAAGCTAAGAATTAACTTGTAAATGCGGATCTACTTTCATTTGATTTCTGCTCTACTACATATTTTCTTTATTTTGTAATTCTGCAATCACTTTTTTAATTGTCATTATATTGATTTGCTTCAGTATGGTCCTGTAATTTAAAAATATGAATGCATAAAAACAAATTCTATTTGTTAATTGCTAGTGAAATAAAATTTAGAAATCTTATTTAGCGCGAAAAACCTTCTCGTTCACTGGAAACCGTGCTGTGTTGCAGAATCACTGCAACGACCAGTCCCTTTAACTTCTGAGATAGGGGAAAGGAGACTTAACATTCGCTCCAATTGCTACGCTGAAGGAATCTGGTCGTTGTATGCTCGCTGCAACACAATATAAATTAGAGACTCTGTGACGGATTATTTTTCGCTTTTTAAAACGGATTAACGGAACGGACAGTTACAGCAGTAAAAAATATGTTATGTAAAGTGTATATATGCGAGTATTAAAAAGTATTTTTCTGTTCTTTACTACTAATGATAATAATATTTTTTTCTTGAAATACTTTGGTCGTTGCGCAACGCAGCAACACTAACATTAGCCGCCACTGGTATTTATACATAAAGCATAAATGTGAACATAGATGGTAGCAGATTTGAGCCTACTTATTTCGCGAAAGAATACAGAACTGTTGCAGATATTTTAATATGAACTTAAAGTTTAACTTACAGTATAAACTTAATGTGAATGCTATGATTCAAGTTTAAATATTTTCTGTGTTTTTATATAAAAAGGTATAAATTTCGAGTACTCGCGATTAATATAGTTCGAGATATTGGATATTCGTAAAAAGCAACGCTGCACTGTGTATCATAACAAAACCGTTATGATTATTTTGATTTGTGAAAAAAAAAATGGAATCGTGTATGTTTTCACGACTGTGCTTCTGATTAAATCTGTGATGAGCTGAAAGACTGTGGCATGGGTTTGTTACTGTTTTACGTTTTATGTGAATTAGCTTGCATATGGCTTGTTTGGCGCTTGTCATTGATGAGTTTTGCTTATACTTACCTTGCGTTTGAGATAATTTGATTGTGTTTCATTTGTGAAGATAAGCTTGCAGCAATCCTTGCCCTGATGTAACTAACTAGCTTGCCACAAGCTTGCAGCAAGCAAATTGGCTTGCATTGTAGAGCTTGCGGTAAGTCAATTGACCTGCAACAGCAAGTTTAAATTGCTGTCTGGACGGTATCAGAATCAGAATTGAACCAACAGCAATGTGATCTTTGACCCCCAAAAAACATGGGAAACGATGCCTTACACTCTAATAAGCACTACTTTTTATTTTTCTTAGAATTTTATAAACATCTTAGCTTTCATGGTGGTTTGAGCCACTTCCGACGGATAGATGGTAATTAGATCATAAATAAAATTTCTTGACCAAGAAAATTTAGGAAATAATATATCTCTGAAGTGGCCTGCAAGAGAAAACACTCCAAATATTCTAAACTGAAAGAAGAGCATCTTTTCGTTGCTTTTGCAACTGAAACTATGGGGGTTTTCAGCAAAGAAGCTCACAAATTTTTGAAAGAACTGGGTTCCAATTTGATTGCTAAATCAGGCGACGCCAGAAGCCAACAATTTTTAGTACAACGCATTAGCCTAGCTATACAAAGAGGCAATGCGATTAGTATCTTAAGCTCCTTCCCTTCACACAAGTTAGAAGAAATCTTTTATCTTAATTAAACATAAATTTTCCCTTATAAATTTTCAAAAATAATTCATTTTAGCGGCTCATTCTTGAAAAATATTTGATGTATAGAATATCCATTATTTAACGGATTCATAAGATCATAATACATAAATAGCTTATATATATCACATTGCAATATTTGTACTTATTTTCAAAAAGAAATTTATGCAACTGCCATTTTGACTGTAATCTTGAATTTCGACCATATGGAAGCGATATTCAAATTAGAAACATTAGAATAAAATCTGCTCCTTGTCTAATGAAGACAATCTTACGTTATTGAAACTGTTACGACTTACTTTAATTTTAATAAATAAGTACATACTCTGGTCAGAAGAGTATTAATTATACTTTAATAATTATTTAAATACAATATCATGATTGGTAATAGAGGTATAATCATTTAAGCGCACTTCTGTCTCGACACGGCTTTGGTTTTTATGGTATTACCGCAAGGGTTTATGATATCTGATCAAGTGTCTCCTGGCATTATTATTATTATTATTATTATTATTATTATTATTATTATTATTATTATTATTATTATTATTATTATTATTATTATTATTATTATTATTATTCCTTGATATATATACACAGCCACTGTGTAAAATGATACACTGGTGTTAGGAAGTGAAATATTTTAGCGATATTTGGATTAACTCCATCGACTGTATTGATCATAGCAATCAAAGATCGAAGTTGGTGCAAGCCCTGTTATGGTTAGTAAGCCCGAGCGTGACAGAGCGCAGTGTCAACGAGACTAGTGAGTGCCAGACCAATTAAGGGAAGTAAGCCAGAATTCTATTGAAGATAACGAGCTCGAATCCCACCAAGTTCCAGTGCGAGCCAAATTCAGGGCAGCACCGCTCAGCCTAGTGAGTGGGAGCTCAAGTAAACCCAGATTAATGATCGTGAACACTAGTCGTATTGAGGATAACAATCAAAGAGTCAAGTGGGCGCGAGCCACATTAAGGCTAGTGAAGTCAAGTGAGCGCGAGTCCAATTGAGGGAAGTGAGTTCGAGAGAGTGCGAGCTACAACTCTCTTACAGGGCGGCTATTTGAAGGGATCGCAACGCGTTTTTATTGCTCATGCGTACGCTTGGAATACGCTGACCATGTATTTAAATGTGGATGGCTAATCACAAACGCGAAAGCAATAAAAACGCGGAGAAAATGTCAGCTCGAGCGTATTTGGTGCGTTTCGGAACAATAGACCGCCTGCTGTTTAAAAGATGTCAAGAGGAAAGGAAAAAAAGAAAAGACGTGTTGCCAGGCAAGGGGATTTTAGCAAGAAACAGCTGCTTTGAAGATACTTTGTGCAGAGTACTGGAACTCTGCTATTATAGACCTGGGCTTGGCAAGAAAGACCTGGAAACCTTGACTGGCTCACAGTATGATTTATAACTCTGGCAAAAGTAAAGTTACCAAATAGCCACCTTGGTCGCGTTCGGTCTAGGAGGTAACGCTTCGAAAACGCATTCTCAAATAGCCACAGACTTAGTGAGTACAACCCCATTCAAGAACGTGAGCTCGAGCTCAAACGAGTCAATGGAAAATGTGCATCTGTTCTATACAATGCCGAAAACTGTGTGTGTGTGTTTTTTTCAATTGGTAGTTCGTTTGGAACTTAATGACAAAGAAAAAAGAACAAGTAAACTGTATATCCGTTTTTGCTTATGACTGTACTAGTTATTTCGTAAGTTTGTGGTGTGAAGTAGGGAGAGAAGTAGTAAATAAATAATGATAATATAGTGCTACTTAGAGAACCTCGCTTTAAATTTTGCAATGTTTCATCATATCATATCGTATTGAACAAAGACGTCAAACACTTATCCGACATAAACAAATGTTCTTAAGTTATGCCAGGATTACTTTGGATTTTGTCGTAACAAACGCAAAATACTTTTTCCTTGAATGGAAGCATAAGCTTTAACGGCATCCAACTTTCGTCTTCATATCAACAGCCATCCTTCTTAACAACGTTACCCCCTACCATTTCCCCTCTATCTAGAATATCCACCCAGCCACCGCTAGTAGGCAGGCAGACTACATGTCATAGGGTTGAGATTCGGGAAAGCTCGCCGAGGAAGGCTTTAGCACTATGTTAACTGTTATCTGTAGGTTGCTATCGGCCAGGCGATAAATCATCATTACCAAAGTAAATGACGGCTGAATCCGAAAGGAGGTCCCTGGGGATGCCTCTCGGAGACACAGGGCCCATGTTTGCCCAAAGACAGGAGCCTGGATTAGCAAAAGATAACAACCCACACGCACACCCTTTCCTCCTCCCTCCTAAACCCCTCTACTCGCTAAGCTTCTCCCATTTCTCTTCACCTCCTGATCACCCCTTTCAAACTTTTTTTTTATTATTATTATTTTTCTTCTTCGTTCAAGCAAAGTTTCACATCTTCTACCAATTTTGTCTTCGTGTGCAGTGCGCACTACAAAACTATTGAAAGATAAGTAATATTTCCGTCGACGTACACAAACCTTTTTTTTAAAAAAAAAAAAAAAAGTATATTTAAAACTTGCAGCACTCTTGAAATTACGTCTCCCACAGACTCCGTAGCCGTAGGGAATGAGACCACGAGGCAAGGATCTAATTAGTGGTCCAGGAAGTTTACTTTATTTAATCAGAGATAAATTATGAATACAATAGAAGAAATATAGTATTTTGCGAAAGGAATAACGGAAAAACCAGCGTTAAAAAAAAAAAAACACGAGTGTTAAGAAGAATGCAGAATTAACAGGGGAGACAAATTTCAAATTTTGTCATGACTGTGGAGTAAACACCGTTGTAAGTCACAGCATCAAAAAATCTACCAAGGCTCTACCTAAATTGTTGTTTGTTCAAACTTTCCGTCTGTTTTCAGCACCAAGGCTTTATGAGACGAGGTCCGACAGTTTAAGGTGAAATCTTACCACGGTAATGTGTTCAATGTTCTCTCACCGGGAATCGAACATGATACCACATGCACCCAAGGCACGCCACTAGTGGATAGCCACTTATTGTTTTATTCGTCCCAACCAGGACGTTTGTCACCATAGTCTTCTTCTTAATCACTTTTCTATTTAATCTAATAAGAGGATATGAACACATAAACTTCGAGGACAGTTAACAGAGAAACTCTAACCTTCAATGGGTTTTGCCTCACGAACATGAGCTTCTAACACCTCATACAACTTGACTATACAACATTGGTCAGTACAGAAGACGTGGGTCAATGGAAACTTGACCCATGATCCACTCTGACCTACGACCCACCATGACCCATAACCCACCGTGACTCACTCTGACTCACAACTCACCGTGACCCACTCTGATCCACCATCCACCAATACCTCATGAGGGACGTGCTAGAGGGTATGGTGGCAGGAAAGAGAGGAAAGGGCGAACGAGACTACAATTAATGGACGATATCAAAACAGAGAAATCATACGTGTTCACGAAGGTAGCGGAAAACCGTTTAGCATGGAAGCTTCTCAGCAGCGGCAAATGACCTACCAATAATGGCAGAATATACATATGATGATAATGATGATCATGGTGTCTGGTAGTAACAACTGCATCTTCAGGTAATCGAACAATTCTGGGGTAATAACCTAAAGACTATGTTCATTTCAAATAAAAGATAAATTTGATATGGGTATCTCATTATAAAAAGAAGTTGATCAAACAATGCAAAAACATGCGTAGCAATATAAATTTTTTTTACATAAAATATATTAGTTCTAAATCTAAGTAATAAAAACAAATTAAGTGACCATCTAATTTTAGGCATTTTTGTCATTTTGAATATATTCTTTCTTAGTTTCTTGTAACAACAAATGAACCTTTAGTCTTTTATGCTTCTTTTTCCTTCCTTTAGTATTCACAGAATCTAACGTCATTTTGAAGTCAAAGCAAGCAAGACGCTTAGTGATATCACGAACTCTAGAGCGAAGAACTTTTCCTTTTACCTTCGAGGCATAAAACAAAGGCTAGACAAATGAGTCGAAAATATGACTTAAGACCTCATTTCCTTCGCAATTACTTCTGATTACAACTCTATCAAGGTTCTCAGCCACGAGTGGAAGAATGTTTGGAGCTTGGGGGCGAACAGTGGGTGGAGTAAAGGCCAAAAGAAGGAATTGGTCTCGTAACATGAAGAACAAGAAAGATGAAAAAGGGTCTGCGGTGGAGTAACTACTTTTACTACTACTACTAAAATGATGGAGAACTCATTCTAGTGACATAGTTGTTTGTGCAACGATTCCAGTTCCAGTGACAAACATAAATTTTGATATCGTTTAGAATTGCTTCATGGTATTCACAACGTTACAGAAGTTAATTGGTAAGGATTTTTACGAATCTGGTTCACATCGCTCGAACACAAATTTACAGTGATAAGTAAAAGATATCGAAGTATATCAAGCATCCTAACATTTCCAGTGACTTGTTTCTAATAAATTTCGAAGAACTTAATTGCGAGCGTGCGATGAAAATTAAATCTTCGTGTGAACAAGGCTATAATAGACGAGATACAGGAATGCAGTTAGTTTCATATTCAGGAACACTGGACTATCCTTTATTGACAATGTATCACTTTTCCACAAATGCATCATTTAATACAACACACTTCTCCAAACATACTCAAATTCAGAATCCGTCTGTGGGAAACTTGCTGTTGATTCAGGTATTCAAAGCAGGTTGAACGTCTTCTCTGAATTAAAAATGTTTAACTTTGGGAATAGTTAGGTCGATGGAAGTAAATCGTGGCTTTGCAGAGGCCGTGGAACAACTATAACTCCAAATGACGAAATGCAAAACACTGTCTTTTGTTTTAATGGTTCAGCATGATGAATTCACGATTAATTTCCACGGTGTCTCCTTGACGTTAATTCTGAAACGAAATTTTGACTTTGTTTCTTCATTGGTACTCGTTATTTGAGTTTGCATATACTGTACTATTCTGTAGTTGACTGATATATTAAGTGTTGTACTCTTACCTCAATAGCGGCCAGTTTTCAAGCAACATCTCTCTTCCCAATGCGCAACACGGAGGCTCAGATGTAGAGCGCTTACCTATGTTGCGTGGGGTCCCTGATTCGATCCCCGACCAAGTAAGTTTGTGATGGACAGCACCATGTCCGTGGTTTTCTCGGGGATACTCCTGCTTCCTGGCCCAATCTCATTTCACCAATTCTTCCATCATCATTTACTTGCCTTAATCATCAACCTCTCTTGACCTAAATGACATAAACGTGGGACGTTAAACAGATAGATTTCATTTTCCTCTTAATTAGCGGAATTTTCTTGAATTAATTAATCCACTCGTAAAATACTGTCATCACACGTCACACAAATGAATTGTCTAAATCGCTCTTCGTTCAGCACTCTCATCCATAGGTGCTCACTTTGGACTAACTAACAACACTCAAACTCAAGCTCACGACATCTCTTTTCGACCTCACGCTCACTCGAACTCACACTCACAACATCCTTTCGATTTCAGGCTCACTCGATCTCACGCTTACATCATGATTTAAAACTCGCTCTCACTCAATTTCGCGCACATTTCGTGAGGGTGAAGTAGGGTGAGCGTGAGTTCCGAACTCATGAGCGCCGACCTCATGAATTCGGGCACATTAGTTCTCACCTAGTCTCAACTGCAGGTTTCGACACAGGATGTACAGGACATCTAAGTATCTACTCGTATTTCCAAACGTTTGCAAAAGTTATCAAAACACAAGCTTTTAATGTTAAAAGTTCAATTACAGCTCACTGTTTTATATTCTCTTTGTTAGTTATCATTTCAAATTAGTGTTATTCTTGAAGGGTTTGAAAGAACAGACCGTATTCATTAATAATCATGTTCTCAATATGATTTATATTACATACAACTTATTGTTACTGCAATCCTAATTCGCGCAAATGGGTAAGAGGAGTTACTTATCCCAGCTTTGTGCTAAAGAATATATAGCCTAATGAAATTCAAAAGCCAGTATATCAAATAACAAGGTAATGTAAACACAAAAACAGAAGAAAGAGCCTAATACGAGAAACAATAATAATTCAAGTACAAAAAGACCAAAAATGGAAACAATGCTCATGGGTCTGACGTCTTCCTCTACGGTTGCTCGAAAGTCTGAAGCCGACAGGATAACTGATGAGCAACAAGAAACATCATGTGAGTTAAGTTTAACTCACACTGTGTATAGTCAAGAGGTCATACGAGTTAAATACAACTCACGTTGCAGACTTAACTAGTATGTTAAGTGTGTTGAATACACTTCGCATTTATTACTATGTAGTATATGTACCTTCCACTTTAAACATGGCATCCCAGATAACCATACAAACTTACGGATACTAATCAAAGAGAAAAAGTCTATAAATAGGTTACTTGTATATGTATAAAATGTGTAAAGGTTATCCATGGTTCACAGGACTCAAATTAAACCATGAATTAAGATCATACATGCAACCCAGGACATAAATAAATTAAACAACTAAAGTTGTCCTTCATAAGAATATTGTATAGTTAAGTTTTCGTCAATACTGGGGAGAAAAGTAATATATATATATATATATATATATATATATATATATATATATATATATATATATATATATATATATATATATATATATATATATATATATATTGGGGATAGCCACAAAATTTCGGTTGAGATCCGATTTTCAGAACCGGTTCCAGATCTGAATCCGAAAACCCGGTTCCAGACCTGGATCCGAAAGCCCCCAAAGACCCGTAAAGGAGGCACAAAGTTCACCTTCAAAACACTACAAAGGGGACCACGCGCTTGTGTCCTCCCCGCCCAGACCCGATTGTGCCACCCAGAAAAAAAAAATTGGTCCACCAGTGGGTGTTTAGCCAAATGAGTTTGCCAGTTTGCCTGTTTAGCCAATGAGTTTGTCAGTTACACAGTTTGTTTAGGCAAATGAGACAAGCGGCCGACGCCTGGGCGCCTGCGTGTCGCTTCCACCATTTCATCTAGCACACTGTTCACAGTCTGCCAGCAGCTCGGGTTTAGCGTAGGGATGGCCACAAAGTTCTGGAACCGGTTCCGGAACCGTTCAGAGCCGAAAACCGGTTCCGCCAGGAACAGGTTATCCCTAATATACAGATATGTAGTTATACTTCTATTCTTGCCAAACTTTCTGCAGAATGTCTTGAATGGTGGCCTTCGTAACTCTTACAATGTCTACAAATGAAGGACGTAAACACTCTCCCAACAAGTTCTCCGGACAGATTTCTTGGGGTTCCGGATAAAATTTTCACACACGTTTTCGGCCATCTCTTCAGTAACACTTGGTCTTCCCTTGTAACCTATCTCTTGATGACAGATGTATCCTCTTCATTTGTAAATTTCAATGTTTATGTTCTGCCATCCACGACGTCACTCAAGACATGTTGCAAAAGATTATGCAAAACTTGGAATACCTAGTGGACATCTGTAAGGGTAACATTTGGAGTTTATATTGAATGCCTTTTGTTCCTCTCTTCAGTATCGATGAACATGTAACTGTATAAAATTGAGAAATAATTTGTGCATACCCAGTACATTGGACATTTTTGAAATAACGTCTTCTGTGTCAGTGAACGCTATAAAATCTAAAAGAAGTTAGAAGTTGCTTCATAATCACCTTCGAACAGGATGAATCATATACTCAATTCAGATTTGATACAACAGACAGATCAGTATATAATTTTAAATACCGTAGCTATTGAACGTTTTTTTCTTTACTCCATACTGTTTTTATATGGAATCCAATGTATTCCTTCATCAGTTTTCTATTGAATACTATCATCCAGATAAACCATTTTTCCATTATTATTTCCTCGCAATGTGTTATCTTTCGTGTATAGAGCAATAATTCTCAGCGAGAGCAGCTGCTTGCAAAAAGCACCGTTTTATCATGGAGATCTTCAGCAACGCAAACTGAAGTCGCCGCAACAGTGTTGCCATTTCCAACGTAATTGTATCCATCAGAAACGGTTAATCTACAACATATTTCTTTCTTTATTGGTCATTAGAAGGAAGTATCAGTATACTGCTCTAAAATAGTCCTGTGCACTTCGGACAAATACCAGGCCCGCAACCAGAGGGGGCTAGGGGCCCCCTAAACTTTTCGTGGCCCCTCCAGACCTCAATACAAAATGCTATTATTAATAAAAAATAAAAAAAACAATTTGTAGGAGAATTTTTAATTACTTGGCCTCCCCTAACATATTCATGCCCCCCCCAAACCTCTGAGGCTGGTTGCGGGCCTGACGAATACAAAAGCAACGAATGAGAAAGAAAACTATAGATCATGAAGTGAAGTCTTTTACTTTTTCACGTCTCCCATTAAGTATGTGGTAATATTCATAATGAAGGGAGAATGAATGATTTGTGTAGTTTTAGACATGTATAACTACATTAAAATTAAAGATGTCACTGACGATAGTAAATCTGCTCTGTCTTTTGCGAATTTGAAACTAACGAACAAACAAGAATATAACATGAATTCAATAACAAACGGAACTTGAACTCACAATTTTGTTCTGTGTGCGCAAGTTATTCCTGAGACCACTCAACTAAGCAGACTGCAGACATTTATGATTTGACTAAGTAGTGTACAATGATTTTATCCATGATAATATTCATGAAACATAGAAAAAATGTAAAAGGCATTTCTTTAGTACACTATATAAAGTTGTTATCAAGGTGAAATAATTCCTCCACTTAGTTCAAAACCCCTTTTTACTTTGGAGAGACGATATGAGAGAAGAAAGTATGGTGAGCGTGAAAGAAAAATCGAATTCGAACTTTCAAAGGATTTACACGTTTCATGATCCCTATATACCAAACAAGTGATTTTTCAAATATCTGTCCATCCCTTTGTTCGACTTACCGTATGTAAAGATTTACTCTCCTAGGATCATGCCATTCAAGTATCCGCATCAAATTTTAAACTTAAGATTTTCATAGGTTTCTTCAGGTAAATTTTTGCAAATTTTCTTCCTACCCCAAAATTAAGGGCAGTTTGCTGAAGGGTGAAAATTTTTAAAAATGTGATTTCTTCGAAAACTATTCTTACGATTTTGTTCTCATTTCATACATCAATATTAGCAAACCTATAGTGTAGTATAAGTCATTTCTTGGAAAATATCTAGAAGGGATAGTACTATTGGGGATGAGTTTTTCCTGAACAATTTTCTCAAAAACGACTCAGGAGATTTTCTGCATATTTCATAAATAAATGTTGCATAAATAACCTGACAATATGACAACTTATTTGTCCTAAAAAGTTCCATAAGGGGTAGTTAACTCATGAGGTGACTTTTTTCCGGACGATTTTATCAAAAACGACTCTGGCGACTTTCTTCATATTTTATAAATAAACGTTCCACTAAAATCCTAACAATATGGCATAACTCACTTGTCCTGAAAAATCCAACAAGGGGTAGTTTACTCTTGGGTTTAGTTTTTCCCAGACGATTTTCTCTAAAACGACTCAACGTTGGGCAATTTTGTTTACGTTTTATCCCTATATTTTGCTTTGGAAAGATGTCAACCCTCTTGAGGACAAAAACTTGCAACTCAAGAATTTTGCATGTTATTACCACCGTTACTTCTAACACTTATAACTATTGCTACTAATAGAAACTATTTCAAACTAAATGAAAATAACGTAAAATGTTATTGATCATAGACGTCTACCTTATTAACCATTAAAAAAAAAAAAAAAAAAAAAAAAAAAAGATCCTTGCTGCATCCAGAGAAATCATCTTTTCCAGGATCGTTTTGTAGCAATGTGGACAATTCAATTACACCTGAACTTAAATTTCGACCATCACAAATTTCATTGACATTCTGTTTCTATCATCTGACCAAGGCGATTTTCTTATTTACTACGCTTAATACTCTTTTAACGTGCGCGTAATTACCTGGTATAACGATAAGATACTTCATTATTTGGAACGAGTTAGTGCATCTGATTTTCCCAAAAACGCACAATCCATGATTTACAACATATTCTTCACACTAAGTGTTAATATTATATTTATATATTTTAAAACAGAAAACTCATTGTAAAATTCATTTCCATCGAAGTTAATTTTAAGTTTTTCTTTCTGTCTGTAAAATCGTTAATTGAACACAGTATTGTTGCTACGCGATAATACAAGCGCAACAATGAAAAAATAATTAAGATATAATCTTTTGTTAAAATAAAAATTTAATCCTTTTAGTTAATTAATTACTTTCATAGATAACGCCAATATGTGGTTATCTCATTTCTCACGAAAAAAAATAACAAAAGTTAATTTATTTTATGAAGCCCATACACTATCAGTTTAACTGAAAAAAACAAAAAAATTGTGCGAACTGAAGGAATTCGTTCAGTTCAGTCAGTTCTTCATGCGGTTATTTGGACTGAAGAACGGTTATTTTGGACTGATCAAACGAACCGTCTTATGCTACGATAACTATGCTATTAACTGAAGGAAAACCACAGTTGTCTCAGTTCAGGTCCTGTCATCATGGCAGCTAGTAAAAGTGAGGCATTGTTTGCTTTTATTGAAGCATACCGTGTTCATCCCAAACTTTGGGACATGTAACCAGGGGCGTCATTTCAGACTTCGCTTGGGGGGGGGCAAGACCACCACCGACTTAAGACTTTCATGTTTTGTACTAGTATATTAGTATACAATTGATTAAAGTATATGTGTTCCTCAAACTCTTGGGGGGGGGGCAATTGCCCCCTCCTGCCCCCCCTAAATGACGCCCCTGCATGTAACATATGCATTATGCTAATAGGTATAGAAGAGGGGAGGCGTATGATGTGTTACTTAAAAAATTAAAATAGTTGGAACCTCAGGCGACATACGCGATACTGTTAGTGAAAAAAAAAATTAAAAAAAAAACCTACGGTCAGCATTTAGGAAGGAACTGCGGAATGTGAGTGAGTCCAAGAAATCGGATACTGGAGGGGAGAAAGTGTACTTTCCAAAGTTCTTGTATTTTAAGGAACTCGCAGCAGTGTCTACTTGCTGCAAAGACGTATATAAGACGGCAGTGCCTGTAGAGGAAGTGCACTCCACAAAACATCTGATGAAACTGAAGCAACTGAAGGACTGAAATCGATTAACTGACGGTGCTCTACATACCATCAGTTCAGTTCATCGTACGATCGGTTAAGTCAGTTTTTAGCCCAGTTGGACTGATCAGTTAAAACTGAGAGTGTATGGGCCTCTTTAGGAGTGTAAATTTTCTTCAGACGAAGTTTTCCGAAAACGTCCTATAACTTTGTTCGTACTTCATTAATAATTGCTACAGTAGTATCAGGAGCATAACTTGATTTAGTTTTTTAAATGTTGGAGCAGGAAAATTCAATACAGTGACCCCGTACTTTTTATTTAGTTTTATCTCAGATACTCCCAGCAGCTGTATGCTCTGGCTGGACTCTCAAACTTCCTCGGTGTTAAGCAGCATGGAAATTACATCACAGAGCCGTTTCCTGATGGACATTGCTGTAGAGCCTAAACATAGAATTATAACTAAAGATTTCACATCATTTATATCTTTGTCTAGTTATCAAAATAACGAAATCAATAGAAAATTTCTTTAATTTTTATCATTGTGGAAATGAAACGGTGATAAGATCACTTTAGTGTTCCGGTTATTTTCGATTCATCACGATGTTTCTTTAAAAAGAAAAGTAGCAAACCACTCTCTTCGTTATGGTTCCGCGTCCCGTAAAGTCTCTTTTACAGAACTTCCGTAAGAAAAACGACTAAGAATAAGGAAAGAAAAAAATAAGTATCCTTCATCTCCTTCCACCACTATACAGCAATTCTTGCCAAAGATTCCTCTCTCTCTCTCTCCTTCTCTGGTCGACAATGGATTGGCTCGAGGCAAAAGCAAATGAGAAATCCCTTCTAATGTTTCCCCAACTGCTCGTTAGAGGGAGCCTGTGTTCGCCACTTCCATTACTGGTTCATTACAGACAATTGCCTATGATACGTTGCAAAAACTTTACTTAGAGATAAAGCGCCAAAACGTCTTTTGACTTCTTTTGCTCGCTCTTTTCCACCTCTTTCTGTTGTTATTGCCATCCAGGGACAACCTTTGAGAGAATTGGAAGAGACTTTAAGTCTCATCACAAGGTAAATTCTTTCTCCGAAAACGACGTTTCGAATGTCGTCGTTTATCCACCACGAAATAACTTTCTTTTTTTTTTCTTTCTTATTTTGAAGAAAGAAAAATAATTCAGACATTCAATTTTTAATTAAGAAACATATTACTAAAGAAAAATCCGTCTATAATGTACATGTACCAAAATGGTTTAAGTAGCATGTCACTGATGCATGGCCAGGCAGGATCCGATTATATTGATCTCGTATCGTGTAGTAATTTGTATAGAATTTGAATTTGAAAATAAAGGATAATAGGTCAACAAAACCAGAAATTGTGATTGGGAGTGCGAAGTTGAGACAATTGGATAAATGGTGGCAAATGGTTCATTGACCAACGTACAATTATGTTGGGCTAACGTATTTTTTTAACTTCTTTAAAACTATAAATTTCCAGCCTGCCGACCATTTGCCTACCAAGTGTGCCCTTAGGGATGTCCAGTAGACGTGCATAAAATTTCGGATTCGCCTTTTAAACCGAAAGTGTAGTCTTGATGAGCATAACATGCATAAAATGGGCTTCAAATAACAAAACCATCACTCTTCCCCTCTTCCCCATCCTTTCCGTCATTTTGTCTATGCTACAGAGATCACTGTCGTCAACAAGCGCAGAAATTATATTTTCTTCTTGGAGGTCCGTCGATCCAACGTATCACCTCTTTGTTGGTGTGGTCTATCATTTTAAATGCTCCCCCCAAAGTTACAGTGGGAAATCCTCAGCAGTTGCACATTTCTATTGATCACTATATTGCCAAACATATCCACGTCATTTTACGTAAGTATATTTTCAAATTTCACTGTTCATACTACATCTGATTTGGTGAATTCCGTTCTTTCTGTGGAGTTCCCTAGCCCTGTTCGCGCTGTTTCTTTCTGTTCGTGCCATCGTTGCCATTGAGTTTCACTTTCTTTGCATTCTTTAGCCCCGACGTCAATATCTTTAATCATTCGACAGATATTGCATTTAGAAGAACATGTGAGGTGATATTTCACACAACTCCTGTTTGAAAATGCCGCCTATTTACACTTATGTTCATTCTCTCCCCCCCCCCCCTGTTTTGTTGTATAATCCAGTGATGCAGTGTCCCAGAGGCAGTCAGATTCATGACGCAGACAGATCCACGCACTGTCTTGTCCGGTGAACCTGACCCGTAGTAACCTTGTCTGACCCGTTCTGGCTCAAACAGACTCATGATCCGGACAGACCCGGTATTATTTGAGCTCGATAAAACATTATTATACACATGTGGTGTGTATGTGAAACCACAAGTGTAACTCGAACAAATACAATTCCCTTATCTCTCTCTCTGGCTTCACACTAAATCTATAATTTTTCTTTCTAACGTTTGTTGTTTTTCCCTATGTGCCAAAGCATTGCACTGAAAGATAATTACAAGATTTATCAGAGTATAAACGGGTGAAAAATCACAGAAAATACGAGCTGTAAATGGTGTTTTTCTTACGAAGAACCGTCAAAGTTTAATCGAGAGAACATGTGAAATTTGTCTTTTAGAATATATAAAAGATGACACTCAGCTCAAACAGTATTTTGTTAAATGTTTTCGTAGAGTCTATGTTCGAAAACCACTGTAGTATTTTTTTTTCAGAATGAGAAGAAAAATAAATAAACATGGAATCATATTTGAAATATTCAAGACATTCATATTAAGAAATGCCACACCAGGAGTCCAATAAACAAATGTTTCAGCTCGAGTTGTGAACATTAATCAACTATAAAATAATACACTCTGACGCTGAGAAGCTGATTTTGGCTGCTTCCGGGTCACCGGATCTGTCTGATTTCCGGATCTGTCTTGACTACTAGATCTGAGAAGCGTGACCAGATTCAAGTGATCCGAACAAAAGTCGTGACCCAAGTGACCCGGTGACTCACGACTCATTCTATCACACTGGAAGAATCACCTCTTGAAATTTTTCGGTTGAATTACCTTGCACAGTTTATAATGGTATTTGTTTCCTTTCTCATACATGTATAATGTGTACTGCATGACATTCATTCAAAAGAAGAAAAGAAAAGAATATAAAAATTATATCTATATTTAAACATTCTACATCTTTATGTAATGATATTTTACGTAAACTGAACACGTACACTTTTAATTGTATTAGATATTAATTGCCTATATTTGTAATAAGGAGCTTTCAGAACGAGTTTGTGTGCAACTTTTATTATTATTATTGTTTTTTTTAATCTTTCTTTCTTTTAATATAAATTCAATTATATTTTTGATTGCCTTTTAAAATCTCTTTTCAATTGTGTGGCTCAAGAGGGAAATTGCATTCATATCTTACCCTCTCAATCTCTCTCTCTTCCCTAAAGCACTTTTAGTTATTAGTTTGGAAAATCTAGAAATCTGACATACACTGAGTAACGTATAGTAGTATGAGAGAACAGTGGTAGATTCCATTTCTTCCTCTCTCTCTCTCTCTCTCTCTCTCTCTTGAACGTTAATTCCAAAAGCGTAAGTTTCACAGTTTCCTTTTGACTTGATTTCTGATTTCGGTTATGCGATAAGGCAAGTCATTATCGAAGTAATTAACGATTGTTATCTGTGGCTATACGCTGCGATGACAGACTAATTACCTGCCTGTTTTCTTCGCACGAAACTGTTCGATGGAGAGAGAGAGAGAGAGATTTTAAGACGGGAAGAAGAGAGAGAGAGAGAGAGAAAAAAGGTGGGTGGGTGGGTAAATTGTGTGAGTTGAGGGAACGAGAGAGAATCTGTGAACACAGGATTGGTGTTTGGGAAATTTAGAACGCCGACTACGGTAAGAGATAGAAATATGAATGTATGTTGTTGTTGGACGTTGTTAATATAAGTATGAACGTTACATCTTTGCCTTTTCAACTTGATACGTAACCGTGGTTCCTTGTAACCAATCATTAAAATGATAATATGGGTCCGTATTTTGATTAAAATATATATATTTTTTAAAAAAGACTGTCAGATGGATAAATGGAGGAACTTGGTTGAATTGAAGTTTAGCGTCCCTTTCAGATCCAAAGCTATATGAGATGTGGACCTACAGTTTAACATGGAATCCGAATTACATAAGCTGACACCGGGCATGGAACCTCTTCCATCCTCTGGGCTAACGACGTAAACGCAAACATATAGCCCTGAGGGAGTTCGTGTTAAATGGACAAAGTCTCACAATGTAGAATCTTATTACATATATTCCTCAGCGATAGTATTTGTTCGAATCACCTAAGATAGACGTCTAAGGTCTAGATTTGATATATTGCTTGCTTGAAAATATGTGTTCTATTCTATAAAAGTAATCAAGAAAGTTCTGTCACTTTTTCACCCAACACCTTCGAACATCGATATCTCACCTAAGGAGTACCTGGAAGTTCAAAAATAGTACCCATCACCATGGACGACCTTCTCCCAACGTTCTGGAAGGCTATGAATTCCGTCGCGGTAGAATTGGTGGGCTGTGAAGCGAAGAAAGTATCAAGTGCATTTTGAACCTCTAATAGGGATTTGAACTGGCATTCTCTAAGGTGATTTTCCAAGGAATGGAACAGGTGATAATCGGACGGTGCAATGTCCAAGGAGTATGCGGATACAATAGTGTTTTCCATCCAAGGCGTATAATGGTGTCCCGCGTCATCCTAGCTACGTGGGGCTTAGCGTTGTCCTGTAACAGGAGAACCTCTTTGCGATTTGAAGTGCTGGCTCCAGAGTTTTATGTTTTAAGTTTTAAGTCGATGCTCTGACCAGCTGGTAGCAGTTCCCGATGCACGATGCTGCGAGCAGTCCACCAAACACACACCAGGACTTTCTGCTGGTGCAGTCCTGGTTTCGGCTGTTTTGGAGCCGGTTCATGGGCTGCTAACCAATGATTACGGCGCTGTGGAGCTTCGTACAAGACCCACTTCTTATCACATGTCAACACCCTGTCCAGAAATGGCTCCTTCTTTAGACGAGACAGTAAAGAAACACAGGTGTCTGTTCGCGTTGCCTTCTGGCTAGGAGTCAAATCATGTGGGACCCATCGATTCAACTTGTAGTGCTTCCCAAGTTGATGGAGGTGCTGCCGAATGGTTTCTCCACTCATATTGCATTGTAATTCCAGCTCCTTACATGTCTGGACACTGTTCACCTCAATTGCTGCCTAAAGATCATCATTTCGTACATGTGTTGGTCTTCCGGCACTTGATGCGTCTTGGAGTATTTCGGCACCGTCCTTAAACTTGTTAATGCACCACTGCAGTATCCACATAGTAACGACACTCTCACCAAAGGCCTGGCATATCTTCCGCCTCACTGCAGCGGTGTTTGACCCCAGTTTGAAATCGTACAGCATACATGCCCTTATGACACTCTGTGTAAGTTCCATGTTCACTCTGTCCTTATGCAAATTCACAGTGTAAGTGAACCGCCACAACCAAGTGGCTGTTGGATATACTCACACCAACTATTGACCTTCGTCATATCTCCATTCGCATTCAACTCACGGTGTGGGGGCCAATGGAACACAGACCTTCAGCAAAAGCGACAGAACTTTCTTGGATACCTTTATAGTTGGGAAACTTCCGAGAAAGGATCTTCGTATGAATAGTATGCAGTAAGGTCTTAACGTGATGGTTACCAAAAATCAAGACTGGATTTGTTAGTCACAGAGTAGGATCCACATGCAAGCTTCCATTTAGCTACCATAAACATAAACAAATAGAGTTATATTTCCCCTCTCCTCTTTATGCATTAAAAATTAACTGCTATGGAACTTTTCTAAATTTGGTTCCCACGTTCATATGTCAAACAGTGATGAGACGAGTCATCCAGAAGCAGCCAAACCCATGAGTTACCAGATCTGGTGATCTAGATATCCGTGACCCAGAGACAGTGAAACGTAGTCATACACATGCAAAATCTTTCAGTTTAACCTCCCATGATTATGTTCTTTAGGCTAAAGGAGATGATGATTAAGGCAAGTGAATGATAATGGAATAATTGGTGCAATGAGAATGTGGGGGGAAACGGAAGTAGCTCAAGAAAACTTACAGATACGATGTTCACCACAAACTTGTTTGATAGGGAATCGAACGAGGAGTTCCACGCACCAGAGGTAAGCGCTCTTCCACTGAGTCCCCGTCATACACATGGAGCAAATGTACGAGGTTCTAATGTAATTTTAACAAACACGATTCTCTCCTTTCCTCTCTGTCTCCTCAATAAATGTATAATTTTATTTCTCTCTTGTCCTATGCATCTTTGTATGTCAAATCTTGTACTGAAAGGTTACTACAATATGAAGTTTGAAATAGTTCAGACATATAGCTTAAAAGAATTGAACGAACGCGAAGCTTCTGCTATTCAACTCGATTGCCATTTGAGTGTCTATCCGTGTGTCTATCTGTCCGTCTGTTTAAGGTGGATCACCACCCGGAAGTCAGCGCGTATACTAGCTCATTCCCTTAACTACTGTGCGGTGAAACATTACATAGTACAAATATTGTAGTATAAGATAGAGTTATGTTTCAGCTACAACACAAGACACTGGTTCATTTGGTTGTGTCTTCTGATATCGTAAAAGGTAACAAATAAAAGAAAATATCAGATTTTTGTGTTGCCAAATTTGTACGTTTACTGTGGTAGTCACAATAAGAAAATTCCTGGATTCTAGAAAATTCCTAAAAATCACCAAGAAGAAGAACTTACCTGTGAAGTGCGGTAATGGTCGAAAACTAATTTCTCCAGTAATTATCCAAGCAGAATTCCATGATTACTTCCTTTATTATCTGGCATCAGTAAACACTCGACACTATCTGGCAATGCTGCACTAATCAATCAGCGTTTAGCATAGCACCGAGAACACTTAGTGATCCACCTTAATGATAACTTCTGTAAAACGTATCAGATTTTTATGAAACTTGGTATGTACTTTCCTTCAACATGCAGAGATAACTCTATTGTTTGGGATTACAATCCATGAAGACAAAAAGGGTTAAAGAGGATAAAATTAACCACATGTTGCAACTTTGAAGATTTTCATTCAAAACAACTTTGCAGAATAATCTACGCAAAAATTATTCAATTTCGACTAACTGTAATGTTTTGGGCAGGGGATTCTGCTTGGAATTAAAATATGTCAATAATGAAACGGTAAACTTGTAACGATTTCGTGTTCGGAGTCTCTGTTCGGGCGGACATTTATTTGTAACCGCTCAGTTGTCGGGTCGCTGTTTTGGGCTGCCATTTATTTGTAACCAACTTGAGTTCGGTGTTCGTGGTTCTGTCCTCCGTAGTCCTGCCAATAAGTATTGTCCTGAGACCAGAACTTACCTGGATAGGACGATGAAGGACCTCTCCAAGAAGGGATTACAAATTGTTTCCAAATCGCTCGTCGGTCTCAATGATGAGATGAACATTAGGCGCCGAGAGGTTCGGATGTCTCGTCCCGAAAACCTCACGGACGATCAGACGGTCATCCAAACCATAACGCACACCACATCATTCACACAAACAATGAAAACACACTGGATTAAATAACACTATACTTATTTATTAGAATACTATTGTATAAAAGAATAACGAAACTTAACACAAAATAAGTGTAATAATTCTCATCACTAAAATCACACTTTGCCTTTTTAATGGAATGTTACCCTTTATATATATAAGATTATATCTGAAATTTCACTATGAATGCTTCTCTCACACCATTGACGCACTTGGGGGATTAGCACTGGGAGAAGAATCGCCGGGGTAATCCCACGTAGTATCCTGGTTGCTTCTCCAAACAGTCCTGAAGAGTTGACGTGAGTCTTCAGCGAAATAATTTCCGAAGTGGAATGCTAATGTTGGAGGGCGCGTTTATAACTTTTTGGCGCACAAGGTTTATGAACCTGGGACTTCATTAGTTTGGGCTAGCCGTAAGAAAACGTCCTTCGCCGGCTAATAGCTTGTGCTCCTTAACACAAAATCATACTTAATTCCCGACGCAACGTGCGTGGTGGCTGCACACAATACCGGAGTCAAACTCCCTGAGCGCTAAAGCTCAAGTTACGAGCTGCAATGGTTGACTGAAGAGTGTTGGCAGTTCATTCTAAAAATCACTCCGTTAACTCACCTGTATGCACATACGAAGAGAATACGGAAAATAATTTATGTTAATTTTAGTCCACTGGCTACGATGCACGAGACATTGTGATAACTCGGGCGTGAGAAAGTACAGATAAGGAACTGCAAAACCAATGTGAATGGCGTCACTTTGGACACTTGAAAATCTGGTCAGCTAGTATCTCCATAAATGATTAAAGAAAGCACTTAATTCAGTTCCAAATAACTACAGAATATATACTGTGAATAATAATAGGTCAGGGAGAAACACTGAAAAGGTTCGTAGTTCACTGAAATGTTCTCACCAGAAAGCAATGTTTTAAATATATATATGAAAAAGCAATGAAAGACTTCTTTGTCCAGTTGTGTGGGAAAGAAGCAATTCCCACCGAAGAAAGAACTTATATGCGTCGCAGAATAAAGTATATATCGAAAAAATAATCAATGTCTTTACGAAATATACAGAGCGTCCACAAAAAATACTTCTATAACCTGGTGGCGGTTATAAACTCCTCCCTCCCCAAGAAATATGTTCCGCATTTTTTTTATTTTTTTAGGTGTTTGATTATGATTAAGTATGCCGAACGTTTTATTTTAGGCTTTCGAATCATCGGTACTACTTGGATTTAGAAACACTGAGAGTAAACGTTTCTTCTATCCTTTCCCCCCAGATAAAAAAAATATGTTCCGCGATTTCCTACGTAATAGTTATTCCATTTTGATACAATATGGTTTATTCGGGCTCTCATACAATCCTCAATACTTGGAGTTGAAGTCTGCACAAATGACCAGTTATCCCTCCCCCAAACCTTCTATGTCCTCACACTTTATGATTTTTTTGTAAAATATGTGTATGTTCTACAATAGGTTTTCTTAAAATAAAAACAATCGATTTTGGTAGAATATCATCATCATCATCATCATCATCATCATAGGTATTCTGCCTTTATTGGCAGGTCACTTGCCGCAGCTGAGAAGCTTCCATGCTCCACGGTCCTCCGCTAACCCTTTCGTCTTCGCGTATGATCTTTCTGTTTTAATATCATCCATTCATTGTAGTCTCTTTCGCCCCCTCCCTCTCTTTCCCGCCACCATAACCTCTAGGACGTCCCTCATGATACAATCTCTTCTTAGGCAATGTCCCAACCAGTTTCTCTTCCTCTTCCTAATAATATCTAAAAGTGTTCTTTTCTCACCCACCATTTCTAACACTCTCTCATTCGTTTTCCGCTCGACCCAACTAATTCTTTCCATTCTTCTCCACGCCCACATTTCGAAGGCTTCCAGTCGATTTTCGTCATCTTTACGTAAGGTCCACGTTTCCGCCCCATACAGTACAACACTCCACACGAAGCATTTTATGAGTCTTTTTCTCAACTCTTTGTTCAAGGTCCCACAAAACAGAATTTTCTTTCTTTTAAAGGCTTCTTTCGCCATTCCTATCCTTGCTTTTATTTCACGTTCGCATTTCATGTCATTACTAAGAACACTACCCAGGTATTGAAAACTATTCACTTGTTCTATTTTCTCCCCTCCTACTTTTATATTTGACAAAGATCCCTTCGTTCCAATCACCATGGCTTTTGTCTTTCTAACATTTATTTTCATCCCATATTCTTCAAAGCCCTTTCTCATTTTTTCTAACATTTTACTGATTTTCTTTTCAGATTCTGCAACAAGAGCCATATCGTCTGCAAATCTTATACATCTAATCATTCTACCTCCTACCGAAATGCCATCATCATCATGTAGGCTCTTTTTCACTATTTCTTCTAGATAGACATTAAATAGTGTTGGCGAGAGGCAGCATCCTTGTCGAACTCCCCTTCCAATTGCACTCTCTTCCGTCAGTTCTTCCCCTATCCTAACACTTACTTGTTGGTTCATGTATAAGTTTCTTATGAGTCTTCTATCTTTCCATTCCAACCTTATCTTTGTTAGAACTCCCAACAACAATTCCCAATTCACGCGGTCAAAAGCCTTTTCTAGATCAATAAATACAACATACACCTCTTCCCCTTTTTCTATAAATCTTTCACCGATCACCCTTAATAATCCAATAGCATCTCTTGTGCCCTTGCCTCTTCTGAACCCGAACTGCTCTTCCTCAACATCTTTATTTGTTCTTCCATATAACCTTCTGTTCAGTATTCGGAGTAGAATTTTAGCTGCATGAGATATGAGACTAATAGTTCTATAATCCTCACATCTCTTTGGGTTCGATTTCTTAGCCATCGGTATCATGATCGTTTTCAGAAAGTCTCTTGGCCATTCTCCTGTTTCATATATTTCATTGCATAGTCGCCACAATTCTTTCTTTCCCTTATCTCCTATATTTTTAATGAATTCAATTGGTATGTTATCTATTCCTGTTGCCTTTCCATTTCTAATCTCGGATATAGCCTTTTCAAACTCATCCCGAAGAATACTAAATCCTTTATCATCCTCGCCTACTTCATTTTCCACTTCAACATTTAGGCTACACGGTCTATCCCTACTCTCATATAAGTCTTCAACATATTCTTTCCACCTTCCTATGACCTCATTTCTCTCGCTGACTACCTTCCCATTCTTATTTTCTACTGCCATCATAATACTCCCTTGTTTCCTCCGAAATTCCATTGTACATTTCCTCATATTTCCCAACTCTTTCTAATTCTTCTATGTCCTCGCATTTTCTTTTGTAAAACTCTTCCCTTCCTGTCTCTTTTTCTCTTCGTAATTCATTATTTAACTTTCTGTACATCTTTCTGCCCTCTTCTGTATCAACCTGTTTCCACATCTTCCTCTCCCTCATTTTCTGCAACATCTGCTCCGTAACCCATGGTTTCTTAGCAGTTTTGTGTTCGCGATAACCTACTGCTTCTTCTGCCGCCTGCTGTAAGCAACGTTTAATATGTTCCCACCGTGCGTTACTACCTGCGCCTATCCTTTCCTCGTTTAAACATTTTTCTTCGAATTTTTCAGCGAAAAGATTTCTTATTTCCTCGTTTTTCAACTTTTCAGTATTCAACACTTTGTTACCTACTTTTCTTCTGCCTACATTTTTCAGTTGAATATCTACTTCGGCCAGCACAAGATTATGATCAGAGAAAATATCAGCCCCGGGAAGGGTCTTCGCGTTCTTTTAGCTATTCCGATACCTGTCCTGAATCATAACATAGTCTATCTGATATCTTCCGCCGTCTATTGGTGATTTCCATGTATATCTTCTTCTCTTGTGCTGATTGAACCAAGTGTTCCCAATTACTAGAGAATTCTGTCTACAGAAATTCACCAGTCCCTCTCCCCTTTCATTTCTTTCGCCTAAACCATATTTGCCTACGATACTACCTTCCTGTTTTTCTCCCACAACTGCATTGAAATCTCCCATTAGAATTATGCATGCACCCTTCTTCTCCCTATCTATAATTTCTTCTATTTTCTCATAATTTTCCTCGACTTCTTCACTTGCATGCGAAGTCGTCGGTGCATATGTCTGTATCACCACTAGATCCTTCGTTTTCCCTTTAAGTCTTAACATCATAACTCTATCATCAATAAATTCTACTTTCACTACCTTCTCCTTTAAGCGCTTTCCAAGAATTATTCCTACGCCATTATGACCGCCCTTTTCATTACCTGAGTAAAACATTCTATATCCTTCGCTGTTCAATACCCCATTATCTTCCCATCTAACTTCACAAACTCCTACCAAATCTAAATTATTTTGTTTCATTTCTTCTTTAAGATTTTCTAATTTTCCTCCCTGTAACATAGTACGTACGTTCCACGTCCCTATCCTAAACCTTTTGCTCTTCCTTTTGGTAGAATAAGGCGTACATTTTTCATGTAGGGAGTTCATGTGAATATGTAATCTCGAATAGTGGACATCATTATACCACTACAAAATTCTGGAGCAATGCTGTAGAGATTTCATATTTTGACTGCTTGTGGGTCTGTTTGGATCACCGGCTTTGAGAAGAAAAGCACTGATCCGTGTAACTTGAACAAAAATGACCCAAGCGACCCTGCCAAGACTACTGACAAGACGAATTAACATCATCAGTAGTCGAATTAGAAAAAAAATGGTGTCTACCATACTACAAAACAAAATTAAGTAGTGAAAGATATATACAGTATATATGTATACAGTAGAAAGTCGAAAATCCTAACTAATTGGGGCCACAGGTAGTTCTGATTTTCAAATTATTCGAATTTTCGAAAATAACCAAGAAAATGCCACTTAGACTTAAATATACTGTACGGTATACTCTTTTATCGATACAATGGTTATACAGTGCATACAGTAATTACAATATCGTACGTAAGGCTACTTACACTTAATTTTTCTGAAGAACCTGCTCGTACACTACATTACAGTGTTCTTGTAACTCACACTTAAAACTTAACTTGTATAGGCCTGAGGGAAAATAAAAATATGCATAACAAACAATTACATATGAATGAGCTTTTATGAAAACACTGACTTCACACAAGCTGAAGGACAACCCTATTGTTTGTTTATCACTAGCGCTAAGACAAAATGTAAAAAGCTTCTAGGATCGCGTTCGAATTTTTGATGTTTCGGAGTTTTGATGTTCGGGTTATCGACATCCTACTATGTATATATGTATATAAGTATTTTAACAATGAAGGAACTTGAAATTCTGAAGTAAGCTGAGCGAAATTACCACAAACGCAAAGCAATAGTCGTCAGCATGGGCTCACGAAAACAAATTTCTTAAGATTTCTTAATACAAATGAAAAATGCCAAACGTAATATAGCAACAAGGGAGATGACCCCCTAGAAAATTTTCTTCAGGCGCTCATGGTCGTCAAAGTAGTCGTCATGGACCTATCATCTCCACGAACGAAAAAGGCGAAACAGGTTCCAATTTCACCAAATGTGGACTTTTTGACATTCAGGAGGTAGTGCTTCAAGCATTCTCTCCAATAGCCAGACCGTGAGTTCTACTCCGTGGTTGTAAAACGTCTAAGGAAAGACATTATTCGGCGAAAGGAAACTGATGAGCTAAAAAAAAAGAAAGAAAGAAAAAGAAAAGAAAGAAAGAAAAAATGCTCCACAACAATGTATTTTGTCACACATATTCGGCTAGACTCTACAAGGCTTCTGACATCCAAACTGGATCGATTTTAAAAAGCTTTATGTGTGTGTGTTTGTGTTCCGTGACAAAGTAATAGTGTAAGTAAAAAAAAAAAAAAAAAAATTCAATCTTTGGGGAATTGGAGATCGCCCTCTCTGCCTTCCTTATGAATTCGCCATTGATAGAAGTAGGCCTATACTATATTTGTTATTCTATGTGCAACCACTTAAACGTATATCAAAGGTAAATACTATTGAAATGACCTCTTTAGAGAAGGTTACTTCTTCTGTAATCTAAGAGAGAGACTAATTTCTCAGGGAAGTTTACCTATTGAAATCTTAATAATTATCATAGCATCAACCTATTACCATTACATGGAACATTGTCACTGGTATCTCTAACATCAATCATCTATTAACCGTAATTGTCTTAGCTCTTCTTTCTTGATAACTCATTAATTTGAAGACCACAATTACAAAAAGAAAGATGTTGGGAAACACCTTGCCTGCTTGTCTGCTTTTCTTTTTTTCCTTTTTCGGGGATAGTCTCTGGAATGGACTTTAACGGAAAACTAATCGAAATCTCCGGTAATGATCATGGGGGCTTTATCAGTGCTGCCAGAACATCTACAACTAGAACAAAGAAAAACGGAAGATTTATTTCCTTCTGAGAAAAGATCAAACTCTCGAGATACATTACTTCCTATTTTTTTATATAAAAAAACGTTTAAACTATTTTCATTTACTAATAGACTAATTTTTAAAACTGCGTAGGTGAATTGCAGCAGAAATGCAAATTTTCCATTACATTTTATCCTGTGCCAAATGTATCCACTATAGATTGTTAAAGGCCAAACTCATTTATATAATCTTTTCGGTTTACCCAAATGTCTAAGCCACTTTGTAGCTTACGATGATAGCTTCCTATATTGCTTTTTCATGTACACTGTAAAACATCTGTGCTTAAGATTTCTGTGAATTTAATATTTCAAGATGTTTTCTCTCAAAGAAATCTACTTTCTTATCATGAAATTCGGAATGGTTTGTCTCAACATGACGACCTAATAGGTGTCATGCAACTATTAGGCAAAATTCTACCCCATATTTCGCACTGGAGACATTTTCAGCATTCATGAAGCTCATTGCTAAGTAATTCTCTTAATAATTATTCTTTTACTCACAGGCTCATGTAGTATTTGGAATGTTGGGTTCTCTACATTTCCAGATGATCAGTGGGTGCAATCTAAACAAGGTTTATAGGATTCCTTCTCTCCTTCCTCATACTTCTTCATTTGCCCAAGACCAGTCGATAATGTAAATGCGCCCTTAGAGTTGATTGTTTTAATTAGCAATCTTATTTTGAGCCATCGGTCTATAATTAATGAAATTAAAGTCAGAAATGAGGGTAGCGAAATTTAAACAAAAGCTGCTTCGGAAGACAATTACAGCCATAAGAAACTGTATTTCACTTCCCTTCGCATCAACATCTATAACAAGAAAAACAATACAAAAATAGCCATATTAATAACACATAACGCGTAAAAGCTAGGAAGAAAACCTCAGAGTGCGTTAGCTATTCCAACTCTCCAAATAAAACTGAAAATGCTGGCAGTAAATACCACATTATCCCCGAAAACCTAAGACTTTTAGACACTCCTAAGTGTTCTCCGCTGTGTGAGTATTCTGGAGATTCTACCATAATGTATCAAATACTCAGTGGAGCGATATAGTTTTCACAATACGAATTGTTAACATCAAGCACTAAATAAGAATGTTTTAGATGAAAGTGTCCGATACGGAAGCGAGTTAGGATCACTTCATCAGGGCGGCTAGTACGTGACGACGTCTGCCGATTGCCCAAAATAAGTTCACTAAGTGAAGCTTAGTATTATTTGCCTAATTTCAAACTGCTTGTCAAAGGAAGCGCATCGTTGGAGGAAACAGTTACGGAGATCTGTGCACGGAAGATAGTGTTCCAGTGCAACACCTGCCAATGCGGCATTTTTGGGCGCTGTATCGAGACCCTAGTTTTCTTGAATTCCGATGTCCTGGTACCCAGCAGTAAATGACAACATAGTCCTGTTACCGTAGCTGATGTCATCTCAGAAGAATGTCTTGTACGAGAGTGTGATTGCTAACGACATTCTAAAAGCTTTTAATAACGCTTTGCGAGTCAACGCAGATAAGCACACGACATAGCGAAAGATCAAGCGCATGGTCGAGGGCAAGTTTAACTGCCGTTAGTTCAGCAGCAAATACTGAACGTAGGAGATGCAGATTAAATTATGAGTTGTTCTCGTCTGAGGCAAGGACACAGTCGACAGAATTATATCCTTTTGAACTGTCCGTATACGCCACATAATAATCGGGGTTCAAGTAACGCTCCAAACTCTTGCTGGAACTGCTCGGAACTTACGTGCTGTTTGTTGTGTGACGAAACCTAAGATATAGTCTTGTGAAGACACGACCATGGTGGAAGAGCACAAACATGCTGCAAACAAAGAAATGGCCAGAGAAGTTCGTCTGCGCTGAGACTCTTGTCAGCATAATATACCATGGGCATCTGGCCCTAGAATGTGCTCATATTGGTCATAAACCTGTCTACCGTGCGAAGAAAAGCTGCAAAGATAATCAGAAGTACTACGCACATGGGCTACATAGTTAAGGAAAAGGTTTTCGTGACGATATGCTGCTGAATGTTCGTTTGTTTCAACATAAAAGCTGGTTACAGAACTAGTACAAAAAGCATCAGTAGCTAGCCCAATTCCCAGGCGATTGCAACGTCAGGTTGCTTTAGTAGAGAGGAACAGTCTGATGAGTAAGCTGTACAACCGAGTCTAATTTAGACCGAATTAGATTATAATATAATCGCAACAAAACTGTACGATCAGTGTTGTAGGTGCGGTTGGACAGTATTCGAAGCAAGTTAGAGCACGGAGACAAGAATGTTTAAGATTTTGAGTGTGTGGTACCCACATTGAAAGCCAAACTCAAACAATCGGATTCTCTCATTTAATGTGAAACGAATGTCACTAAGATACAAGTCCAGATCAACAGGGCAAGTTCGTTGACGGGAGAAGTACATACATTGAATTTTCTGACCGGAAAACCTAAACTCTGTCTCGTTCGATCAACAAACAAGACGATTTAATGTATGCTGAAGTCATCGAGTAATACTGCGAAGGTATCTGGAACGGCAATAAATAACTAGATCATCACCATACACCGGACCACGAACAGGAGCCTGGGTGTGAGGAAGAACACTGTTGACAGCGACAGCAAAGGAATGCTAATCACGCTGTCTTGAGAGACACCATTTTCCTTCAGAAATGGCCTTGAAAGATTAGAACCCATACGCACCCCTTCAATTGTTTGTCAAGGAAATTACTTAAAAATTCAGCTATATGACCACGAAGACATCAGGCATGAAACTGTTTTAAGTTCCATAACGTTACGTTGTGTCATAAGCCTTTTCCAAATCGAAAAATATAGCAACAAGGTGCTCACGATGGAAGAAGGCTTCTTGAATCTGGCTTTCAAAATTAGCAAGATTGTCAGCAGTGGAACGAGAAAAGCAAAATTCACTGTGAAGTTTGCTGAAAAAAGTTTTACTCCAAATACTACACCAGTCGCTTCTTTACTATGTGTTCAAACAGCTTACAGATACAATACATGAACAAAATAGGTATGTAAGCTGGTGACATTCGTTGCGGATTTCTCTGGTTTTAAGATTGAACGACCCAGAGTCTCATGCCATTGACGGGGAAAGCCTCTTCTCCCAGGTACGATTGAACAGCTCCAATAATGCGAGCTGAGTATCGCGAGAAACATTGTACAACATATCGTAAGTTTATGATCAATCCCTGGTGCAGGATTTAACAGCTCATGTAAAGAAGTCGAATTCAAGAGCTGTGAAGGGTACATTGTAATCCTCCGAACTAAAGCTATGGAAATTCAAATAGTTTATTTTGATACAAGTACGGAAGCGATTGAATACCATGCAGAGTCAGAGACAGACGAAAAGTGTCGGCCAAATATGTTGACTACCTGTGGGATTAGTCTTCAGAAAATTTGCTAATAAAGCGGGCACACTAGGAGAACAACAACATCCATTTATGAAGCGAACTCGATGCCAAACAGTAGTCATAGGGATTGGAATGCTAAGAGACCTTATACAGTATAATTTTCCATACTTTGGCGCTTCGAAGATTTAATCAAATATTTAGCAAGGGCACGAAAAATGCGAAATTGTTGAAGAATAGTTTTGGTTGCATAAGCAACAGGGATAAGTAACAGTAATCCTTCAATGCATTGATCTATAACGATTGTATAACCACACTGAGGATTTGGAAATTTTGCTTTCCACTACTAAAATGTATGCATGAATATCCGGGAGTTTGAACATGTTCGATAAGTATGTCCCGTTTGAAGGTAGTAACCCTTTGTCTAAGGAACTCTTATGCTACGTGCATAATTATTGTGGAGTTCAGCGTTGTATAGTCTTAAGTGAATAATATAAAAGTATGTTCCATAATTTTAGAAATATACATACAAGGTAAGCAGAAAGTTATTCTCTAATTTTATTTTATCTTCTTAAACATTCAAATTAGAATGATAATTATTTTTCTCACACTATTGCATGCCACTACTTCCTCTAAATTTGCATTCCGATCTAACCTACATTTTTGACACATTTCTCTAAACGGATAGGAGGAACACTTTATACAATCTTCCTTAGAAAATTGGCAGCTATACCTGACATTACTTTAGGGATCTTGTTTCCAAGTTCAACATTTTGAAGTTCACCCCGATTCAATTGTTCCTGTGCTATTCTATAAAAAGTAATCACAGAGCATTAAGTCTGGACCTTACGAGGAACATCTTGTGGCGCTCTTACAGCCGATCTATCGTCGCGAATAATGATTATTGAATCAGTACGTTACAAACCACTCAAGATGAAGAAGTATCGTCTTGCATGAATTTCAGCCTGCACATACTCTTTCCATACATAAATTCTGTGCTATACAACATTTGTAAATATCCAGATAATATCCAGTGTTAATGGTATTGCAGTTGATACCCATACCAAACTCTGACTATCGGTTTATTCCGCATATGTTCAACCATCTCCAAGGGATTCCAATCTGCGCAATAGTAAAGGGTCTTTCCTGATAAGATAATGAAATCGGCCCTTGATCCAAATTGGGTCGCTATTGGCCAAAAAGGTTCCCTTGACCTAAAACTACCTTAAAAAATTGTTTGGCCCCCTACCCCCTCCCCTTATCGAATTATCGTATCTTACATGCTCAAAATTGAATATTTTTTTTTAAATTTTGATAGGGATGGTCCAAAAATTTTGAAAGTTTCACAGATTATAGATACTATCTAGATGCAAATGTGCATTTTTTTCAAAACTATCGACGCGTATTTTCTTTATTTCTTTGAATGTTGAAAATTTCAAAAAATTGTAGAAAAAATTTTGGGGGAGGACACGTTCCTGATTTTTTGGTTAAAAAATTTCTTATATCATTAGGTACAACATATATTTTTTCGGAGCCTGCAAGTGATGGCAACATTGTCAAAAAGAAATAAAACTTGAAAACAAACATGTTTTTCGCACAGTTTTTCTACCATTTTAGCGCCCTCAAGGCGAGGGCCCCCTTCAAACAATCCTTTGCCAAAGTTCACAATTTTCCTTTCTCTTGTGTCCCTTCCGCTTCTGTCGTTTTTCAGCTGCTTCGATTATGTCCATTTCGAAACAGAAACACCAAATACATATCCGCAACAGTGCTTCCACTTCATCCGACTCTTGCACAACAAAGTTACCCACAGCTCACGGTAGAGAGCGCCACTGTGTGCGGCCACTGAAGTAAGCACTGATAGATACGAGGAACCGACGCGAGGTATGTATTTGCAAGAGTCGGTTGAAGTTGAAGCACTGTAACGGAGATATATTTGGTGTTTCTATTCCGAAATGGACACAATCGAAGCATCCAAAGAACGACAGAAGCAGAAGAGACGCAAGAGAAAGGAAAATTGTGAACTTTGGCAAAGAATTGTTTGAAGAGGCCCTCACCTTGAGGACCCTAAAATAGTGGAAAAACTGTGCGAAAAACACGTTTGTTTTCAGTTTTATTTCTTTTTGACAATGTTGACATCACTTTAGGCCCCGAAAAAAAAATATATGTTGTACCTAAGGGTATAACATATTTTTTAATCAAAAAATCAGGAACGTGTTCCCCCCCCAAAAAAAAATCTACATTTTTTTGAAATTTTCAACACGCAAAAAATAAAGAAAATACGCATCAATAGTTTTGAAAAAATGTAGATTTGCATCTAGATAGTATCTACAATCTGTGAAACTTTCAAAATTTTTGGACCCCCAAAATTTAAAAAATATTCAATTTTGAGCATTATGATACGATAATTCGGTACGGGGAGGGGGGGAGGGGCTCAAAAAAATTTGAGGTAGTTTTAGGTCAAGGGTAACCTTTTGGGACAATAACAACCCAATTTGGATCAAGGGCCGATTTCACTATCTTACTAGGAAAGACCCTTTCATCACTGTTAATGAACCTCAACATGTAACACAACTTCATCAATCCAAAGATTATTGTTGAACAAGTTGGCATATTCTTTCTTCCTGTATATTTTCCCAAAATTACGTATGTAGGGTGTCTGACGCTGAATCTGGTAATGTTGACCATGTTACCGCGGAATCTCAAATTTTAGTTTGAGAAGCTACCAACATTGTTGAAGAACTGTTTCATTGCAGACCTACGTATTTGTTGGTTTTCTGTGAACGCTCTGACACGTTTACGGACAATTCCCTTGCCGTTTGTTCGTTTTAGGCCTTTTGGAAGAAGACATATTGTGTGCTTTGAAGCAACCAATACATCGTCAATGTTCACAGAAGCGTTTCGGTAAGTGCTTCTCTGTTCTCTTTATTAGCTCATTGCAAGTGATAAGTAAATATTTCTCCTTACGTAAGTATGGAATACAATAATGAATAATTAAAATAGTATAATGGAGACAATATCACCATGTACTCTCGATAGCAATAATCATGAATCGAATATGTTTTTTTTTTTTTCAATGCCCTTGCTCTTTCCTTAGCCTTGACGTAGAAAGATTCTGAAGTTTTCACTTCATTACCAGTAGTCGTCAAGTTTTTGAACATTTCTTTTATTACGTTTGTGTAGAATGCTGTTCAGGTAAATTAATTTGCCATTACATGTCACTTTTGCGTAAGGCATGCCCTTTTGCAAATAATCCCACTGCAATCCCAGTGCAGTGAGAGATTTTGTTCTCCCCGTCCCCTGGACAAAATTTAGTGGAAGATAGCCTAGTCCCGATAGATATAAATGCTAATTAAAATATTAAATAAACTAAAAATAAAGTTCTTTTTAAATGTAGAAACTGAAGGCTTGAATAATCCAATTAGGAAAAAAAAAGATGCCTGAATTTCATAATGGCAGAAAGCATTTGAATTGAACGGCGAAATATAAACGAATAAATGGGGAAAGCTTTTTATGTTTATCAATGGTAAAGTTGATTATTTTCCTCTAATCTAATGGAAAATTGAGAAAAAGCACACATACACACACACAAAATTCCATGGAAAGAGGATACATCGAAAGAAAATTAGAACGACAAGTGGTAGGAGAGGAGGGGAAGAAGAGAAAATGGATCCCCAAAAATGGGAGGGGATAGGAGAACGTCATGTATCTATTTATTGCTTCTGCCGTCATTTGGACTCGTTACAGATGGCAGCACTTTGGTTGATGGAAAGAGAAGAAAATAAGGGAAGGGAAAAAGTGAACAGTTTTGATAATATGCTACCAGGTGGTGTTCTAGTCTTTTCCATTTCACTAAGTGCCTTCAGTTTTATGTACTCAAATGCCTTTTGCATTCTCACTCCTTTTTTTAATCTTCGTTTTTACTATTATTATTATTATTTGGAAAACTTCTCTTATCTATCTATCTTTCTTTGTTTCTCTCTATATCCATCCTTCATTTCGTTTCTCAGTTTTCTAGTTTTGTTTTTGTTTTGGTAGTAGTTTCTATATCCTCTCTGTCTCTCTTTCTCTTCCATTCGCTTTTGCTTTATTATTTTCCCACGCTTATTTTCGTCAGGGGCTTGCATATCGTTATACAGAAAAGTGCACACACTACAACATTTTATTTCTTATTTCCACTTTGTTAATGATCTTTCTCATTTTTATAACTCTCCCTTTTCCCCTCTCTTCTCACCACTCATTCCTTACTTAGTCTTAACAATTACCATTTCTCTTTTACCATCCTTTCTTTTGCTTATGCTACTTTTATTTTTCTTTCTTCATAGTTACGTAGCTGGGGCTAGGCTGGGCTGAGCTTGGTTTATAGTAGGCGGGGCTAGTTTGTACACTTTTACACTCCGACGAAGAGAGAGAGAGAGAGAGAATAGGGGGTAGAACGAAAGGGGGTGTGTAGAAGGGGAAAATCTCTGAAATTTTCTTTAGCTCTATTAACTTGTTGAAAATTAAAATGAAAATGTCTTTTAATAAACTTTCTGTAGAGAAATGGAGGAAGAAACAGAGAGAAAAAAGGAGTTTTTGTTTCACAACAACGACTAATTTACATAAGAGCTTTTCGTGGTTTTCTTCCGAACTGAAATAAAGAAACAGCTAAAATTAAGCATCGTTTCCCTCTCGCCTCATTCCTATTGCGTTCATGTATATTTCCTAATTCTTCATTCTCGTAACGCTTGAAGATGTTGTTCTCTCACTTTTAGATTTCACTCCATTGTACCATAATGTTTTATTTCATTCTCCATTTAGTTGCATGGCGCATGGTGTGTGTGAGTATTTATACAGGGTGTATCAAAAGTCTGGGGCAAGTTGTTAGAAATATGTAGTGTCCAATCTAAAACGGTGAAATCCATTTTAATTGCACCAACAGTTTAGGCTTCACACTGGTAAGACGTCCTATCAGTGTTGTCACAGTCCTAGCTCTGGAGCGGGCTGAAAATTAGTACCAATTGAAACAAAAGGGGCTGAATTCATTATTTTTTATACCAGTGTAATACACGGCTCTATAACACGAAACTAAAGTTCTAGAACTCTCCCTCTTCCAAGAGTCCAAGTCAAGAAAGTGCTCTTTTTAAAAATTACTTTTTAAAAACATCTAAATAGGAGGACCGCAAACAACCGTGGAAGTAGATGAAACTTTTCTGGCACGTACGAAGTATACGAAGTACAGAGGCCGCAAATTAAAAGGGAAAACAGTTATCATCTTCGGTATGTATTGTAAGGAAACCAAACGCGCCTCTATTTCAAAGTGACTAATAAACCAAAACGGCATTATGGTCACATTATGAAAAATATATATAAAACGAGGAATAAATCAATCATCTCCGAGTTCGTGTATAAACAGTACGTTATAATGTAATATTAAATTATAAATTATTGCATCTTATTCTCGATTATTTCATGACCGAAAGAGGATAATAGACTGTAAGAAGAATATAAGGAAGTAAACTGACATTTGTAAAAAAATGTAAAACTGGTCCAGGGTCTTAAAACTTTCCCTGAAAGACGTCACAACACATTATTAATAATTTTATTTTGTAAGCATTTCCTAAGAGTCCAACATACAGTATGAGTAACGTGAGATGTAGGAAAAGTCTTACTGACATTTTTGAAAATGTGACAAATATTTGCTAATTCTTTAAAGCACGGTGGTATTAATATTATATCACCTTGTAGACACCATCGTGCTTCAGAGAGTTAAATTGTGCTGAATTATGTAGAATTGTACCACTTTTTTCACATAAAGGGCTGAAAATGGCATGGTACCTACGGGCCGATAAATGTCAAAAAAAAAGGCTGAATTTGGTACAATTATACCAAGTGTGGCAACGCTGCGTCCTATGTAAAATGAAAACTCAATGTTTCAAGTTTAGCAGAGTTTCCGAACAGAATGAAAGAGTACGCAAAAATGACACAGGGAACTTGAACATTGTTGTGTGAGGTAACTTGAAACACTTCAAATCCGTTTCTCTACAATGCTTTATTATTGGTATGGTGGGGGCCCAAGTAGAGACAGGTCTCTGAACGGGCAACGTTGCGTTTTCATTTAACATAACTTATCACTATAAAGTCCCAATTGTTGGCCCAATCTGAAAACTTGCACCATTTTAGATAGAAAACCACATGTTTCCAGCTACTTTCTTCTCTTTCCATTTTCATTCTTTCTTTCTTTTTTGGTATCTTTACATCTACAGGTGTATAATAGCTCTGGACTTTTGATAAACCATATATACTCCTCTGAAAACTTCGTTATAAAATTGACAAACTGAAACCAGGGGCACAAAATTCATAAGAATAATAAGCTGACAGTCAAGAGTTCAACTTTTCTTAAAGGATTCCACAGATGACGTTAGTGTGATAGTAAAGAGCAGGTCAGATAACATAAACGCCACGTTACAAAAATCAACTATAGAAACTACTGGACACACACGCCACTGGTCATTGGTGTCAACGGTCGCTGCAGCTACAACTTTTAGAGAAATCACATATGAGTCGCCTTCACGTTCGAACGTAGTTGCTACATGTCATAGCAGCAACACCACCCAGAAAATTCAAGATTGGTCATATTTATCCTTGACGCCACCAATCATAGACCCAACACATACGGGAACCACATATGTTCGAGTATATCTAGTGGCTTCTATGACCGATTTTGTGATCTGTCGTATATATATCATGTAGTGTCTCTGGGCTTACTAGTAGAAGTGTGCTCTTCTGTCCGGATTTTGTACTTACTAGGGAAGGTCGCGGGATGTTATTCTGACTTCATATCGATACTATGCTCAATCGACTCGTTTTTACATATGAAACAATTACACAAACGGAGAAACCCTCGATCACAAGAATGTTTTTGTTACGAGCGTTAAAAGTTTAAAATTGAACAGAAGTTTGCAGAAAGTTTGAAGTAAGCATTTTTTGAGATATACGCTTCATTTTTGGTATCGGGAAGTTCCCTTAGGTGCCAAGCACAATGATGAAATCAAAACATACGCATTTTGCAAGATAAGGGCACTTGTTGGGAAGGGGGTAAAGGGTAACTGCATCTTACAACTTGCAAATTGCCTCCTGTTTGGCACACCGGATCCATAAGCTAGTAAAATGTATTTGCTACTCTATTCGACGGAATTCATTCAAATATTACTTACCTATATGGCCACCTTCAAATTGAACAATGATATTTCTCCGAAACGCTTTGCCACTTGTACGAAATTCAATGAAGAACATGGTGTTATTCATAATTAATCATGTCATAATCTATATTGTGATGTTCTTGCCTTCTGTAGATAGAAGTAAGACCAATATTTTCTCAAAAGGCTCTGTCACCCAGGACCGGATTTACGGGGGTTCAAATGTGCACGAGCACCCCCTCCTTCGTTGTAAATATACACTATCTAAAGTGAGAAGCTAGCAGTGATAATCGCAACACTTTCCGAAAATTTCTGCAGTCATGTTTCAGTTTGGGCTTAAAACAAAGGGAAGTTTTGCAAATTCGATAGTTTAAGTCAATTTTTTAAAAGTTGAAAGAAAAGTATTCACTGAGAACAGACACTTAGCATTTCCAGATCATTTCCTCAGACAGATGCCTAAAGTCATTTAAAAAATTCCAATTTAATTCAAATGTACTGGTAGTTATTGGTGCACCGCTTCAGAAAATCCTGGATCCGACCCTGCTGTCACCAATGTATTGTTTTGTCCGGATCAGCTGTCCGGCAAAAATTTTGCACATTACAACATAATATATGTGGAAAACAAAAATCAGTTTATTGTTAAAATGAAGTTAAATCAAATAAATTATCCACCACAGGCTTGCACTGACAGTGAATATGAATACTAGTTACACCGCCGGCATTTCATTTGTAGTCAATCACGTAGAATTGGCGCTTCAAACAGATCACCCACCGCCAGAGCGACCGGCCGCGGAACTGCACTGAGCGGTACTTAGAACCCTGTCGGACTATGTTTATGCATCGCGGAAGACGGTGTTTCTACTCGTTTTCTTTCTTTTTAAAAAAAAAATTACAGCGAATTGGTCAAACTCCAAGAAAATTTGAAGATGTTCAGAAAAAAAAATCCGAAAAAAAAGTTTAGTGGGAATGCAAGCTCAAAGCTGTGAACAAGGTGGCATTTATTCTGGAGAAAACCGATGTTTGCGTAAATCGTCGCTAGCTGAATGTTTGATTTTTGGCCACATTTATAGCCGAAATTTTTTTAAAAAATGAAATCTTTAAGTTTTACGTCCCACGATTATGCCGGTTAGGCTAAAGGAAACGCTGATGATGAGAGAGGAGTGAAATGAAAAAAGTGGGAGGAAACGGGAGAACCCCGATAAAACCCACCAGCACGGTGTTTGCCCACCACAAAGTCCACCACGGCGCGAGCTGGGATCGAACTAGGGATCCCAAGCACCGGAGGTGAACGATCTACCACTGAGCCACCGCGCCCCCACATTTATCGCCGAATATCGTAAAATATTTCCTGTAGTTTGACCACTATTTTCCAACAATCGCCATTAAAATCTATTGATTTAAAAAAAAATGCTAGAAGTGAGATATTGAAATACCGTCTCCCACAATGCATAAGCAGAAACCTACCGGTTCAGAGTTCCGTTCCCCTTAGTTCTACGGTCAAGCATTTAGGAGACAAATATCATTGTTCAATTTGAAGGTAACCACTCAGGAAAGTGATATTTGAATGACAATACAGTCGAATAGAGGTGACAAATACATTTTATCAGCCTATCGACCCGGTGTGCAAAACAGAAGGCAATTTGGAAGTTGTAAGACGCTATTACTCTTCACCTCCTCCCTAATAAGTGCTCTTATCTTGCAAAATGTGTAGGTTTTAATCTCACCACTGTGCTGGGCATCCAAGTAAACTCCCCGATACTAAAAATGAAGCCTCTATCTCAAAAAATAGTTAGTTCAAACTTTCTGCAATTTTTTTCAATTTTGAAATTTTAACGCTCGTAATTCAAACATGCTTGCGATCGAGGATTTCTCCGTTTGCGTGCTTGTCTCATATGTAAAAAGGAGTCGATTGAACATGGGAGTGATATGAAATCAAAGTAACACCTCAGTACCTTTCCTTGTTAGAGTGTACTTACCATAATTAACATTTACAATTGCACTAATTCAAGTAAATCTAATTGCGCTATGTGGAATTGTCGTGTTTTCGTGTAGCATTGTGATTTTTAAAATTTAAACTATAAAACGCTTAAACTTTAGCCATATATGACACCAATGGACATGCGTGAGACTGTTGAGATATTAAGTAGTACGAGAAATAGAGAGAAAAACAGTGACATGAGCACTGATAAATCTTTACGTTCACTGATATGTGGAGATCTGCGACTTATAATAGGATAAATATAGCAAAGGAGAAAGCGATAAGTCCTGAGTGCAAGAAGATTTAAGTTGATTAATTAACGTTAAACATATGTCAGAAGCCCTGATAATGAAGTGAGTGTAGAAAATAGGCAATCTGAAGTTATGCAATTTATATATCATACCGGGGTGCTAATTCTCATCAGTAGCTTTTACAAGATCAAAAGTCACTGGATAAGAAGGAAGGTCTTTATTGTATTGGTTATAAATGACAGTAGTGAGCTTTAGCAACTGATCGAATGCACTAAAATGAGGACGAAATCCAGATTGATAAGTGGGCAGAAGATTGTGCGATAGTAGATGAACATGAACTCTGCGAACGAGATGTGTTTAAGTATTTTACAAAAATAACCAGTTAAATGAATGGACTTCGGAAGGTGGTGGCTTCTTTGGTCCCGAGACCCGAGACCCAAGAAGTGACTACAACATTGTCGGGAACGTCAATTGGGTTTTCGACTTCTGTTAAAACATACCTCACTTTGCTACATCGAGACCAACGTATTCGGGCCAACCAGCTCTCTACATACCCATATCAACCCTGGCACTCACTGGTCAAGAAAGTAAGGAGTCACTAAAGATGCTCTTTGAATTGGTATTAGAATACCCTCCAAAATAAAGCTTACTACAGCGAGAACAATGATCCAAACGATTTTTACAAGGGAAGGTGGAAGGGAGATGTAACATGTCAAAATAATCGAAAGCGACCGTGTTGAATCCATAGATGTTGTGGTCGCTGAGGTGTATAATGACACTGCTGATGATGTTAATCCAAGTTGAATTGGTAAACTTTTACTTATATATTTTGAAATCTTATAGAATTTGTGCATTTGCCGTGCGAGGACCAGCTGGTTTATATATGTATATATCGCGTTGCGGGAGGGGAGGAAGTGGGAGATGCAAATTTAACAAAAGTCGATGTAATTGTCTTATTGTAGCAACTACTGTGAGCGGAGTTCTCCGATTTGTCTCAAGTTCTAAGGGTCACAACTAGATACTCATACAAAATTATTCTAAAAATTTTGTGTAAATCGATTCAAATCGGGGCAGAGAAATAGCCCAGACAACAGATTAATAGCCGTTGAAAAAATACAAAAGAAAAAAAAATTAAACCCTGTATATTTCACTCGATCCGTTTCAAAATTTGTAGAGCAAAATAGCCTTAAATTTGTAGGTTCTTAAAAGGTTACAAATTTGGTGTAACTTGGTTAAATAAGAGCTGAGAAAAAGCCCCCCCCCCAAAAAAAAAGAGACGAAAGGCCCTTCAAAAATATCCCATTGTCAGAAATTATCTTTCCAAATTGGCAACCCCGTTCTCCTTAGTTATGAAACGAGTTGCATAACATGAATAGTATTCAAACCAGTAACACATTTCCTTTTGTACAAGCTACGGCCTGTAGCCTTGGCTGAAAGGGTTTATAGGCCTATATATGTATATGAAAAACAAGTGAGAAAACTTAAAAATATGACTATATTTCTGAAACGGTAAGGAATATTTAAAAATTATAATGAACTTTTCTCTTCCTTTTTTCATTCAGAATAAAAATATTATTTACAAAATTCGCATAGATTAACCATCAACGAGTTACAGACGAAAAAAGATATTAGTATCTATTCTGGCGGCCATCTTCAAATTATGACGTCATACAGCTCGTCTGCAATGGAATCAGGCTAAACACCCGGTAGCACATGATTACATGCTTCATTACAAATACATCGCGATTAGTCTCAATATTTCTTCATTCAAAATCCCACGGACTAGAAAATATTTTTTTGTGCCCCTGCACTATAAAGTGATATTTCAAACAGAATTTACTACAGAAAATAATGTGTTTTGACAAAAAATAATTACAAAATTTAAAGTAAGAGTTTCCATAGTATATTCTTCCATATTCAACCATTTTTGGATTTAGCATGTTTTGGGAATACAGTCCTCAAATGTAGAGTATCGTACTGAAACGTGTTTGAAAGCTTGTTCTTTGCAGTTTCAGTACTTACTGTAATTACACGAACAAACTGTGTCTATATTGTAACTTTTTCCTTTGTATTTTATAATAATCACAACAATATACAGGGTGTACCAGAAGTAGTGATTCACCTTTTGAGTGATCAGTATATTTTTATTATAAACAAGAATTGCATGAAACAAAATTGTAGGTAACAGAGGAACGATGTAAAAAAAAAAAACTCAAGTATTTTACAGTATCTATTCACTACTCTCCATTTGGAAGTTCAGTTGGTGGCCATTAACATCGATGCATGCCTGTATCCGGAGACGCACATTTCTGCAAACATTTCGGCACATCTGAACGGGAATGTTTGTTTAATTCTTCGCTGATTCGTGTCATCAATTCCGCAACGCTGTTTGTGGGTCTTGCATATACCTCGTCCTTTAAATGTCCCTGTAGGAAGAAGTCGTAAGGGGTGAGATCTGTTGACCGTGGTGGCCACTCCACTGTTCCCGACCATCAATCCATCGCCCGGGGAACATGTTTTTCAAAAAGTCACGGACAGTCCGGGCAAAATGTTATGCAAAAAGGAAAACCAGCATTACATCACAACACAAACAAAACAAGAAATAAACATCAATCATACAGCATAATCTACCGCAGCTAACAAGTGAGTCACTACTTCTGGGACACCTACTATATTTTAAAGTATGTCACGTACTAAATTTTAAAGTATGTATACATTTTTGTACCGAAAATTCTGTCTATTGACAATTAAAATCTACACCATGCGCACCAAATACAACGCGCTAACCACTCAGCTACACGACATATATTACAGCCACAATAATATCAAGACGAAGAAATGGCACAAAAAGCAAATATAGATGTTTCTCAGAAAAAAGAAAACAAGACATACTTCTGCATGTAATTTAATTAAAACTCTTTCTTTAGTGAATAACAATACATCTATCCTCTGAATCAGTTTGTCTGCTTCCCCTGAAAATCTAAAATTCCTCCTCTCTTTCATAAGCATCTCTAGTTTATTTTCCACCACAAAAATACTCTACATACACTTACACAGAAGAATATATATTCATTCCTCTCTGTAATTAATTTTCCTGAAGGAATGAAAATTGCGCTCAATTAATTTCTTTGATAGTGTTTACTTTAATTCGCATTGCTTGGTTTGGTTTTATATGTTTTCTTCCTCTTCCGATAAGAAGGAAGCAAAAATTGTATTTCTTCTTCTTCTTTTTCCTAACTTCTTCCCTTTACGATGATGCATTTTTCGCTTCATCTTCAACTGTTGTAGTACGTACAATTTGACACAGATGATAATGAATTCAAACCCTTAGCGACAACAGATTAAAGGGAAAGAAAGAAAGAAAAATGGAAGGTATGTTTTAAAACTGAAACAAAGAAAAGAAAAGTCCTTCAAAGAAAACCCAACCAACTTGGCTCTGTCTTCTACTGCTTCCTACTAGAGCAAGAAAGCGCATATTTATACAAGAAAAGTGATTGTAAGAAGGAAAACTCAGAAAGTGGTTTTTAAGAAAACAGTCAATATAGGTTTGTCTTGTTTTCTGCTAGCGAAAAATTATTATATGCACATTAACTTAAAACGAAAACATTAGATAGAAAAGTACAGTAGTTTATTCTTTCAGTTTGTGTTACAAAGTTTCAAGGGGAAATTAACAACAAACTTAACAAATTGTGTATAGACTCAGTAAAGAGTCTGTGATTTGGATGGGTACTACGCTAAAGAAGAAGAAGAAGAAGAAGAAATGATTTGAATGTAGACAGAAAAGACGACGAAACAAAAAGAGGAAATGAATTATCTTTTGTCAATATCTGTCTTTGCTTCTTCTTCTTTTTTGGAATAAGAAAACAAAAGACTTACTTCAAGATTTGCAAGAAAACTTACTTTACTTTACTTAAGTCTTTTCTTCCTCTTTTCCGTTTTCAAAAATAACCTCTTTCCTCTCTCTTTTTTTCTTTTTTTAAATATTTCTTTTCTAACAACAAATCAATTAACGATAACTTCATTTCTTTCTGATTGATCATGTGTTTATCTGAAAAGAGCGTCTTTATTAATTACAGCACTAAGATTTTCGTTTACTCAATTAACGCTCTTTTAATTAATTTAACTTGTCGGCACTTAATGTTTTCGCTTCTCCTTCCATCTATATTCTCTCTTTCTCTCTTCTTCTTCTTCTTTTCTTGCTGCTGCTTTCCAAACTGCTTCCTTCTCAGTTCAACACTACTGCCTTCTGTTGCCTTTAAGTACAATTAAGAACATGGAGAAAATGCATTGAAAAAAATCTTTCGTCTTCTCTGTTCTCCCGACAACACGCCTAAGAAGTGAAAATAGTTTGTGTACTATTATTGTTACCTCTTAATAAACAAGACGAAGGAAACTTTAGGAACAAACAAAATTAGAAATTAGAATTATTGTACAGTATGTGGTGTTACTGTAAGATGTACCGATAAAAGAGCTATCGACCATAGATACTGGTGTGCGGAACTCCGTGGGGGACCAAAATGTTGGATTTTAAACTGATAATATTGTTAGATATTAAGTAATGATGGCAAGCATTAGCGTTTTAGAGACTAGATTTAATCTAAGTAATGAATTAGGAATTATTGTTCTGGGCTTTCGGTATCTATGGCCATGTTAGCTCGTCACGTATGAGGGATGACGCCTTTCGGCGATCACAGTATACGAGGAAAGGGAAGGAAGAAAGGATTAGGAAAGGAAGGAAGCGGCCTGGTATCTGTATGGTAAGTACCATCCCGGCATTTGCCTAGTAGGAATGAGGAAAACCCACGAAAACCTCCCTCAGGATGGCTGGACTGATAAAGCTTTTACACTTTTCGACCGAGTGTTACCACCAGGAATCGAACCCGGGATCGCTCGCACCAAAGGCGAGAGTGTTAGCGATTACGCTACACGGGGTCACCAACCTAAATAACGAAGAATATTTATTGCTCTTCGGCTTTTTAATAAATTGTGGGTTAAGATCAGTAGACAGTCCTGTCACAGTCCTGTCTATGAACAAGGTGTAGAAATGAAAAGAACGCGGATGCCACCGGCTTCAAGAATGGTACTTTTCAAATGGCGTCGTACTGCATACAATGAGATGAGATTAAGATTTTTTTTTTTGCTTAATATGAAATAATTAATTGTTGTGCTTAAGTGACATTAATCTGGATGTTTGTTTAGATGGATATTAAAGACTACGTATAATCTAATAGAAATTTAATTTTTCAATGGTATTGGGCCTTACCAGAAATGCTGATGTTAGCGTGTCTAGTGTAATGTGCCATTACAATTATGTAATATGGTCTCCGTTTGGAGGGGCCCACTAATTTGATCACATACTGTACCATGCTAATTTTTCTAAAATATGTTTCGATTTATATGATATTTGATTGATTATAATTATACTCAGAATTAATGTGGAAACTCGGGAGAATTTAGTAGAAGCTATATTTTGGGGAATAGCATCTTTATTCGTACGTTGTTTCATGATAATATTTAGCATGTGAGTATTTCAAATAAGGAAACATTGAAATCACCATCTTAATACTTTACAAAAAACTAGGCCCGATATTGGGCAGGAATTCTTGGAAGAATCTACCAATCTAAATTTTGGCAGAATAATTTGGACCTACGTCCTTCTTGAGATGCTCATATCTTCTCTGAAATTCGGTTTGATCCAGATTTTACCATTTCCTAATCGTTTCATATTCTCCGCCGCCAAAACTCTCTGCAGTAATTGGGACTATTTCCGGAACTATGGTATTAAGGCGCGAGAATCTTTATTCCAGACCCGGCGTTAAACGAAGACACAACACGCCAATTTGTACAAGATATATATATTGAGATTTATCGCTACAGACGCAGTAATATAAGGTAAAATTAGTTTCATCTTAGAAATTAATATGTTGGAAGCCGAACTGAGCCCAAGACAGTAAAAAATTCAACCGTAAATTCGTTAAAACAGTGAAACATAGGAGTTGGCTTTGAAGACGCCATGTTTGTAAATATAAATAGTGATGGACAGGATTGGCAGTGCCGTGTGGTTATTGTTAGGGTTCGATAGGCCTGTCATCATATGGCTTAAGTTTGTGTACGTAGTCTGATTTTTTTTATTAAATAATTACTAACATGGCGGTACGTTCAGCAGTGATGAAAATTTTCCGGAAAATTTTGAAACGGAAAATTTTCCGATTCATAAAAACATACTCCACTTATTCCTACATCGTTTAGCCGTGATGTGAGGTGGAAAATTTTCTTCTGTATTTTTTCGGAAAATTTTCCCTTCTTAACAAATATCAATGATCAAGTAACAATTCGTCACTATTCATAAAATTGATTGAATTCATATATAGAAATGTTAGAAAGTGAAAGATCGTTTAAAGAATCTGAAAATTTTCATGGCTTAGACAATTTTCAGTGCTATATAAGAACAAGTGGAACAATTTTTCATGAATCGAAAAATTGTCTGTCCTGTACCCGTACAGTAATGAAAATTTTCCGATTCATAAAAACATACTCCACTTATTCCTACATCGTTGTTTAGTTGAGATGTGAGGTGGAAAATTTTCTTCTATATTTTTCCGGAAAATTTTCCCTTCTTAACAAATATCAATGATCAAGTAACAATTCGTCACTATTCATAAAATTGATTGAATTCATATATAGAAATGTTAGAAAGTGAAAGATCGTTTAAAGAATCTGAAAATTTTCATGGCTTAGACAATTTTCAGTGCTATATAAGAACAAGTGGAACAATTTTTCATGAATCGAAAAATTGTCTGTCCTGTACCCGTACAGTGATGAAAATTTTCCGGAAAATTTTTCGATTCATAAAAACATACTCCACTTATTCCTACATCGTTGTTTAGTTGAGATGTGAGGTGGAAAATTTTCTTCTATATTTTTCCGGGAAATTTTCCCTTCTTAACAAATATCAATGATCAAGTAATAATTCGTCACTATTCATAAAATTGATTGAATTCATATATAGAAATGTTAGAAAGTGAAAGTTCGTTTAAAGAATCTGAAAATTTTCATGGCTTAGACAATTTTCAGTACTATATAAGAACAAGTGGAACAATTTTTCATGAATCGAATGAATAAGTGGAGTATGTTTTTATGAATCGGAAAATATTCATGACTTTTAATAAATTGAAATTTTAAATAATAGAATGGGATATTTGTACTCTACGAACTCGAGGTATGCTCTCTGCACTTTGCATACAACACGCACACACACATATACACAGAGAGAGAGAGAGAGAGAGAGAGAGAGAGTATTTGAATTGAGTTGATTTTGAGTTTAACGTTCCTTTCAACAGCGAGAGGATATAAAACGGTACCAACTGATTATCGTGGAATCCGAACTACATGAGCTCCCGCTGGGAATCGAAGCCAGTTTTTCCATGCCAAAGGCGCGTATGCTAACCGCTTAGCAACGAAGGAGCTCGCAGAGCAAGAGAGAGAGAAAGATACTGTAAAATTTTATTTCCCAACTTGAAATAGAAAATTTTCCGGTTCCCGAAAGCTAATTGGAAAATTATAATTTCTTGCTGACTAACTTTCCTCTACTGAAATTCTATTTTGTAGCTCTATGTGCAGTTAAATATAGTGGAAAATTTTCCACCTAACATCACTATACATAAATCCAAAATTGTCAGGCCTATGAAAAGTGTTTTCCGTTTGTTTCTACATAGTGATGAAAATTTTCTGATCTATGAAAATTCCTCTCACTTGTTTCTACAGAGCAATAGAACTTTCCGATTTACAAAAAAGTTATTTTACTTCTTGCTTCAAAATGATGAAAACTTTCCGACTCATAAAAAGTTATTCAATTTTTCCATATAAGGCAGAAAATATTTCGATTCATGAAAAATTGTTTAGCTTGTTCCTACATAGTACTGAAAATTGTCTGAGCCAGGAAAATTTTCAGATTCTTTAAACGATCTTTCACTTTTTACATTTCTATACATGAATTCAATCAATTTCATGATGCTGAGGAATTGTTATTTGATTACTGATATTTTTTTAGAACGGAATATTTTCCGGAAAAATATAGTGGAAAATTTTCCGAAATGGAAAATTTTCCACCTCACATCACTAACGGTCAGTTTTAAAGTTGTTAGAGTAATTTCTACAATTTCAGTGTAAACAAAAACTAAGGGGCTCCCTCTACTTCTAACTTGAACGTCGTCCCAGTAAACATGGGTTGAACAAAATTCTTAGGGATTCTTTTCCTTACAGGAAGAGGGTCCCCTTTTCCATTGATAGCTGCACAGTTCCTTACTCAGATAGTTAACTAAATAACCATCCCCGATTCATTTCAATCACTCCCTTCCCAATACGGAGCCGATTACTAACATGGTAAAAACTGGATATTGTTTAATGTACGATTAAATTGCGTTGTAGTATTGGTTAACATATCGTCCCTTTCCGGCATTAACGCAGTAAGCGACATTTTTTTCGAAATTGACTTTTTTGCAGTTTTTGGTTCAGAATTTTAAGGCGCATCGAATGGTCTAATCACCATGTTTCTATCTTTAACCGTTGCCGAGATAGCTATGTCGCTTACACGGGTGTAATTAGACTTGCTGGAGGCAAAAATGTCGTAAGTAACACTCAGTCGTTTGTATTTACTGCATAAATGTTTCCGATGAAACGAAGAAACTGACTTCTAGTCTAGATTGTTTCAAACACCAAATTATTTTCGTGCTTGGAGCAAATAAATGTGGTATGAACATGATTATTACAATATTTCATGGCAAAAGTGTAGTAAGCGACAGATTAAAGTTGGTTCTGAGTCGCTTGAAACAATTTTGGTGTAAAGATATCAATGATTTCCAGTATTTGTTGCAGTTCTAATTACCTGCTAACAACAAAATACTTTTTCTTACAGCAATTTTGCTATCTTAAAAATATACGTAATAGGCTCCCAGCCTCACTTCTGAAGTAAACGGTAATATTGTTATAGCTACTTACTGCTATTTTACTTGCAATAACAGTGTGTAACGTCGTATAATTCATTTTAAGGTTTCATATTTCGGTGCAGAAGTTCTTCGGCGAAAACTTCCGAAGATTCACAAGCGTCCAATTTACACGACTTCAGAGCGCCTATTGGGAAAAAATAGTGTGTTGCGAGCAAGTAATAGGGAAGGAGCTAAGAGGTTCTACGCTTGGCGTTTAATACATTTTTCCCAATAGACTGAAAGTGCCAATTGTATTGACCACGCAAGAGGAAAACAATGGTAAGGTTTGAAGCAACTTTTAGCAAGTTTTCACAATTATTGTTTCCGTTCCCTTTAATGTATGGTTTCAGATATCAATTTTTTAACATCATTTCACTAAATAGTAGGCTAAAATCAATAATTTCGTTTTCATTTATAATAAATATAATAATTTCAAAACTTGTCAACAAAATAGGAACAGAAATTCCATAGTGGGCCTGGTGTGTATTAAATAGTCGGTGTTATTTTAATGGTTTCAGGGAGAATGGTAAAATTATTGTACATGTGCGTCCTTTTCAACAATAGGTAGGGGAAAGTAAATTTATGTTTACTTAACCTTAGCACAACAACGCTTCTGCGAGTTGAATTAAAATCCTAAACAACAAACTATTCGCAGACAGTACATGCAACGGAATATAAGCCAAATATGGTAATTGCTGTCGGGCAGAAAAGAAAACTTAGGTGTAAAAAGGTTTAGCTTAGGTGTAAATAGCGGGCCTAGGGGCATAATCCTTACCTAAACCAAAGTCTAGAAAATCCCTAGAAAAATCAAAATTCATGAAAATAATTATGATTTTTTGATATTAATTTCTAACAGTTGCATCCACTTCCACAAATATTTTCATTGAAGTCAGAAATATACATTTAAACTGAGATTTTGTTTTTCCTATGAGTAAGTTTATCTTAAGAACTATTAGAAATTATTTATTCATTGTTTTACAGTTAACTTTACTATGTCAATTATACAAGGACCCCTTTAATGGAGCATTCCATAACCCCACATGGCCGTATTCATCCTAGACTTTCCTGCTAGGATCGATACGCCTACGATCTCGGGGAACTACTATCAACATACATGGGTTGATATTCACCGTAATGGACTGAAGATTTTTTTAAGAATATCAATGGGTCTTAGAAGTTTAAACTTTGCCTTTAAAACGTTTAAAATATCGTTGAAAAGCCGGACATTTTTCTGCTTAATGAACGATTATCAAAGTTTCGTGAACATGTTTTTCACTGTTTAATAAACTTCCTGTGTACAACTGGATAAAAGTCAAGGTAAAATATAAACAATCACAAAAAGTGTGTTCTAAACATCCTATCACTTAAATGGGAATGTGCAGAACAATATCCCGATTTCACACACTGAAAATAACGTAGGACTTCAATAATTCATTTTTTTAAGGATGCATCTGTGTGTGCATGTATTTTATGTTTGTCCACTAATATCTTCGAAAATTCTTATTTCAGCGCAGCTTGTTGCATTAGGTAGCACTGTTCAGCTTACGGAATGGTGAAAGAGTCGTTAAAATTCAGTAAACATGTTATATAAAATATTCCTGTTGTTGACAAGTTATTAGGAATGATTATTTTATACACTAAGACTAAAGGATCACTACATTAGGGACACTTATCTAATAGTGTGTTCATTCTGGGTAATCAAAGCATTCAAACGCTTATGAATAGATTCCTCAAGGTATACTCCTTATATTCTGCAGGTTCAGTTCAAGCCATCTATGCTGCAGCAGTTCCTGCAAGTGGTGCACATTTGGACGATGTGCAGCACATTGCACAGAACATCACAGCATGTTCCAAACATGCTTAATAGGGTTAAGTCTGGCAATCTTGGATATCAGGGTAGTATTGAAAACTCATTTTCATGTTCCTCCAACCATTATGTAAAAAACGCAGCCCGATGACATCTTCCGTTCTCCTGCTAGAATATGGCGCTGTTCTCTTGGACTTGGAGGTATGGGCCATGAAAAGTTTAATCGAGTAAGAAATACTTGTGCGTCACTTCCCAGACCCAGACAATAAACAGCACCGCCACCGTCCTATTGAATTACCATGCTGCAACCCGGAGACGTATACTTATGCTGTTTCCATCAATATCATCGCCATGGTTCAGTGAAAAGCAGGACTTACCATTGCAGATAACCTTCTTTCATTGATCCATAGTCCAATGATCCCTTTGCTTTTGTTCATGTCAGCCGTATGTTATTTCTGTGTTATTGTAATAGTGTTGGTCTACGGCTATGTTACCCTAACCGATATAAGGTATGTCACATGGTCATGGTTGAAATTTGTTGTAGGATTTATTGGCTCACATTGTACTGGTGCGTCAATTCCTCCATTGACATACGCCTGTGGTGAGATACCATAGTGCTATTCGTTGTTCATTTTCTGCCCACCGCACGTACCTGATCCAAGTGTGATCGCTTGGCGGATGACTGACCGTCATGAGCACGGTTGGTAAAATCTTGATACTGTAGTGTTTGAACATCCCACAAGTACGACTGTCTCGGGTGTACTGGCAGCAGTCATTTGTGCCCCAACAGTTTGCGGTAGTCAAAATTTATTCACATAATTTTGTTTGCCCATAACGGGCATCAGCTGCGTGCTATTATGTTCGGTAGCCGTGCGCGTCCTCTATGTTACCTGCTCATGACGTGAAAGTTACGTGTTATCGATATTTGATGGAGGTTATTCCTATTGTAATGATCGTTCTGTGCATATAACATCTAGTTGCTAAGAAAGGTTTCTTTTAATAACTAATTAGCAATGTCAGTTAGTTGTGGCCTTTAGGAAACTAAGGATCAGACCAGAGAAGAATGGAGGGCAAGGATGTGGAAAGCCAGCGGCTCTGGCCTTACAGAAGTGCAGTTCCGGCATTCGCCTGTTAAGACTGAAAAATATCACGGAGATCTTCAGTTTGTATGACTGGCTAGAACAAGGTTCGTGCTCACGTTCGACCTATATAATGCTGTTTGGCAGGCAGGCAAGTTGCCCTTACTCGTCCGGCCAGGTAACAAATTGCCAATGTTAATTATATAAAAATTAAACCGATTTCAAAGAGCGTGATAAAAATAGCAGAGTAATATTTTCCTAAAGCTTCGACCAACACTATCACGTGTTAACTTACGTCCGATTTCTGCCAACTTCAAAAGTCAGATTTATTTAGTAGGCAGGAGGTAATATTAGTCAAAGCTTTTAAAACTATTACTTTGCACTCCACTTACAAAAAATATTACTTTTATCACATTTTAGGTCGGTTCTTTTTTTTCTTTTTTTTCTTTTTTTTTGCTATTTTCTGCTTTTAGTTTTCCCGTGGGAGGAAGATTTTAAATCTAACCAAACAGCAAGTTGAAAAACAAGTCATGAAGCCGAGGGTACCAAACGGGACATATTCCAATATAGTTAATTGTTTGAAAAGTGAGATCATGAAAATTGGTGCTGAAGAAAGGAAGGAAAACCCAAACAAACATCAGAAGAGAGCAGCAGTGGAAGATACCCTAAACCCGGATGAGAAGAAGGCTGAAGAAGGGAAGGAAAACCCAAACAAGCATCAGAAGAAAGTAGCTGTAGAAGATACCCTAGAAACCGGATGTTAACAAGGCTGAAGAAGGAAAGGAAAATCCAAACAAGCATAAGAAGAATGTAGCAGTGGAAGATACCTTAAAGTCGGACGAGAAGAAGGCTGAAGAAGAGAAGAAAACCCAAACCAGCTTCAGAAGAGAGTAGCAGTGGAAGATACCCTATACCCAGATGAGAAGAAGGCTGAAGAAGGGAAGAAAACCCAAACAAGTATCAGAAGAGAGTAACAGTAGAAGATACCCTAAATCCGGATGAGAAGAAGCTGAAGAAGGGAAGAAAAACCCAAACAAGTATCAGGAAACAGTAGCAGTAGAGGAGACTTTAAACCACAATAAGGAAAAAGAATGAAGAAGGGAAGAAAAACCCAAACAAGCTTCAGGAGACAGTAGCAGTGGAATAGACACTAAACCAGGATGAGGAGAGGACTGAAGAAGGGTAGAAAAACCCAAACAAACATCAGGAGACAGCAGTAGAGGAAGAGACCCTAAACCCGAATGAAGAGAGAACTTTAGAAAAGAATCGAGAAAGAGATGAACATTATTTCGCTGAGAAACAGAACTTGAGAAAAAGAACAAATTTAGGACTGAGCTATTTAGACTATTTCTCTGACGATGATATCATATTTAACCAGGCTTGTCCTTCCGAAAACTCAATAGATTGGTTGGACAATACACCAACCTCATCAGATGAATATACCTATGTATGTTATATGTTAAGAGAAAAAGGGTTTCATTAAATTCAGCTGGAAATTCGAATTCAGGTGACGGTTGCAATGAGGAAAGCGGTGCTAGGAAACGGAGGAAGATTGTAAGTAGAAAGATGACTGTTACACCAGAAAAGAACACCATAGTGGAAAAGGGATTGAGAATTAAAAAGAAAATTATTCAGAAAGAGAGAAAAAAGATTAAAGCAAAGTGGTCAAGCTTATAACAGAAACAGGCAAGAATGAATGGAGAAGAAACAAATACTGTACAACCAAACAAATGCAAGTCTTGCCCAAATAAATGTTCTGATATTACGGAAGAGAGGCGTCAATCCTTATTTAGACACTTTTGGTCTTTAAAACCGAATGATCAAAGGAATTGGATCTTAAGAGCAACCAGACAAGTTCCAGTGAAAAGAAGGAGGATTCATGGTGAGAGCCCACGGACATCATCTTTTCAGTATTTTATTAACGAAGGTGAAGGCTATAGAAGGGTTTGTCTTCAATTCTTGCTCTCAACAATAAATACCTCACAAAGGTTTGTGAATTACACTGTTACACAATCCACTGAAGGCTCAGCAAAACCTGATGGTCGAGGACGCCACTCAGTTCGCCCCAATGCGACATCCGAGCGAGATGTGAAGCTCGTTGTTGAATTCATTCAAAGACTTCCTGTAGTGCCTTCCCACTACTGTAGAAATAAAACAACACGACTATATCTTCCCGAGGATCTCAAAATCGTCACTTATCTCTATACGATTTACTCACGTGGAATGAACGAAGAAGGAAATATTCCTGCGAGTGAAAGAGTTTTTCGTTATATATTTAACTCAAAATTCAACCTTGGGTTTCATAGACACAAAAAGGATAAGTGCCAGAAATGTATCGCCTTTACCAACAAGACAGACGTAACCCAAGAAGAGAAGACTGATTACACCCGACATATTGAAGATGAAGAAGCAACTAAGGCTCGTTTCAAAAAACAGCAGAGTGAGTGGTACTCAGGAAGGAACACTTGTCGCGAGTTTCGATTTGCAAAAAGTTTTGAGCGTACCTCATGGACGAACGAGGTAATGTTTCAACTGTAATCCTGTATTGCGATAACTGTGTCGGTCAAAACAAAAATAGAAATATTTTGGCCATGTTGAAATATGAACTTGAAAAATCCAAAAACTTACAACGAATCCATATCAATTAGTTGGTACCAGATCACACATATATGCCTGTGGACAGTGTGCGTAATCAAATTGAGAAAGCATATCATAATCAAAAAATTGAAAGTCCATCCGAGTGGATTACCGTCATGAGAATGGCAAGAACAAAGCAACATCCATGAATTATGGAAGCACGGCTCTTTTAGAAATTGGTCAACTTTGGCTGCCCAAATCTTCAGTACTAAGAAACATGAGTCAGGGGAACCTTTCTTGCTGTCAAAAATGAGAGTTGTCATTTTTTCAAAAAAAAAAAAAAAAAATAGTGAATTTGCCAAAGTTAAGTATTCAATGACTAAGGACGCAGTGTATCTTACACTGAAACTTCGACTACAAGGACAAAAGCAGCCAAGCAGTCTTTATGCAGCAGCCATCCCTATCAGTAAGGCCAAGTACCAGGATCTTGTCAAATTGTGTAATTAGAATATTCTGCCAATGCATCTACAGGGTTCTGCCAGCAGTTGCCACACACGGGAGAAGCACAAGATACTCTTCCTGATACAGATGACGATGAAGAAGAAATTCAAGATTGAAACACGCTGTGATCATTTTTTATTTTTCCTTCCAATAGTTAAAAATTGATAAAGTTACTGTTTTGTGAAGCTTCGACAATTTGCATTTATTTAGTAAATGAATGATGGAAATTTTCATTGTATCAGTAAGCTTAACAAATCAGTAATAATTTGCAATATTCTAAGCTTTAAGAAATTAAAAAAATAACGCTAAAAATAAATGAGAAAACTAAATAATGGTGTCAGTTATTATTAACTTAACTGTTCAGAAGATTATATTAATTTTTACATATAAAGGAGAGGTAAACCAAAGCATTTTTCTTGCCAAATTTATTTTAAGCAGCATTATTTCAAGAAGCGTTCAGTATTTTACCGATCAGTATACAACTAACATTCTTCAATTAACGAATCAGCAATTTATTACCATTTATTTTTTCCCCTAAATGTCGCTTAACGCAATCTCACTACTACACCGTGTGCCTTAATGCATTAGTACATTTGAATGAATGTCGTTTGAAGCATTGATTTGTTAAAACTTTTGTAAGCAAAAATGAATTAAGCGCCAAAATAAGTGAATATTTTTAAGCTATTATATACGTCACTATCCTATTTCACGGAGCTTGTTTAATTATATTAGCTGTATTTTTCTTACGAAAATAGTCCAGAAAACAAAAAAGTTATTCAAGAAAAACCATCAAAATTTCAGTTTTTTGGCTCTCCTGTAAAATTTTCAAAATGTCGCTTACTGTATTAATGCTATTACATATTATGTAATAGCATGTATTAATTTTTGTGTTTTAGTTTATGTGGAATGTAGAGGCATGTATGTATGTGTAATGTAGTATTTCTGACAATGGAAGTAGTATGTAAGTGAGAGTATGACGTATTTAAGTAGAGACAGTGTATCATTTATTATATGATTTTTCATACTTTGTTCGTCGTAAAAGTATTAAAATTAACTTGAAATCCATAGGAATATCATATAGTGATTTGGTGTACAAGGGCACATTCGATCGTGCATAGATCATTTAGATACTACTAACGCCATCTCCGTTGTTTTCAAGAACTAGTGGTTTATTGCTCCGAACAATAACGATTTAGTCAGGGGTGCCTACAAAGGGGGGCTATGGCGCAAACTGCGTCATTGAAATATTTGGGGGGTAAAAATCTATATAAATATGTTTGAGGAGGTGTAAAAATTAATCGCAAAGATTTTTCTCATGGAAGAACACCTACGGATAGACAATTGAGGGGGGGGTGCGTCATGGATATGAGGGGGAAGTGGGCACCACTGATTTAGTTAACTCGAAAATGATCCCTTTTTCTAAATAAATTATGCGTAAATATTATTTCTGGAATATATAAATGAACAGTTAGGTAAATTGATTCCAAATTGAGGTTTCCTCAAAATCACAACGCTCTGTATAGACCAGTAATTAAAATATTAAAAAAAAAAAAAAAAAACTTTGCGTTCGTCATTAAGCAGAAGCTAGGATATATGATGTTATTTTTCCGTTCTTAGATTACGATGCTAAATTTTTCTTTTTTCTTTAATTGGTGCTGTAGAATAAACCTCATTGTTTCCATCAGAGTAGAAACGTCTTTAATTAATATTATCGTTGATAATATTGCTGTTCTTTGAACCTATATGCATTTCTAAACTTTGAAGTGGTATATAGTTTGGCGTTGATTGAAAAAGGTCTGGGTTCGTGAGATGTTCTGTGTATTGGTCAGTGCGCGATTATTTTGTAGTGGCGTATATGTCGTAATTATATGTTATGACTGCTTTGAACAGTCTTTGGTATATTTAAAGTATAGGATGTCCACTAATGAATCTTCGTTACAGCAGAGTGTTATAAAAATAAATTATATATATATATATATATATATATATATATATATATATATATATATATATATATATATATATATATATATATATATATATATATATATATATATATATATATTATAATGAATGTGAATGAATAATAGGACATCCCTAAATGTATGTGTTTAATGTAATATTTGCCACGAGGTAAAGTAATGAGTATTTATGTATAATGAAAAATATTTCGAGCACTGATACCTACACTATAGAGGATGTAGGTGTGGTTTAGTGAACGGACTATGTTAGCACTTCGCAGTTTGGCGATCACGAGTAATATTAGCTATTCGTTGAGAACCAAGTCTAGCGGGGTAAACAGCATCATATAACAAATAATTTGAAATATTTTACAATTAATCACGAAAATAGAATAGTTGTCTGAAAACTTGGTAGGTTGAATTATATGCATTTGTTTTGAGGTTAACTTGCACCTTTCCGGTGCCCGGCTTTTTGGGCTATTTTTTAGACTTTCAGTCAAGCAGATACTGCATCGTCACCATTTATCCTAGGATCATGGTTTATACCTCATTCTCTTCAGAATGGAGCTGGCTTTCAAATGGTACTACTTGCATGCTCATACCATATAACAAGAGCGGGAAAAATGATGTCAAAGGGAAAATTTCGGAGGGAAATTTTTTCTCGCACTTTGGGCCCCTCTGGAGCGGCCCTGTGTGAACGTAGCCATCCAAAAATAAAAAAAATTCTGATAAATAGTACTTGGTATACTGAATGTGTGTGCCAAATTTCAAGTTTCTAAGGGGGGCGCGGTGGCTCAGTGGTAGAGCGTTCACCTCTGGTGTTTGGGGTCCCGGGTTCGATCCCAGCCCCCGCCAAGTGAACCTTTTGGTGGACAAACACCGTGCTCGTGGGTTTTCTCGGGGTTCTCCCGTTTCCTCCCACTTTCTTCATTCCACCATTTCACTCATCTCTCATTATCACCGTCTCCTTTAGCCTAACGTAAACCGTGGGACGTAAAACTTAAAGATTTCATTTCATTTCATTTTTTTTCAAGTTTCTATCTTGAATACTAAGGGCGGGAGAAATTTTATCAGGAATTCCTACCATGCCCCAAATTGCCGTAAAACACCATGATCTCAGGTAAAAAATTTCCTGAGATATCCCTAATTACCCTAGGATCATGTTTCGCCCATCATTCTCTTCAGCTTAGAACTGCCTTCTTTCAGGCGGTATGACTCACGTATCTAAGGCGGGAAAATCCCGAAAAAAGGGTATTTTTGGGTCTAAATATCTTTTTTTCAACACAGATCTGAAAAAAATTGGTAAATACTACTAGGTGGGCTGAATATTCATGCACAATTCCAATTTTCCAGGTGCAAAAGTAAGCCCTCCAAAAAAAAACAATATATATATATATATATATATATATATATATATATATATATATATATATATATATATATATACCGACAATGTCCCATATTCCCGTATACAGAGGGAAATTTTTAAACATTCCCTGAGACATCCCTAATTACCCTAGGATCATGGTTTGCACATCATTCTCTTCAAAATAGAACTGCCTTTCAGGCGGTATCATTCACTTGTCTCCATCATGTATCTACGGCGAGAAAATTCCGTGAAAGGGAGTTTTTGGTAAAAATTTCCCTATTTCAACGTTTAGTCCCTCTGTACCCCCCTGTTTTAACACAAAAGTACGAAAAAAATCTTGTAAATACTCCTCGGTGGACTGAGTGTTTGTGCACAATTTCAATCTTCTAGGTGCAAAAATAAGCCCGCAAAAAATAATACCGAAAATGTCCAAAATTCCCCTATACAGAAGTAGATTTTGATAAAAATTCCCTGACACTTCCCTAATTACCCTAGGGTCATGTGTCGCACACCATTCTCTTCAGAATGGAACTGCCTTTCAGGCGGTATCATTCACTTGTCTCTATCATGTATCTAAGGCGGGAAAATCGCGAAGAAAGGGATTTTTGGTAAAAATATCCCTTTTTCAACGTTTAGTCCCTCTGTACCCCCTTTTTTAACAGAAGTACGAAAAAGATCTTGTAAATACTCCTCGGTGGACTGAGTGTTTGTGCACAATTTCAATCTTCTAGGTGCAAAAATAAGCCCGCAAAAAATAATACCGAAAATGTTCAAAATTCCCCTATATAGAAGTAGATTTTGATAAAAAATTCCCTGACACTTCCCTAATTATCCTAGGGTCATGTGTCGCACACTATTCTCTTCAGAATAGAACTGCCTTTCAGGCGGTACTATTTACTTGTCTCCATCATGTATCTAAGGCGGGAAAATCGCGAAGAAAGGGATTTTTGGTAAAAATATCCCTTTTTTCAACTTTTTGCCCCTCTGGATCCCCCCTGTTTTAACGCAGAAATCTGAAAAAATCTGGTAAATACTACTCTGTGGACTGAATGTTTGTGCAAAATTTCAATCTTTTACGTGCAAAAATAAGCCCGCCAAAAAATAATGAACATAGACCGGCCCCGCAATATTAAAAGAAAATATATTTTTTTAGAATTATGACGTCATCACCTCCTATGTCTCGACACAGGAAGGTGTGAAACCATACGTAAGGTCTTCTACAATGCCTCTGGACTTAAAAAAAAACCGGACGAAAAAGCTCAAATAGGAGAGTTATAATGCAATGTACCATGAAACACCCCGTATGGTACAAATTGTACCATGGGATCCCCAAAGGGTTAAATTTTTTTTTCAAGTCACATATTCCAACTAAGTTGCCCTTGTTCGTAGAGGTGACGGAATGGATAGAGTCAAACAATTTCATAAATTAATTACAGTAAACTTCGGTACTTTCGTACCCATGTGTCGACCCTCCTTCAAATATTTTTCATTTTCTTCCTTAGTCTTAAATTAGGTAGCTATTGAAATTAATTGACACCTCAAGACATGGCGTTCTTGCGAATGTGGGAGCCACTGGTAAGATTTGGCAAACAAATCACCAGTACAAAATTTTAATTTATTTTTTTTAATTTTGGCAAATCTTTAGTTAGGATTTCTTCTATTGCATCGACTTTAGTCTAATTTTCCATACTGTCCTCCGAATTCTTAGTTTCTGAGGGGTCGGATAGTTTTTTTTTTTTTTTTTTTTTTTGGAAACCCTAAATTAGAGACCGCACGACACTTCCGGCTGGACCGTCCGTAATCTGAGTGAATTGGTACCGGAAACAGTTAATAGTCGATCATTCCACAGGGATTATTCCTTGTGAGATGGTTGCCTAGAAGGCACGGACTCGTACTTAGACACTCAGAGACCCCTTTGGGCCATGCATTTGAGTAGGCCACTGTTTTCGGCATATAAAAGTATATTTGGCTTACCTTTGTGGTTTTAGTGTCCTAACTTATTTTCCTTTGGCGCGCCGCTGTCTTTCTCCTTCAGCTATCTCTCTAATCTCTTCTTCAAGATTTTAAAAAAATTAACCTCCCCCCCCAATTATTGAACTTTACAAATATTGATCATTCAGTATATAGCTTTTGAACCTAATTTAATAACTGAGACGTCGTGAGACATGATTCGTGGAGACATTCATGACGCAGAGTATCGAGGGACTGCTTTCTCCATCGTATTTGACCTACCGCGGATTGAATGATGGTTCGCTACACTATAATGTTTTGTTCTCATTCTTTCGTCATTGTCCGTCCGAAGTTCTCTGTCAAACTAACAGCTATTTCTACTTTCCTGCTATAAGGTTTACTAAACGTTAAGGTTGTAGTAGTTTGGGCCCAATAGTGAAATTAACACTCTAAGTTTATAAATATGTGTACACGCCTGCCTTATACATCAAGGGTCTGCGGTTTAAATGAAATATATTGAAATACAAATTTTGTTTTATGCGCGGAAAATCAGTCGATTATCAGGTATGTCAGAAATTTCTCATTTGTTGAAAGTGTTGCAACCTATTAGCGAATTATTTGTCGGAGTCTTTAAGTACGATGTGTGAATAATTATTAAATATATATGTATATGATGAGATATAAATGTATGTGAAACGTAAATATGATATCGAAGTAAAATGTAGAATTGATTTGAAAAAATGAATATGTATAAAGGGTTTAGTAGTTACCCCGAACGATCATTGGTTGCCGTAGTTCGAGACATCCGACGAATGTAAAAGATAAATTTTAGAAATACCGCTGCATACATTTTTTTTTGCCTTGTAGTTTAATTGAATGTTATATGTGATCTTTAACCGTATTGTTATAATACAAATTGCATGTCATACGAGACGAGGGCAGGTCGTATTTGTAACCCTAAGGTACCATCAAGTCCACTTTTAAGTTCACAAACATAACACCTTTGTACCAACCTTTCATCTAAAATCCGTTCCTCTCATCCGAACCTTTTTCCATCTAATTTGTGTGTGTTACCCTAACCCCTCTGCATCGATACAAGCGAAATATTCTTCGAACGAAAAAAAAAGATAATAATAATAATAACCTCAAAAATCTCACCAGTCAGACATCGATGATTTAAGTTTATTAGTGTGTGCGTCTACTAAGTGGTATAATGATTTAGAGTTGATCTACGATCTTACTAGTGACGGAATAATAGAGGGTGTAAAATAGCCTCCCTAAGTGAGAAAACAAAACTTTGATATTTTTTTCTCATAACCTAAACAGAGAAGGTGTCACAAACGTTTCTGTGAATAGAATACGTATTCGTAATGCGCGATATATTTATATGTACACATATAAACTATAATAGTAACACGAATGGACGCTGTAAAAGTGCCTAATAATCGAAGTGATTCTGACACTTATTTTGGTAGCGAGATATGACTCGTAATTTAACTAAAAGGAAAAGGAGAGAATGAACAAAGAAAACGTAAATTTTCATATATGAGAAAGGACTCATCTAAATTTTCACGTAGTTTTTTTTTCTAAAATTATATAATAGGTACAATATATTAATATATGTAAATGAACATTTTACGTCAGTATCTGCCTACGAGCTACATTATTTTCCATGCCGAATACAAATTGATCCCGTGAAGAATGGTCTAAACAATTATCAAAGTTGTAGCAAGCAGCTTGATTTTTCAACACCAATACAAATTGGGCAACCGTTTGATGTTCCAGTTGTGTCAACTGATGGAACTTGAACCTCTCAGCTATTTCGTTAATTTTAACTCCATAATCCGTTAACATCAGCTGTTTTAATTCTTCATACGATTTTTGTGCTGGTTTACTTGGCGTGCACAAATTTCTCAACTCTTCATAAGCTGGACTCCCTATGACAGCGAAAAATGTCGCTACTTTCCGATCCTCCGGTAAAGCTTCAAATAACGCCACCTGTTCGAATCTCTCAATGTAAATTTGAATTATTCCTGTTTCCACGTCAAAAGGTTCGAAGTTGCTAAATGAAACCATCTTTACTATTTAAAAGGGTAATGTTCTTTATAATCGACTGCGCCAATTGTTAAACTTGTTTACTGTAATTATTAAAAATAAATTCCACTAAATTATTTAGTTTATCAACAGAGCAATAGATATATTGAAATTCACTAGCTTCCATATATTTCAACCCTGTTATCTCCTTCAAATGCCGTTATTCATTTAAACTCGTAACACACTTTAATTACAATGTCGTAATCTTCCAATACACTAAATACCATCAACTTCTACTACTTATTTATAAATAACTCACTTGACATTTTCCTTAAACCATGTCCTATATTCCAATCTCAAATTGTATATCCCAATTTCAATAAATAACAACAATCTACCTAGCAACGTACTTCTTTTTCTTTTTAGTAAGTATATTACAAGTTTAAAACATTTCTCGCCCCAACTAATATTCTTAAAGCTAACACTTAACTAGCTGAAACAAAACTTTGAACCTTTCTGTAAGTACACCAAAAAGTATTTGTTAATACATTACGTAGTTCCCAAGTTATAGAGTTTTACTTTCCTGTAGGACTTTATGGACTCCCTGTACACTATCGCAGAAGTATCAAAAGTTTAATAACAATACAGATGTTCATATTACAGTAGTATTTCTAAGAAATAACCTCATTAATCATATTCATTGTGGACACTTCTTACCCGTTTGTTAATTAAACATTCTATTTATTCTCTGTAATATCACATTCTACAACAGACAAATAAGTAATGTAATTATACGTTTACAATAAAGTGGGCCATTGCTATACCAGAGAGAAGAAACAATACTATGTATATACAGTTAGTTCAGTACTTGACAAAGGAGAAGAAGGTACTTGATATATTATTCTAGATAAGGAGAAAAACGAGTTTTTTTTTTCTTTTAATTTTGTACAAAAGTACGAAGCAGAGACTTCTTCCGTGATTGTATTCTGTCTTATCTGAAAACGTGTTTTTGTGTAGCTAATTTATTTCTTTCTCTTTTGCAAATGAAAAATTTAATCTCTTTTTAGGAGTAATTACAATCCTGTTAATAGGGCTACTGAAAAGATCTGTCACACGTCGAGCAGAGATACAAAATAAAATTGAGTTAGCAAACTTCAAGCCTTTCTCTTTCTTTCATTCTTTAGATAATGTTGAGGCGTTGGACAAATAAGAAAGTTAATCTAATACGTAGCAACAACTTGTCAAACTATGCTAAGGGACAGCGTTAGTGGGTGGCATTTGAACGTGATGTTACCAGTTCCGTTTGAATGTTGTTAGCAAATGAGAGGGTTGCGATGATGTTGCTACGTCTTGTTAAACATTCACGAAGGGGATCTATAACCTGTTCATCTGCTGGCGTTGTAGTGCATCTGCTTAGCCATACTCTTTTACCATATGACAACGTTGCATCACAGCTTTCGTTTTATTCGCGAGCCATCGATTGTGTCCCACGTTTTAGTAGTTAACTATCGCTGGAAGAAATCGTCCTTCGCTTGTTATTAGCGAATCTTTATTCCAAGTACACACTGCATTTCCAACATTAGCTAATCAAGTATCTCATAATTTACTTTCTAGTGCAGGTATGTCAAACTGATTTTTTATATGGGGCCATTTAAAAATTATTTGCTCGTGGGTTTTCTCGGGGTTCTCCCGTTTTCTCCCATTTTCTTCATTCCATCATTTCATTCATTTCTCATCTTCACCGTCTCCTTTAGCCTAACCGGCATAACCGTGGGACGTAAAACTTAAAGATTTCATTTCATTTAAAGATTTTAAAAATTATTTGAGATGTCAGCGGGCCGCATGTAACGATATTATATATATATGGTGTCTGAATAATGCGTACATAGTTGATCTCAGTTTACAATTAAAGGTTATTAAGTAAGAATTCTGTTGCAAAAATGTTACAAGATATATTAAAATACTTATACAAAATTTATGTTTGCTTACAAAAAATTAGGCATTTTCCGGTATCATTATTCAACAAAAAAAAAAAAAAAAAAACTATTCCCCTTCAAAACCTATTTTAACCATGAGAACTATGAAGCGTATTGTTATTTGTTTTTAAACACAACACCTGTTTTTCTTTCATGAAATGGAAGAAGGTGTCCTTGTGTGTATCATCAGATCAACCCTGGTCAAGTTAAGGCGAGCCACAGTGTGTGTGTGTGTGTGTGTGTGTGTGTGTGTATGTGTGTGTGTGTGTGTGTGTGTGTGTGTGTGTGTGTGTGTGTGTGTGTGTGTGTGTGTGTGTGTGTGTGTGTGTGTGTGTATATAGAGAGTAGCAAGCAAAATATGATGCTGAAGGTTTCGTTTCCTTCTTTTAATTTATTAATTTATTTATTTATGTGAAATAAATAGTGAGACATGAGCGGGCCACATTCACGGGCGATGCGGGCCGCGAGTTTGACATGCCTGTTCTAGTGGATCAATTCGTCCAATTTTTATAGTCGGCGTATATTAAATTTAAATTTTAACACTACATCCCTCTTGTAACCTGTGTGAGGCATTCAGTAAATTTTGTGATGAGATTTTGTTGTTGATTGACAGCAAAAAGGAAAAAAAAAGCAATCCTTAATATATGATACAGTCGAAAGAAAAAGAGAGATGGAGCGAAAAAGGCTAATTTTTTTAGTAAGTTGGATATGTAGGATAATTATAACCTAAACATAAGGCATGTACGAGAAATATAAGCCTTAAAATGGCGCTAGGAGGCGCCAATTTCCTAATATTCCCATATTCTCTTTTTAAATTATATGTTGTTATTTTCTGAAGACAGAAATTATTATTTGTCAGGCTTGGAGAAGTTATTATTGCCAGAATGGAATTCTAGAAATTTGTTGTGGACCGCCGCTTCCTCATATTTTATTTATTATTTTTCATATTTAAATACATGATTTGTGTGACGGGCTTCTAGGGTATGAAGCACGATCCGGCTGTCTTGAAACCTCATATTATTTTGAATAAAATCCAAAATTTTGAGAGATTATTATAGTTCAAGGAAGGCCCAGTGCATGAAAAGTAACCTACGTATTGTACCCTTTCGTTTGCACCTTAGACTACCTGATTATGAAAAAAAAATGAAATGAAGTCTTTAAGTTTTACGTCCCACGATTATGCCGGCTAGGCTAAAGCAGACCATGATTATGGAATGAGAAAGTGGGAGGAAACGTAAAAACCATAAAAAATTACGCTTACGGCGTTTGTCCACCACAAAGCTCACTTGGCGCGAGCTGGGTACCTGATTATTAAATTTAAATTTTCTTCCTTGAATCCTTTTCAACTCCATAAGTTTACAGATAGACAGACAGACACAATTAATAATAATAATAATAATAATAATAATAATAATAATAATAATAATAATAATAATAATAATAATAATAATAATAATAATAATAATAATAATAATAATAATAATAACGTTTAAGGGGACAATATTTTGTCAAAATCGGTTTGCATGCGAGCAGTAACTACTTCTGAACACAATATAAAATGAAGGGGGTGGGGAAGTAAACAAAAACGAATTTTGAACAAGCTGTTGTTATAATTTAACAATTTGATATTTGCTTGAGATTACAACAGCAGAAAACAAATGAACAAGAAGAAGAAGATAATGGAAAATGAACATTACATTCTCCCTTTGATTTGAATTCCTTTGTTTAATATTAAAAATAAGGATTCCAATAACCATTGCGAGGAAATTATTTTCTTTTCTTTCTTACGCACGGTAAATACTTCTTCGTAGATATAGAAATCGAAAAAGAACACTAACAACATTCCACGATAAACAATGACAAATTATTTTTCGCCTACATTTTTTTCTAATCCCATTTAACAATTTAACTGACATTGCATTTTGTTGTCTTGTGTTGCTTTCTTAATGAATAAATGGCCATTTTCGAAGTAAGAAAATATAAACAAGAATGTGTTAATAGAATAATAGTTGCATTGCAACAACAGATTTGATTACCTACTAAAAGTCCTGGCTCGATTTCTGAGAGAAAAAATAAAATGTTACTCATATTCGTTTAAAGATTAAATTTATTTCCAAACAGTCAAGAAATTCCAATGACTTTTGTTTTCTTTGTTTGAAATTTGTTTCGCGTACGAGAACATATTTACTTTGGAAAAATGAAGACCAGCAATCTATATGTTAAAAAAAAAAAAAAAAAAAAAAGCTGTGGGAATGTGAAGGAAAAATATTTTAAGTAGGGCTACTGAAGATTTATTTCTAATGTACGGAGATGCTTATAGTTAGCGTCCTTGCTTAACAATTGGGAGGCCCCAGTTCGAATCCTGACTGTTTTTCCTTAGATTCACTAGGTTTATGCCGAGATTATACCTTTAAATATTAGCATTGCTGTTGTTGCTAATAATTTTTGTATAAATTGGATTTCCATAATGTATCCTTGTCCCTCCTTAAGGGCCTGGACGCAATCCCTTAAAATTTACCATTTGCGGCGCCTAGTATCAAAATCCGCGACATCCATTTCCCTTAGTTTCGAGTAATCTCGCAAAACGTGCAGTGAAGCTCCATATGCACCCGTATAAAGCCCTATATTTAAATTACGTATTTTTTTAGTATGAAATATTAAGCTTTTAAACAAAATTCTGTTTCCATGGAATTCCTTTAGATCAAACACATAACAAGCGATATATAACTCAATTTCGGATAAAAATGGATTTGGTGGCTTTTGATATACTTGGCGCCTCATTTATGATTCATTCCCGTTCTACCTAAAGGCCCTCCAGTACTTTGTAGAAAATATTTTGAATGATCTTATCTTTAGGCAGAACGGGAATCCCCGTTCTGCCTACTTCCCGTGCTGCCTAAACTTTGGAGACAGGTAATTTTATGCGGGGAGGGATCTCTTAGGGAAATGCTGCACCAAAATGCTTGACTCCTAGCTCCTTTTTATGCAGGTTGGAACTCATGTATATAATGGCTGTAATAACGAAGGTGGAGACAAAATCCGAGGAAAATTCTGACGAGATGGAAAAAAATACAAGGAACAGAATCATAGAAGTATATATTGGATGTACCAGTGCACCCCCTGTATGATTATTTTTTCCCTTCAACTGTCATATATTCTAAAATGTTATCTGTAATTTTTCAATTTGCTGAAATAACTTTGTTTTAAATAAAGAAAATCCAATAAAACCAATATAATAAAAGGGTAGATTGGCTTTAATTACTTTCAGACACACCCATATGAAAAATTCTGAGTACTTCTATTTGTTATACATATATTACATTTGAAATACGTTCAACATATTACTGTACGACCATTCATTTTCATTACGAAAAGTAACTGTGATGTTATTTGATTTTTTTGAAGACTTTCATCCTTACGCTAGGTAGCATATACAGTTTTTTTTAGTGTTGTATAAATATTTACTTATTTTAATTCTGAAATATTGATCAACATTTTTTTTTTTGTTTTTTAGTATGGATCAAAATTTGAAATATATAGGTACTTACTAAAACAGTGTTACGTGTTTTATTGGGTTTTCAGTATTTAAAAAAAATGTCATTTCACTAAAGTGAAGAATTACACAACATTTTACATGCATGAAAGTTGAGGGGAAAAAATAATCATTCTTTTATTAGGTTGCGTCTATATTTCTGTCCCTTGAATGTTGTCCGTTCGGTCAGAATTTTCCTTGGTTTTGTCCTCTTAGATGTTTCCCTGCGTTCATAATAATCTGTTTAGGAATACTAACAGATTCTGTAACAAGAATAGCTATATCTTCTAATTTCATCATAAATTTAGATGTTATTCTACTTATTTTTCTAGAAAAAATGTAAGATACAATTCTATTATTAGTAGTGTTATTTGCATCTACTTTGGTAAAGATGAGTGTGTGTTTTTTTCTTTTTTTAAATACCTGCAAGGAAATGGAAAATTGACTCATTGCAAGAAAACGATTACATTGTAACTGAAACGAACACAACAATAACTTACCTTGGTCTAATGTCAAGTCATTTCACAGCAAAAATTTATTCGGATTTCCACTAACTTCTTTCCAGCATGCTAAGACTCGCAGTATTTAAAATATACTACAGTTTATATGCTCAAGATATGCTTGGTAATATTTAAGCAAACAATGTAAGAGGATCCATAAGGCAGCCCTTAAGAAAGTCTTAGTCCCCTACATCATAACTCCTTTTTCGACATCACCTTATCAGCTGATTTGTATTCTGTATATAGCAGCAATACAAAATATCAATATCACATATTGAAATACTTGTACGTTTTTGTAGACTTTCAATCAAATAAAAAGGTCAGATAATCGGGAAGGGAAAGGGATTAGTAAGATTTTGTTTCAGTTTGCAACTTTTGAAGGTGATTGACTACTGGGTTCACCAGTAGCAAATCAGCGTTCAGAACATGAAGTTTCTATGTTAATGTTGGAGGTAGGAAAGAAGCCGAAAGAACCGAAGCTTAGGCGAATTGAACAGAAAATCAAATCATTCAGAAGAAGGCTGGAATCAAGTGTAATAGGCTTGGTGGCTTACATAGATGTGGTTGCATACTGTTTACATTTAGAACAGCGGTGATGAGATCTTTATTTAAGTTGTATTGGCTATATTAACGATATGTGGTATTTAGTATTGTTAGTATTTATATTGACAGTATAAATGAAATGAAATGAAATCTTTTAAGTTTTACGTCCCATGGTAATACCGGCTAGGCTAAAGGGGACAGTGATGAGAAATGTATGAAATAGTGGAAAGTGGGAGGAAACGGTAGAACACCGAGAAAACCCGCGCACACCACCACAAAGCTCACCTGGCTGGGATCGAACCATGGACCCCATGCACCAGTGGTGAACGCTCTACCGCTGAGCCATCGCGGCCCATTTTTTTTAACAATATAAGTACGACATATTGCGTGTAGTACAGAATCATGTATAGAGGACAAAGCACCTGATCATGTATAGAAGTGATGCCGGAAAAAGAGCTGTGATGTAGAAGACAAAGGCTCTTTTTAGAAAAAGAAAACAGACCGAATTATGCATCCTCTTGTATTGTTTGTTAAATACCTATGGCCAAACATATATTCAGGATGTGAACTGTAGCACCTTTTACGTACTGCGAGCCTTAGGATGGTGGAGATGAACTACTTTAAAACTGAATAAAATTTTGTTGTGAAATAACTTGATATTAGACTGAAATAAGTTTATTTTATGTTCGTTTCCGTTACAATGTCAAACGATTTTCTTGTAACTGAGTCAATTAATTTTCTATTTCTCTGTAAGTATTTAAAAATCACATCTTTACTAAAGTAGACGTGAATAACGCTGCTAATAACAGAACTGCACGTAGTCATTTTTCCGAGAAGAACAAGTAGAATAACACCTAAAATATATGATGAAACTTGAAGAAAGTTATTCTTCTTACAGAATCTATTAGCATTACTAAAGAAAAATTTCCTAGAAAAGATCCCTCACTGCACAGAATTCCCCGTCTCGATAGATTAGGCAGAACGGAAATTCCCGTTCTGCCTAAAGATAAGATCATTGAAAATGTTTTCTACAACGTGCTGGAGGGCCTTTAGGCAGAACGGGAAGACACCCTCATTTATTCCCTCCAAAAAGTAGGGGAGGAGATCAGAGATGCTTGTGACAAAACAAAGATACTTCCTCTATAAACTAAATGCTATTCCATTTAATGTTTTTAAAAGCATCATTATGGTATAATTCAAGTTCAATTTTGATATTTTCTATGAAAAATTAAGTTCCCCCAACAAAAAAATCTCATCCTAAAATGCACTTCTAGGCACTCGTGTATCTGAAGATCTGGTTGGTTGCAGTGTTCATATGTTTCCTTAAGAAAATTTCCCTCCGACTGGCATTTTTCCCCCTTTTCTTATAAAATTTTCCTTGGTTTGTTGAGTATCCGGTTCCTATGAGGGAAATTATGCAATAAGATTGATTTATCTATCTTAAGGAAGTGTCAACCACATTTGTTTTTGCTTCTATTTTTTTACTTCTTTAACTTTTTTTTTACAAAAAAATACACACTAATAAACACAGACAACAAGGTTGCAAATTATGCTGCTTTGCACACACACATAAACACACTATTATTAATACTATTGTATTGGTGTATTTCTGAAGAAGAAAGAAAAATTTAAACATTTAAAATTGTCAATCAGTCAGCGTGAGAACTTCCCTAGATTTTCACGTTTTGTCGAAAAAATCCCTTTTCCTTTTTGCTAAATTTACCTAGGAAATTATCCTAGATTAGAGAAATTTCCCTCAAACTATGAACACTGGTTGATTGTAGTGGTGGGCACAAAAACCGTTTATTCGGTTTCCGATTTTCAGGAAAAGCGAAACCGTTTTTTTCAAATTTAAAAAAACAGTGTTTCGCCGAAACTGGTTTCGGTTTTCTCCAAAACCGGTTCGGTTTTCAGTGAAATCGGTTATCCGTTTTCTCCAAAACCAGTTTCAATTCTCCAAAATTGATTCTGTTTCTTACCAGAATAGTGCTTCGTTGTTCCCCAGAAACTGATTCCATTTCTACAGAAATAGTTCTATATGTTTTCAAAACCAGTTTTTTTGAGAAAACCGAAACCCGTTTTGGTGAAAAACCAAACCGGTTTTGGGAGAAAACTTAAATCTGTTTCGGTGAAAAACCGAACCAGTTTTGGGAAAACCGAAATGTCGGTTTATCGGATTTCGGTTTTTCTAGAAACCAGTTTCCGGCTTTTTAGACAGTGTTGCCATGAAGTTGCTTTAGTAGGCAGTGTTGCTTTATAGACAGAAAACAGCTAACTCCAGCTAAAAAATAGCTAAATTCTTCTAAATTCCTAGTTAAATTTTAGCTAACAGAATTTAACAATCAAGTAAGCAAAATACTTCATAGTTTTACTGTATAATTAAACATGCTGTATTATTCTTCCTCACATCCTCAAAGATGCACTTTCACACACAACTCAATTTACAGCACGCTTTGGTTGGGTTCCTTCCTGTTCTGCCTAATTTCTGTTGTGCCTAATGAGTCTCCATCACTTTATAACACAATTTTTATCTAATCATATCTTTATGCAGAACAGGAATTCATGTTGTACCTAATTCTTGTTCTGCCTAATTCATGCAAAAGGGATATTTAAATTTGAGGGAAATTTATTAGTACCTATTTCCCCTTGATTTTTAAATATCATTCCAGAATTCTTTAAATAAAATTTTAATGTACGAGTGAGGGTTAGTTAGATTGAACACGCGAGTGGAAGGAGTTGTTTAATGTGACCAAATACCCCTAAAAATCATTTTTAGTATAACAAATGTAGTGAAAGTGTCCAGTATAATGTAAAAAGCAAAACACTGAAATTACGTTGAGTAAAATGATTACACAATTTATTAGAGATATACTTCCAAATATCTACAAAAGATACTTTAGAAGAATAAAGTTTGCTGTACAATAACAAATTAAAATATCGGAAAGGAAATACAGTTTTAACTTCTTAAAGTCATGTATCTTGTCAATTCGAAAGAACAAAACTTCGAAACTTTAAAAATCATACTTATTATAAGCACATACTAAACCCACACACAATCTTCATTGTTATAAATCCAAACAGTAAGCTACAGCGTCTACATAGGCAATCTCTTAATACAGTATAAATGCCCTTCATACAATAACATTTTTCCATCATACTTTGAATTCACAAATACTGCCATTCTGACTTTACACTGTCGACACTAATATTCAAATAGTACACCCTCAGAACTTTGATTGCGTTTTAAACTTTCACTCTTACTTCACACTTAAAACATAATTTCATTTTAAACTGAGTCATAGAAATTCCACTTTTTTCCATTGGTAAGATCACTTTCCGAAAAAGTAAACAAATGGTGGTCTGTGATTGACTGGAAGTGCTGCCTCTCCTCCAATCAGAGTTTTTTCTTAAAGTACATTAGACAGAAATACAAATAGATGGATATGTCATTATTGAACTGCGAGTTCATGATTGAGGAAATAAACTTCATATAGACAAGTCGTACAGACGAGAGCTCGAAAATTCGTGTTACCTGCGGCAGATAGAAGATTTCAGTGGCAGAGAAGATATCACCGGCCAAATGAAGCTTCAGCAGTAGCAGTGGCAGAACGAAGAGAATGTGTCACACTAGTAGACCTAAACTTTGCGGTGTTAAATGAGGTGCTGTCAAAATCATACACACACAACTGAATCAGTCTTTTGAGATAGGTTTCCTTAATTATAAAGAGAACTTCAAAAGTGACGGTATCTTACATACACAAGAATAACCGGGAAAAATAGTGTTACATTGCGTCGGTCTGTCTCCCTATTGTGGACCAAGAATCGCAATGGCGATATAGGTTGTACCGGTTTCGGTTTTGGCGACAGTCGACTGACGTGGGTGCAATACATTTCTCTTGGAGTGCTGTAGAGGCAAAAACACAGAAAATTAGAGGAAACGCTGTCCTTTTTAGGACCAAAACCCTACTTTAGTACTTCGCCCTTTTTAGAGCCAAACGCTCAACAAAAAACAGAAATCCGTTCAAGATGTCGAAACTGAAGAAACTAACCAAGAAGAAGGGGGCGAAGAAGAACCCTATCATGGAGAAGGAACTCACAAGCCAAGATCAGCAGTATCCAGAAGCAAATAAATGCCTCGCAACTGACCCCGTAACCGAGCAGAGTGAACTGTAAACGCTACCTGTAGTGATGTATTGTGTCGGCTCTAGATTTAGAACGGGTAAGGAGATGGAAGTTATACATCTCAGAAAACGAATATACATGATAACTTTCCCAACTCAAGCAGATCGAGAAATATTTCTACATATCTTCGAGGAGGGAGAGTTTGTTCTATGCACGACGTTCGACAACGACGAGGACAACCAAGAAGACGTCGAAAGCTCCGAGGGAGAAGAAGAAACTAACCCTGTTCAGAGCCAGAAAGATAGACTCGCACAGGAAGAAACTTCACAGGTGAGAAACCACAACGCACGCACAGAGAGAAACCAAGCACAGGTGAAAAACCAAAACCCGGAAAAGGACGACGACCAGCAGAAGAAACTGACCGAGATCATCATACAGTATATCCCACTAACTCCTGTATACTATATCCCACTAACCAAACTTTCCCACCAAACTACATGCATATAACAAATTCAACTCACACCCAGCTTTCTAAGTTAGAAAAATTACAGACAGTGAACTATGCTTTTTACATGGTTTTTCCCACACCTTCTTTGTGTTGTTTACCATGTAAATAACTTGAGCATGTGCATGATCGATAAAGAGGATTTCCTGGACTCCATGTGTTTCCGGAGTTTTCCCTCCTACTACCTAAGCCAATGGTGAAGTGAAAAATTCTTCACGCTCTTTCCTATCTTCTTTCTTACTCTTCTTTACTTCTCGAATACACACTGAGCGGTAAATGTCTAAGGATAAAAATTTAAATATAGTGAACAGCCGTTCCACCAATCAGGGATAAGCATTAGTTTACGTTTTCTAATTTTGACCAATCACAAACAAGCATTTGTTTACATTTTTCAGATGGATAATTCTTTTCACCATTGGTAAAATACTACATATTAAAACACTTAAATTCCACACAACTGAAGAGTTTTTATATACAACACCTTACTGTGCCTATATTAATAATTGTTATTTAGGCTACCGACAGAGATCGGTAATTTAACCATACAGTAAAAGAATGGTTGTCCATAATTGCTTGTATAATATGCAACCTAATATGTTAGGTCTTATTGTTCAATTTACATATTTATGTTACTATTATTCTTAATATTTCAACTTCTTTACGAGGAAATGTTGACTGAATTATCTTATTATCAAAAGTCACTTTTTTTAAATAAAAATTTTCCTATTATTATTTTAAAGAATTTTCCATGTCATAAGAATCCACACTTTCGCAAGGGAGTTATATGTCTTTAACTATGTTACTGTTCAGTTAGCTGCACGCTCGCTGACCAGAAGGTCTAGATCTCCTTGCTGAAGTTGTAGACGGCCAACAGATCTCGCGTAGATATACTCCTAGTAAAATAATGGTGGTCTATGATTGCTAATTTAGTTTCAGAGAAACTGAAACGATATAAGAAAATCAAGAGGTCCTGAAAGCAACTGGAATTGTCGGGGAAATAGTTAGTATTAAATTTCCCTTAAATCTAAATGTCCCTTTTTGCCTGAATTATGCAGCACAGGAATTCCTGTTCTGCCTAAAGATAGGTTAGATCAAAAATGCGTTACAAAGTGCTGGAAGGTCATTAGGCACAACAGGAATTAGGCAAAACAGGGAGACACCCTTTGGTTGCATCATTGACGAGTTGCTTTACATCTTTATTCGTTCCCAACCTTTGTGTAATATTGGCTACGTATCACTGCCACTAGTAACTTAGGACAGTACTAGAAATACACTATCCACACCGTACATTCACTCAAAATTTTCGCGTGCAAATTAATTAGAGTTGAAATTAGCTATAGAAAAATAAAATTTTTAGAAGTCTGATTTGCTTGAGATCATGCTATTAAGTGAAAATGATAAATAAGATACTTAAAATAGATTGCGGTGTGACAAATGAAAATACTATTTATACAAGTTGGGAAATTAGCGAAATAATAATCACATTTTATTCTGTTTTTATTTTTAATTTTATAGAAGTTTTGATTGGGAAATGTATTCAACTGTCGCTAAGCACAAATGGTTAGAAATCGGCAGTTTGACTTATAATTGACCAAAATTATAACTAGTAGCTAAACTAGATTTTCACTGGCTAACATAAAAAATATATGAAAATGACTAGATTTTGTCATAAAATGGCTAAATTGGCAACACTGTTTATGGGACGTAAATCTATAGTTTCTCTACACTACGCTTAGCACTCACTTAAAAACCGAAAGTTGAATTCCCCGCCGGGGAGCCATATAACAGAACGTTGTTACGTGGGAGACAAATTTATTTAATTTGAATATTTGCGTAAGTCATAAACTTCGCATCAGGATGATGCGGGCAACTTGAATAAAAGATAAGAAATTGGATTTTGTTTTTTATTATAAAAAGATGATGATGATAAATTAATAGAGTGAAATTTATGAAAGATCCGTGGTTCTTAATTTAATGAAGGGGATAAATAGAATTTCAAAATGCTGATTAACGACTTTGACCTGAAGGGTCTCGGTTCGATCAGTTGTCTCGTTAGCTGAAGGCTAACCAAACGAAACTATTAAATTATGAACATGCCAATGCAAGGTTATGTGTTTTAAATATAATATTAGCTTCCGTTTTCCTCAAATGAACCTTTTTGAGAACATTTAAAATATGGTGTTGCTTACTCACGTGTTTTGCTTGCTGATGTCCACAGGAACTGGGGCTTGATGCCACTTTAGCTAAATGTTAACAACGCACTATTATGTTGATTTTGACTGTAGAAGTCCTTGATTCAAACCCACCGGAGGTCTTCTCCTTTTTTTTTCTTTGGCGCTGCCTCGCAGACTCGACGATTTTTCTCGCTGCTCGGCGCTGGATATCGTGGTCCTGGGTTCGTTCTCGCTAACGGCTGTCCTTGATGTCTCCCTCTAAGATTCTGGACTTGTAAGTTGGAAGTCCTCCTTGGAGGTCGTCTTGACCTTTTATGAAACTTGGACGTATGCCGGCCCAGCTTCTTGGACTGTAGGTGCTGACGACTATATCACCAGGGCAAAGGCGTCGAGTCCTCTTGAGGGATGCACGACACGGAGTGACGACATACACTCTTCAATGAATAGTTATCGGGGTACTCCGGTTTCCCCCAACATTCTCCTCCCACCAATTATTGCATCATCATTCACTTGCTTAATCATCGTCTCCCTTAGCCTAACTGGCATAATCGTGGGACGTTAAACTAAAAGATTTCATGCACGGTGGGAGACAGTTTGAACAGTATTTGTAAGTACAATAAGGATTGCCAAGTCAACTAGCTTCTTTTATTATATTTCTTCCCATATTAGGGGAAATTACTTTCTGTGTACCCTGTACACACACACACACACACACACACACACATATATATATATATATATATATATAGTGTTTGTGTGTGTGTGTGTATTTGTGCGTATGTGTACAATCTTAGGAAATTCCATTCGATTTGGCTCTTTTCAAACTATTTAATGTGGCAAAAGTAAATCACGAAAGGCCTTTTTTTTTTTTTTGCATACATAAACAACTTACCTCCGAAGAATAATTAAGAAAAGAAAAACAAAATATAACAATCTTGCTTTACTTTAGTATATAAATTATACATTAAAAAATCAAATAAAACAATAGACACGCACACACTTACACATATATACTCACACTGACAGTACGGAAGGGGAAAAAAAAGATCCAACATCTTCTGCAAGGGACCCCTATCTTTTATAAAGATCCAGCCAACAGTTTCCGCAATTAAGATCTTTTTCATAGTCGCCTGGATATAGGCGTGATAATCTGCAAACGAGATCACTTAACCTGTCACGAAAGAAAGGCCAAGGGAGGGGGTAACAAAGGGGGGAGGGGTGAAGAGGCAGACCTTAAGAAGAAAATAATAATATAAAAAAAGTTCTCTCTCGCTCGCCATACACTACTTCTGTCATCCGCCGCTGCTGGTGATTCTAATAAGTGACGTCACCCCCTTCCTCTCCGTTCTCTTGTTACTCACAATCAGTAACGGGAGGGACGCATGCGCACTCAGAGTACATCGAACCGCACTTCTCCCGCTGAATCTCCGACCGTCTGCTAGCAGTTCTGTTTGTGTCGCGACACCGCGAAGGGGAGATTTGATGCTGGGCACTTTCGGTTCCCATAAAGCACGAGACACTCAGAGGTTCAAGTTGTGTTGGATTTTCCGGCTAAGAATCTTCAACTGATTCTAGTTCACTCTTGATTGCATATGAGACACTGTTTCCGCGAACAATTTAATCTGTGCAAAAGAATTTCGGACACTTTAATGATCATCTAAAGACCAGTGACTGTCAACATTTCAGTTGTGTTTTCGTGGGAGACTGTTTTCAAAATATATACACAAGTTGTACCAGAATCTTACAAGTACCAGGGAAATAATATATATATTCGGCGCCCATAGACGTAAGTAGACTGTTATTTACATGTTATGTTATATATAGTATCTATATATTTTGATATTTCTTGGTAATTCCCGCAGGCCTGTTAGCATTGATATTTTCGGAATAACCCATTTTTCAGGGGAAATCTCAATTTTTTTAAAAAAATCTTTTGCATATTATATATATATATATATTTAGAATTTAAAAAATTCCCTAAAATTCACTTGTTTTCAACTGATCTGGGAAAATTTTGACAGTTTAATTATTTTGCAATCCTTATATGTCGTGTTCTTTGATTTTTACTACGCTAAAATAACTAGTTTCATTCGGATCAATATCAAATTAAGATTTTTATTGAATAATGATGTTGAAATAAACTAAACCCTTGAGACAAAAATATGTTAGACTACAGGAAACGCCTATTTGTTACAGTAATGATTTAAAAAATTATCTCTGATGCAACATTTATTCAAATTTCTTCCAATCAACAATTAATAAGGTAAATTTGTATATCCTTTGTGGACTCTTTATATTCAACTTCATGCGCAGATTCGTTATAATCAACTGTTTTTAGTATTAACTGATGTGTCAGCTTCATTAAACCAACTGTGTCAGAAAAGTAAACAAACTTTGGGTAGAAAACTTTTTTGTTTCGTTAATGATTTTCTGGCAACATAAGGGATGTAACTTGAAACTCAAAAGAATTAGGAGGGAGAAAGTAAAATAAAATAAACTTACAGAAAAACCTGCTCGTTTATCTTCCCTCTTCATACTTTGATGCTTAAACAAGACCACACTTCCACTAATTTTTTCCCTTGCTCCATGCTTAGTAACAAAATACTATCGCTGTGCGTACTTTTTCTCCTACAACCATTGTTTGGCTGTAGGTAGAAATGGCATTCGAAACACGACTGTAAGGAATTTAAACAAGTGAAAAGTCTGCATGTTTTTAAACTAATCTTTGCACTTTTTTCTTTTAGTTAAATATACGTGTACGTGTGTTACTGTACTGTGGATTTTAGAATATTTTCTTAACTAACCAAAAACAGAGTAAGAAAAAAAAAAGAATATATGGACTTGTAGACGACAGGAGGTACAATTCCAGTTTACGTGTCTTTGCATCGAATTAACCTAACGAACCGAACAAAAGTTTTTTTTTTTAAAAAAAAAAGAAGAGGTTGGGGACAAAATTAACTTGTCAGTAGAAATTTTCTTTATCTTTTTTCTTTTTCTTTTCTTTCTTTCTTTTTCTTTTTGCTTATCAGTAAAATGAAAAAAGCTTGTTACCCGAATGTTCATTCTTTGTTCCCCTCTAACTCTTCTCCCTCCCAAACAGAATCAAAGTTCTTGTATTCGTAACCAGAACATTATTAGGCCTAACGAGGAGGATAAGAATAAACGGGATTTAGAAGGGAGTAGGGAGAAGGGATTGGTGGTTATACTTGTCTGCAACTGAATAATAATCTGTAATGGAAAAACTTGTTATATTCTATACCTCCTCTGCAACCCCTATTACTATCTTTTAAAAAAATCGACTTGCTCATTTTGTTCCCTAGTGGACAAAAGAATAAGTATAATAATTGACCTGGAAAATATCCCTTATTTCCAATCTTATACGTACATTTTTTTCCCTCTTCGTTCTTCTCTAAATCTTGAATAACAACGGATTTATTATTATTTTTTTGATATATATACAGAAAAAAATTCTGCAACGAGCAACGTAATAATCGAGAAAAAAAATAATGAAGTTGCTTGAAACGAAGACGGGTAAAGGAAAATACATCAAAGCAAATTGGCCATTAAGAAAGTAAAAAAAGAAAGATAATTAAACTAAGAACTACTGCACAGGACGTTACGTGGTATTAGAATTGGGACTCCCTTTTCTTTCTTCATTCTGCCCTTTTCTACTACTACCTCCTTCTCATCTTATACCCTTGGCCTTTTTATCCAATTCCGCCAGCCCTCTCCCGCCTTCACCAAACCCATTCTGCTGTTGCTGAGGGTCTCCTTCTTCCTTATACCAGCTCTCTCTCACACACACACACACACACTCTTCTTGAATCGCTCTGAAAAGACTGAAAGTGGAAGATTGATTTTCAAACTGCTGTAAAAGCAGTCACTGCGAATGTAGGTACGAGGTTCATTAGCTTTTCTAGTCCACAGAGGGACGGACGACTCGAGACTTTTTTTTTTTTTTCATTTTTCATTTTCCTTCTTTCTTTCTTTATATTCTTTTCCTTTATTTAAGCGTTGATAGGGCCGAAAAGAGAATTTCACTTTTTTGAAAAAGAAAGTTAAAATAAAAAGAAAAGTGTGGAATATAATCTGTTCGTTTAAAAATTTATTAAAACTCTTTAGCTACTTCATTTTTCTTCAATTTTCTTCTTCTTCTTTTTTTGCTCTCTTAATTATTACTTCTTTTCTTCTTCTTAATGCTCTGAACAAAATGTAATACGTAAAAAGAAAATATTGATTTCCCAGCGAAAGTAACATTTTCCTCATTACTAACTAGGTGGTGCGTGATTTTCCTATTCAATCTTCCTTAATTACGTATCATTTTATCAGGTTTATTTTCTCTTCATGTCTTAAGGTTGTTTGGGACAGGATTTGGGAGTTCCATAAATGCTCAATATAGGGATAACTACGATTATTCTAGCAAGAAAATTCATTAAATACGTATTTGCGAGTATTGTGGAAGTCTCGAAGATGATATATGAATGTAGTGTATGTCATTTATATTCAATGGTATATAAATGTATATTGCTTTCTGTGTGTGTAATGTGGTCCATAAGCACTATCCCAAATGACACGAGTCACTTTGTTTCAGTAAACACATTGTAGATGCCTATCAAGTCAATTTTATGACGTTGTTAGTTCTGAAAGAGCTTGAATTTAAAGAAACCGATAATTGCAGAAAAAAAAACTGAATCCATTTTGTATAGTTTTGAGATATCAAAAAAAAAAAAAAGTCTTCAATGAACACCTTTCTGCATTCAACCTATAATTCAACACCTCGTTTACAATATTGTTAAACCTCCGACCCCAGTTTTTTTTTCTATACAAAAAGTTGCATTAATCCCCAGAGACTTGAAAAAATGTCTATTCATAAAAACATGGATTCAGGGCTTGTTTGCAATCAATTCAAATGAAACACGATCTATTTCCTAAATGCAACAAACAGTTCTCTTAAGAACATACGAATTTCTTTTGTGACCTTAGGTTGAATAGATGTTACGCAACTTGGTTAAGTGTTATTTTATTATATCTTCAATTTTTATGTTCATTTAAAAAAAAATAACTATAGAAGGTAGCTGAATCGATAGTAGCAGGTAACTGTTTCTGCTTGCCAAACTACAGAAATATCGCTTATGATTACTACCGTTCATTCATTTTTAGGACAGTGTAATAGCCTAGAAGAAAGGCCGTGGGTGACGCCTACTGAGCGCTGGGGTGATCTAAAATGTTATTCGTTACTGAAAAAAAGTACGGAGGAGTACTACACTACAAAAATTATACTAATGGAAAATCCACTCTGTGTCAGAAAAATCACGCGATCGAACTTGACGTACTTCCCGCCGAGCCATTTCATTGGTCTGTGAAGTAATTTCTGCTAGAACACATTTACACACGTTAATCAAGTAGACGATTATTACCAGCCAGCAATTGAATGAGTCCTCTATCGTTTAGTAGGAAGTTCTCGATATTTAGCTGATCTTGCATATTAGGAAGGTTTAGAGTATTGTGATACTGCGGTTTATATTGGATTTAAGACTACAGAACCTATAACGTGTCCTAAAGAAGCTAGGTTGTTGTTTATTGTTCGTTGCAATTAGGATATTCATCATGGAATGGAGAGGACAGTCCTAGAAATATCTGTTTACAAGCGATTTGAGAATTTTATATTATATGATAATGAAAAAAAAAATGAATGATGAATGAAATATCGCTGAAGATAATTGTTCAATGAAATTTATCGTTAATTACACGGGCTCAGCCCTAAGTTTATCAGGGCTCCCAGTATTTGGATCTGAATGACCTCCTACCTCCAAAGTTAGACAGAAATCAACCTTGGTTTATATAAAGCTAACAAAGAAAATTCTGTCGTTTTTTTTCACCTACTACCTTCGAACATCGATAAGTCATCTAAGACGTACTTAGAAGATCAAAAATAGTCCCCACCAGCATCTATGACCTTCTGGCAACGTTCTGGAAGGCCATGGATTTCATCGTGGCAGAACTTGGTGGGCCCTGAAGCGGAGAAGGTATCAAGTGCTTTTTACACCTCTACTAGGGATTTGAACTGGCGTCCTCAAATTGTCCAAGGAATGAAACAGGTGATAATCGGACGGTGCAACATCCGGGGAGTATGGCGGATACAATGGTGTTTCCCATCCAAGGCGTAGAATGGTGTTCCAGATCATCCTAGCCACGTGGAGCTTAGTGTTGTCTTGTAACAGGAGAACCCCTTTGCAATTCATAATTCTGGCTCTAGAGATTTTGAGTTCCTCCTGAACACGCTCAACTGCTGATAGAACACAGTTGCTTTGGTGCTCTGACCAGCTGGTAGCACTTCCCGATGCACGATACCGCGAGGAGTCCATCAAACACACAGAAGGACCTTCTCCTGGTGCAGTCCTGGCTTTGGCTGTTTTAGAACCGGTTCGTGGGATGCTAACCAATGATGATGTGTGTGGATCTTCGTACAAGACCCACTTCTCATCACATGTCAACACCCTGTCCAGCAAAGGAACACACCTTGCGTTACCTTCTGGTCCGGAGTTATATCATGTAGGGCCCATCGATCCAATTTGTAATGCTTCCCAAGTTGATGGAGCTGCTGTTGAATGGTTTTTCCACTCACAGTGAATTGTAGTCCCTATTCCTCACATGCCTGGCACTGTTCGCCTCAATTGCTGCCTGAAGATCTTCATTTAGTAGCACATGTGTTGATCTTCCGACACGTGGTGCATCTAGGAATGTTTCGTCACCGTCCTTAAACTTGTTAAACCATCGTTGCACTGTCCGCGTAGTCATGACATCCTCACCAAAAGCCTGGCATATCTTCCGTACCACTGCAGCGGCGTTTGACTCCAGTTTGGACTCGTACAGCATACACGCTCATATGACGCTCTGTGGAGGTTCCATGTTTACTCTGTCCTTACGCAAGTTCACGGTGTCACTGAACTACCACAACCAGGTAGTATGTTGAATATACCCACACCAACAACTGACCTTTGCCTTATCTCCATTCGCATTCAACTCACGGTGTGAGGGGCAATTGAAGACAGATCTCCACAAAAAGTAACAAAACTTTCTTGGGTACCTTTATACAAGATAAATGTGGCATTACTCCTTCGGCACGAGCGATCCCGGGTTTGATTCCCAGTGGGGCCACCCGGTCGATAAAGTGTAAAAGCTTTTTCAGGTCAGCCATCCTGAATGAGGTTTTCCTGGGTTTTCCTCATTGACACCAGGCAATTACCTAACTTATAAATCCCAGACCGCTTTCTTCCTTCCCTTTCCCCGGATAGTGTGCTCGCCGACTGACGTCATCCCTCATATGTGACGGGTTAAATGGCCATAGATGCCGAAAGCCCAGAAATCTAAATCCTAACATCTTAGAAGTGGCATTAATTTGAGAAATTATAATATGGGTGATTTTAAGCAAAGAAGTCCATATGAACATTGGTCCGATTTTGAACAATAGCTGAGATATGAACAGAAGTAAAAATAAAGTTGAAAAAATGTAGAAACAATGACATATAAAACATGGAAATATAAGGGCACTTTGGTAAGTAAACACTAGAAAAGATATGTTGATATTAATTGTTATTGCGTTAATTTGTGTTATAGCAGTATTTAGTACATGATAATTAAGGAAATAAACAGGCAATTAAGAAATGAAACAGCGTTAAGCACTAGGAAACTCCCGATAATGTTTGCAGATAACTCAGCAGTATTCATAATATGAACTTGCAGTTCATCCCGTCCATCCACCCTTTTCGGTGAGCCTTCTGTTTCACCCACCCCCATGACCAGAAATCAAGAGGGGTGAGGTCAGGAGAACAACGTGGTTAAGTAAAAATCAGACTATACCACGATCAATCTATCGATTAGGGTAGGTGGCATTCAGATGTTCCATGATCATCTGACTGTTATGAGCCGATGCTCCGTCATGTTGCAAGATGAGGTTCGGGTTTTTATGCAAAGGAACGTAATCTAATTATGCCGTCAAATCATTTTGTAACAGATGAAGGTAACGTTGTGCATTCATGCGTTCATCAAGGATAAAGAGGTAATAAGAATGTTAATATAATGAATGCCAATATAATGAAATACGTATCTCTATTTGGTGTTTGCTTAGAGCAAAGGTCACCAATATTATTAGAAAAAAACTGTTATATCCTACGTTTACCAGGCAAAGCTAAGTTGCAAGATAAGATTTCATGATGACAAGTTTGAATTACTTCCCTTCTTTGACACTTAGATATCTCCTATCCTAATTGCTGGTAACAAAGATTATAAGCAGAAAAGTTTCTAAATGTGCAGCAAAATCGCCATGTGAACTTTATAATGGTAAAACTGAACTGATTTACCTCTAATATAAGATAACTGCTATACTGTTGAAAAATTAAGATTGTCAATATTAAATACAGAAAAGTACTTAAGCTGTTCCAATGACAATATTATAATATCACCAGTTTTTATTTACTATATATGATGATGTTTTAAAAGTAAACCCTGGTATCTGCGTAATCCACGACAACACCTGCCTCTATATAGTGTGGCACGGAGGGAAATAATTCCTGGATACACCATTTGGAAGTGCCCCATTAGATTGCTTGTGTGCACTTCAATAGCTAATCAGATGGAAATATTTGATTGATCAATTGTAGTGTTAACGTTGCAGATGCACTTCATCAGACATCAAACTGGTGAATGCATAAACCGGCGTTGAAGTATTTCTTTGGTCAGGAATATTTTTGTATGTGAAGAGAAGCATTGTCATTCCGAAAGATGATACCTGATACTATGGGAAGGTCGTAAAAACTACTTCGATTTTTAAACACATCACTTATAGTTAAAACGCCTGTAATCTGCATAAGAGGAAATAGTACATCAAATGTGAGTATATTCTAAACTATAATACGTAGCGTTACGATTGTGGCTACAGAATGCTTTTCTTTAGGTGTCGTTCCCCATGAGGCCTTCGGAAAAAAGTATGGTCATTATGTAAATTAATGTCCTTTGTCAATCGGTATGGTAATGTTAACACCAGCGCGACCTGTGACATGTTTACGACAATAGAAGTGTGAGGCAAGAGACGCAAAAGGAACTCACATTTATATGGAGTCGAATGATCGCTACAGAGAAGGTCTGACGTTCCACGATTCTGTTAATTTGGTGAAGATTGCTGTGTTGCCTGTCGAGTCCACATGTACAGTGCAGTTTCTTTTGTTCGGTGGTTAAATGTCAAATCATTCAGTAGTCAAACACCACCAACCATTCTCATTCCTGTTGAAGCTACATTTTTTGTAGCATTTCTTTGGTGATTAACTCAAACGGAATTTGACAGTATTAAAGCTTAGTGTACTTGTGAAAGCCTGGATTGAGCGTTATATTCAGTTCTGGGCCCACAATTAATTACGTTCAAGTTCTTCAGTAATAGAAAAAACTTCTCAATTGACCAAAATAAAACACCTTTACGTCCTCAACTGACAACAGAATTCTTGAAATTTTTATACTCAAAAAACCGCCCAACACTGTAATTTAGTCATTTGCAAATTAAAGCCTAATAAATGTTTCATAAACATCGGAGTTCTTGAACGTATTGTAAGCAGCAGTTTCATAAATAGCAGTTGGGGTTGTTCAAGTTCGTGATTAGTTAAATGTTCAAATGAAGTACATTATGTCGTTTGTGATAGCAGAACTCGAAAACATAAGAAACTTCAAATATGAGATGCGATATTCAACAATTTCGAGTTCTTCAATTGCATTTGCCCACAGAGCTAGATTGACCACTCTGTAGAAGACGACAGCAATTTTCTCCCATGGCCACTCCATTCAACACATCTCTTGCCAATGCTTTTCCTTCCTTTGAGTTTACGTTACATCGGATATGGCAAGCATTTGATTACCGTGGGATGTGTGCTGTGCGATCAAAAGCACACACACACACACACACATTGACGGATTATGATTAACGTAACTCAAACCTGGAGACCTACCCCTCCTAATGACCAAGATTACTACTGTAAAGTAACAGTTATTCTATTTACACAATATATTTCTTCGCATTCCAAGTCTGAATACATTAAATGTAAAGCAAGTCCGGGATGTACAATCTGCGGTTTATGCGTAACCAATCTTTTGCGGCCCACTAAATCCTGAACTTAGCATGTCGTAAAGGACGTTGAGCTACGTACCACAGTTATGTAGTTATGATTTGAATTTAAAAACTAGTATCATAGCAAATAAAAAGAGGAAAGGAATAATTTGTTATCATGCTATTTCAACAAATGATAATACGCTTGGTCCTAAGCTCGATTTTCAATTAGGGATGGATGACTCCGATACCTTACAAGGTGAGTGGGTTTGATTCCACTTTCAGCAGTAGGTGCCCGTCTCATATAAATATCGGTGCTAAACAAGCCATAAAAAAAAAAAAAAAAAATCCAGTTACTTAATCAATCAATGCAACAATTCACACTTCTTTCCATGATCACATGCATTTTATCTTCTCTCTAGACATTCTTAGGCAAATGGAGAATTGCAGTTTGCGCAGCACTCTTTACAAATTTTAATACAAGCCGCGCCAATAGCAATAGGGTAACCGTTCATGCTCTAGCATAGCCACGTACGACTTATGAAACAATTACATATAATTTATGGTCTTTCAGAAACGTATGTATTCAATTGAAGCAGCAAAATGTGCCTTTGTTTTGAGATTAAGAAAAGGAAGGAAGAAAGAAAAGTGTGCTCAATAATCCAATATAAGAAAAGGATTTTAAAAAAAACAAAAAAAACAAAAAAAAAACAATATGTTAGAGCTCAATATATAACGAATAATACTATAATTGAAAGTAATAATTCTAAATTGGAAAGGGGCTGGTTGTCTTTCTTTTTTCAAGGGATAAAAGTCTTTCTTAGACTGCGTAATTCAGCTATCCATAATTGGCTAGTAAGTAAGGATTTGCAAGTAAACATGCAAGCAAGTCCTGAAAGCCAAATAGCTTTGTGTTAAACCACATATTACGATAATGGACTGTAATAGCCTTGTTTTCTTACCTGTCTGACATGATCTCAAATTTAGCATGCCAATCACTTCGTGAATAACACACACACACACACACACACACACATATATATATATATATATATATATATATATATATATATATATATATATATATATATATATATATATATATATATATATATATATATATATATACGCTGACCTACACACCCCCTTATGTATATATCAGTAAGCTTTTCTCAGCATCTTTTTTCTTTTCTTCTAAGAAGTGCTTGGTTAACAGAAAAAGAGTAGCAGGTTTCTGTATGGCTAAAGCAATAATATTCCTTTCAGCCAGTTGAAATGTGCAGGAATGGGCTTTTCTAATGATTTTCTTTTTCATACTTCTAATCTCGTAAATACGTTGTGTAATGACGAAATGAGCGTAAATGTTCAGTGGATAAAAGTATACCATTAAAAATGTTTAGTGTTAGTTTTCCTTTTCTTGTGGGCATCCTACTAAAATACGAAACACAATACTATAAAATTTCATTTTGGAAGGGAATACGGTATTCGAATATACACCTTGTTTGCTATACATACAGATTTGACTCTAAAACCAGTAACAATGCAGAGTTGATAAAAACAACATATTACCCTCATGTTCATAGACGCTACGCTAGATTGTGGGTAAAAATACGTGTGGACTGGATGGTGATCTCAGTTGACTCACACAAAACTCTGATATGCGCAGTCTGTTCAATAAGTTCGGAAACTACTTTGAAATAATTTACGTAACGATGCTAGAAATATATATATATATATATATATATATATATATATATATATATATATATATATATATATATATATATATATATATATATATTACCACGTTCATATTTTACGCCTTTCCTCGCCACGCACACGCGGCACCGGTCGTAGAATCTCTGGAACGCCTTAGTCGTCTAATAAAATCCTGTTTAGTACCGCCCTGACATTTTCTTCAATCGATGCAACATCCTCTAAAACTCTTCTTGCCTGTAGTTTTCGGAATAAAACTTATCTTTACCTGTGTATTATTTTTTAAAAACTTCACACTTTTGTACAGAGTTGTTTCAGAATAACTCAGGAATGCTTGCAAAATTTAAACCAAACTTTGTACGCTCATAACTTGAAACCTGTAAATTAAATCTAGGTGGGTAAGACACACTTTGTACCCAGGGGGAAGGGTGGGGATGAGAAGGGATGACATGTAAAAATAATCGAAAATCACCGATGTTAGTGTCGAATCCATAGTTTTCGAGGTCGCTGAAGTGAATAGTGACACACAAGAGTAAGATTGCGTGTCCAGATTATTTCATCACTAATATTTGACTGTTCCTTTTCAGACGTTTCTATATCAGAAGATGATACATTAGCGAATGAACATTCTGAATCACTATCGCTAGAATTCATCAGATAAGAAGCAATACTTTTTTCTATATTGTATTCACTTGCCACTGTTACTTACTTTTGTCACCATAACAAAATAATCGTGAAAACGACCAACGAATTTCTCTACAGAAACATACAGAACTGAATTTACAACATTTACCACAAAATAACTAGTCCAGAACATTAAAACATTTACTCTAAAAAAATAACATCATGTTTGTAACAAATGACGGATTATTCAAACAAACACAGGTCCGAATACGCACACATTTTTCAGAACGTAATAGTACGTCAAACACAGAATGTGCAACAAGTACTCCTGACGGATTATTCCGACACAGGGAAGGGGTTAAGGGTAGGTTTGAGCTCAGGACAGAGCATGAAGTTTAATAGCTACAAATCAGTCGAATATGGAGGAGTTCGAAGATTGTGATCCTTCTTTCAGCCAAAAATTGATGCACAAGAAAACTGATGCATCAATTTTTGCCCTAAAGAAGGATCACAGCTCTTGAACACTCACATATTCACTTGATTTTATCCCAATTCTACTTCATGCTCTCCCGTAAGCTCATATTTAAGCTTAAGTGCAATCGTTATGAAGATGTTAAATCGGTTCAAGGGAATGTCAGGGCGGTGTTAAACAGCATTCCAGGGAACGACTAAATTTATGTACAACATTTATCACCTCATTATCTTCTTAACGTCATCTAAAAGTAATCAGAATCCTTCCACGTCATGGCAAGATACGAAAAGCATGATATACCAACGTTCAAACAGTATTGATTGATTGATTGATAGGGGAAATAATGAGGATGTCAGTATTGTAATTATTTGACCCCGTTACGAGAACAACATTTATCATTGGAGTGTATTGTGTAATGACTTGTCTATCTTTAAACATTGATAAATGTTCTTCATTGTGTTCGTATAATCATTTTATCAATTTCTAATTTTTATGCTGTGAATCACATAATACTAGAACAAGGTTTTGAGATACAAGATTTGGATGAATTAGTGCTGCCTACGAGACTTATGAAATTTCTCGTCTTATTTCCGAGAGGAGAATTGTCATGTTCTCATCTTGAACTGTCATGTCCTTATCTCGAACTGTCATGTTCTTATCTCGAATTGTCATGTTCTCGCCTCGAACTGTCATGTTCTTATCTCGAACTGTCATGTTCTTATCTCGAATTGTCATGTTCTCGTCTCGAATTGTTATGTTCTTATCTTGAATTGTCATGTTCTCGTCTCGAATTGTCATGTTCACATCTCGAATTGTCATGTTCTCGTCTCGAATTGTTATGTTCACATCTCGAATTGTTATGTTCTCGTCTCGAATTGTTATATTCACATCTCGAATTGTCATGTTCTCATCTCGAACTGTCATGTTCTTATCTTCATGTTCTTATCTCGAACTGTCATGTTCTCATCTTGAACTGTCATGTTCTTATCTCGAACTGTCATGTTCTTATCTCGAACTGTCATGTTCTTATCTCGAATTGTCATGTTCTCGTCTCGAATTGTTATATTCACATCTCGAACTGTCATGTTCTTATCTCGAATTGTCATGTACTCGTCTCGAGTTGAGTTGAGTTGATTTTGAGTTTAACGTCCCTTTCAGTAACGAGGCTATATGAAACGGGACCTAGTGATTAACGTGGAATCTAAACCACATGAGCTCCCGCTGGGAATCGAACCTGAGTCTCCCTTGCCAAAGGCACGTAAGCTGACCGCTTAGCCACGAAGGAACTCTATGTTCTCGTCTCGTCTCGTCTCGTTTCGGGGGCAACACGAGATTTGCTCCTCCCCACCCAGTCAACATTTTTTGGAAGAAATCTTGTTCCCTGTACTAGTGCTATTCAAAATGGTTGAGAGTAGCAAAGACGGACCTCTCTATTCAGTTTTTATTTTAATTTCTTATGTACAAAAAGTGTCTATATATGAATAATAGAACTTGGATCTAACTTTTAGATGTTCTTGTTTCCTATAGTTGAAATCTAATCCCTCACTTTAGCCTTCGAACAATATATATATATTTGTGTGTTTGTGTGTCTGTGTGAGTACACGTAAAGATTTCGATCGTATTTTTTGTGTTTCCTATTCACAATTTTTGTCTTTTCTATCTCTGTTTCTTCTTGATATCCATTTTTATGTATACTTTTATTTCACCTTGGAAACATCTCTCTACTCCTTTCTATTTCCCAGTTTTCATTATAGATATCCATCCCCCCTCTCTTCTTCTTCTGGAGAAACAACCAGCTAGAAACTCTTACACAAAACCCAATCTTCCAGGAACCTTATTTCATGTCCGTTATAATGGCAGGGAGACTTAATTGAACTTGTGTTCACGATAGAAAAGATGAAGAAAACGGGTGTTTTTACTTCCTTGGTCTCTTCTTAGCCCACCCCCGTATCTCTTTCCTCTCCAACCTCGCTATGTCTCTTCTCAATAATTGAATAGCTTTGCCAATAATAATCTTGGCGGGATACATCATAATGCGATCTTATCGGTTGAAGCATTGGGTACGGTAAGGGATTGTCTCGAAACGTCCGACCAAGGATAGGAGAGGAAGGAGAGAGAACGAAAACGTAGCAGAAGAAGAAGATAAAGAACGACGAATATAGCAGAATAGCAAAAGAAAAGAGAGAGAGAGAGAGAGAGAATGATAGTATAAGCAATTTCCTTCTGAAATAGGAATTGAATCGAGATATCGCTTGAAATACTGTGCACAGGCAGTTTTTTTTTTTTTCATTCATTCTTTGTGTCCTATACTCCCTGTCTCTTCCAAGCAAAGCAACCAACCTTCCATCCCTCCACTCTTTTTTTCTTTCTTTCTTGTGGATGCAACTTATGAGAAACTTAAATATCAAAACGGCTGATAGAAGTCCTAGGGATTGAAAAGCAATTTCGGTCCGAGCCGGCGGAACGGATCACCCACTAGAATGCTTCGTGGTATGATTTTAAATAGATTTCCCTAGTAGGTAGGTTGGTAGGACTCGCTATCCTATCTGCCCCTCTCTTTTCTAGTGTCGTCTTCTTCTTGTTGTTACGTATAAGTAGTAGGATAGAAGAGGGTGTGTAGTAAAGAGTTAGATTGTAGTGTAGGAAAAGAAGGAGTTAAAAGAAGGATCGAGAAACAGCATTAGGGTACAAATAAGAGTTACTTTCTTAACACGCAGTGGCGGCTGTTGAGGGAAATCACACCAGGATAAACATTTAAATTTTGTCGCTGCAAGTTAAGGGAATAAAGATTTATGCAGCTTTAGAAAGCTACATATAATAATTAGTACTTCATGAAAGCTCTTTTTCAGTAACAACATTGTAAATTTTTACTCACATGACTTTCCTCAAGACCCGCCACTGCTCAACAGAGGAGATTTTAAAGGACAATGCCAAACGGACATAATCAATATATATATATAAAAGTGAATGTGACTATGTTTGTGACTTAATAACTCTTGAGCCACCTGACCGATCTCGATCAAATTTTCAATATCGGGCCTGGGATGGTTGTTATCGTTTCACTTTGACGGTGCAACTTGGGGGGGGGGGGGAGATATATAAAAATGATCGAGAATGACCGATATTAGAGAGAGTTTCGGTAGTAGTAAAAGGTGACTGACTAACGAAATATTACTAATTTTTCCTTATTTTAACTGAGCAAAGCGGGTAATTGATGCTAGTTGTTATATGTAAGGATATGAAAATTATGTTCCAGAATTATCATATATACTTCTTTTATTTTTGATGGTTCTTTTTATATTGCTTGAATAACGAAGGTACTCTGTTATGATGCTCAAGACAGTGGTACCAATTTCTCTTCTTCTTCTTCTTTTGTAAGTTGTCTAAAGTCCTAGGTTCAAACAGTCTTCGGATAACATTTTAGTTGTAGTCAACTCATAGAAAATAAAAATAAAACGCCTCAAATGGAAGTTTATAGCTTTAAGTGTCATAAAACATGTATTATTTTAAAAAAAAATCTTTTATATATATAGCCTACTCCTTGAAGGGTTAGGAATATCTTAAAAATATTCTGATTTGTTAGATTCCAATATCAAAGTCCCACTTGTGAAATATGAGTATATTATATTAGAAGCTATCGTCAATTCCTAAAACATGTACAGTACCTAAGTCTATATATGCCTACTGGTTTTTCGGAGTAAGTTGAATATTTAAATGTTTATAACTCAAAAGTCAAATTTAGCACATTTGCGGTTTTGGCATTGGAACGACGAAATTTGTTTCCTGATCAGGGTACATACATATACCATTGTATATGTCATATGCAATAACTAAATTATTTGAGGAGCACCGTAGTGGTTGTTGACCAATTTTCTCGAGAATCTAATGATCACTTTTCTTATTGCTTACACTGCAATCGTCTCTTTAACCAATCATCGTGCATTTTTGTCTCACTCTTGTTTTTATATCCTTTTTTTTCTGAAATTTTAATATCAATTCTCTTTGTAGTTTGGCAATGCTTCAAATTCCCGTGCATTTATGAAGATAAGTAGTGGCATATTTAGGGGGTGGCTAACGGGCTCAAGCCTCCCTCCCACCGAAATAAATTTGTTATATAAAAAACTTCATTCAAATTTGTCGGCATCCAAAAGGAAAAATATAAGTGCTTATTCACGTGTTCTGCATAGCCCCCTCTGAAATGAAATCCTAAATACGCCACTGAAGATAATATAAAGTTCCATGTTTCTTGTGAAGTATTGTACTCAGTGTGGCAGAAACACGAACATTAGCAAAAGTGATGGAGGAAAACTGCAGGATTTCCAAACGTGAATATAAAGAAGAATTAAGAGAAATATCTGAATCGAACGAATTAAAGGAATAAGGAAGTGTTAGAAATGTTAATGGAGAAAAGGACAAATGTATATGTAAGTAGCAGAAAGCCCGTTCTACGCACGGAGAGAATGCGTTTCATTTTGAACATAAAGGGCACCAAAACTGTCACCAATCAATTTAGGGACCCCAAAAACTATTAATTCGACACTAATATAGGTCATTTGCAATTATTTTTATATGTCACCATCTCTCCGTAGGGGTACTAATAGGGGCTGAATTTGGATTTAAACGGCATCGGAAATGTCATTGTTCGTCTCAGTGACCTCCAAAACTGTACAGTAGATTCGAGATTAGTATTGGTCATTTTCGATTTTTTTTTTTATGTGTCTCCCTTTCCTCTCCCCCTCCTCTAAGTGAAATGATAAAAGCCATTGCAGACCCGAAGCTCATCTATGTTGAAAATTTCATCGAGATCGGTCTGGTGGTTCAAGAATTATTACTATAAGTCAAAAACGTAATCACTTTCATTTTTGTATACATATTTCTATCAATATAGATTGAAAAGAGAAAGTGGCTGGAACATTGGCTGAAAAGTAACTGAATCATGAGAGATATGCTAGAATAAAAACTATAAATTGATGAAGTGATTGTACGAACATACTGAAGAGTTTATCAACGTTTAAACATACGCAAGTCATTACACAATAAACTTCAATAATAAATAACGCTTAAACGTTATTATATCACCTCCTTTGTGAACCTCTCGCGACGTGGAAGGAATTTTAATAACTTCTAAACGAAATTAAGGACTTTTCGAGACGATAAAACAGAGCATCCTTAGAGAGCTGAGACGAGGCGGGATTTCTACCAAATTTACGAGACGACACAAGAAAATGTCTTGTTTCTGGCGAGCAACACTATCCAATAGTAGCAGAGTATCTATGATGATATTGATATGAGAGATATTTCATTGTATTGTTGAGTCTATAATGAGCCAGACAAGTGGATGCTGACGTCCAACAAGGTTAAACGCAATGGTTTTCAATAACCTTACGACTACTATGTAGGTGTTCCTATCCTATCAAGGACTTAGACCTTTACAACCCTCAACTTCAACCTTACGCTAGACAATGGTGACTCGTCAAGCTCACACAATCTTAACTCAAAATACTTCTGTCCCGTCAAAACCTAGATACTTCATACTGAGGATGGCTGAAATTGAGATCAGACCTCATGACTGGTTGAAATTTAACGTCTGTTTTCAGCACTGAGGCTGTATAAGACGTGAAATCCGAACCACCGTAATAGTTCAAATTTCAAGGTTCTTGCACTGGGAATCAAACTCTGTGTACTAGTAATTAAACTAGCAGTGGGGGGTTCAGACTTCGTGTGAAAGTTCTGTTCGCCTCTGCTCGATATTTGACAGTTATCGACATTTTAAGTCTTTCTACTACAAGATTTTTGTTTTTGATATTGCTTTTTTACTATTTCTGAAAATTACAAAGCAGCAAATAATCCGTTAGAGTAGTGTTCACCACGTCCCCAAATCGCTCTCTTTTTTATGGATACCTATTTTCTTTAATTTCTTTTTTTAGATTTTTTAACCTTTCAAAATATATTATTATTATTATTATTATTATTATTATTATTATTATTATTATTATTATTATTATTATTATTATTATTATTATTATTATTATTATTATTATTATTATTACCGTATTTTATTGTGGAAATAATAGATGGAAAATATCCAGTTTTCCTCCATTGAAATTGACATTCTTTTCTACTTGTTTTTAATTAAAAAAACCTTAAATTTTCCTCGAAAAAAGGATGAAAATAACTTTTTTAAAAAGAAAAACATAGTATAAAACATTTTACGAGGCCTTCCATTTTTAATTTGAATATTTTTAAAAAATTGGCTACTGGTCCAATAACTTGCTGAATTATTTTAATTTTCTATAGTACAATTGAAAGGTAAAGAAAATAAAAATAAAAATTTTCGCCCTTAGTTTAGAAAATTTTGATAATGAGATTAATATAATTACCACACAACAAAGTAGCAGAGTAATTAAGGAAAAAAATACAATACAATATATATTAAAAAAAAAAAGAACTTCGTTCCATTTTGGTCTTGTTAAAGTAACATACTTTTTGAAAAAAAAGAAGCAGCAGCAAGATTGGGAACTTTTTTTTTATTTTGTTCGTTTGTTAGTTACCAATTAGGCTACATTTTAAATGGAACACCTTATGAATTTATTATTGTTATTATTATTATTATTATTACATATATATTTATTTATTTGTTAGTCGTTGTTTCTCCATTTCTTTTTCATTATTTCTTTCTCCAACTACCTCAAGTTTCTCTCTCTCTTAAAAAAAACGTTCCTATTTGGAAAAATTGTATTCATTTGAGGTAATTAGTGCATTAGTTAAAAAGAAGCTGATAGAGGATATTAGCGGATCTCATTAAGAATACGACATGCTGAAATACAGCTATGTGTAGTAGTAGTAGTGAGTTTCTTTTTTTTTCTGTACCTCATTTGTTTCTTTATTCTCGTCTTCTTTCCCTCCTTCCTCCACCTCCCACTGTTTCTTTTTGTAATAATAAATCAGAAATAGAACGTTTGAGGTTTAAATTAATGGAATGTTTTTTTTTTATTTTAAATATTTATTCTTTTTACGGGGGGGGGCGAATGTGGAAGGAGAGAGAGAGAAGGGTGTAAAAAAATAAATTTAAATGTAACTAGCATTGGATTGACTGACTAAAGAAGACTTTTTTTGTCTTTTTTTTTTTCGAGAAAGAAAGTAAATTAAACAACCAAACAAAGAAACAAAAAGAAAACGAGTAGATTCATTTGCAAGTCTAGTAAATGTTTTGCACCAAAGTAAATTTTTCCGAACCGAGAATGATCCAGCTTAAAAAAAAAAAAAAAAACTAAATACAGAGGAGAAACCCTTAATTCTGTAGTTAAGTTTCTGTGTGTATCCCCCCCCCACAACTCTTCTGCCATTAGAATTTCGCTTTACTAATGATCCTTATAGAAGCAGTATTGTCGAAGAATAGTCGAGCTTTTTTTTTTTTTTTTTTTTTTTGTTCGTGTGCTTGCTTTTTAAGAGTCTGTAGAAGAAAAAAGAAAGACATAATGATTTCAAGTGGTGTTTTCTGGGATTTGCTGAAAGAGATAGGAATACTGCACTATTTTGTTAAAAAAACTTATGTGTTAATTTGCAAATACAATTTGGTTAGGAGATTAATCTGTAACGGCTGTATAATAAAAAAAATAAAAAAAGAAGAAAGGATCTTTTAAATATTTTGTTCTTAAAAAAAAAAAAACACTTTTCTTATAGTGAGTAATTAGAACCAAAAAAAAAAAAATCTGTAACTGGAAAATTGGAAATATGAAGAAACACAGAATATTAAGAAGAAAAGAATTAGAGAAACTTGAAAGAACGTAATTAATAAAAAAAAAAAGAGTTAAAAGTTAAATAAGAATAGTAATAAATAAATATTAATATATAGCAACTAATATATGAAAATGTGTAGTAAAGATAAATGGGGAACAGAGCGTTGGAGTGTTGGACTCATGTCCGTGTGGTCCGGGGTTCGATCCCCGACAGGTTTCTTCACAATTTTCGGCGTCCACCCAGCGTCGCGAGGCAAACTGGGGAGTTATGTGAAAAGAAGACGTGATAGCCATTAAGAGTCTTCATCCCGGCGAAATTAAAATACCGCTAATTTTACAGTAATTATGTAATATCTTCAAATAGATAAAAGATAATCGAAATGGGGAACAATAGCGCCCTAGACAACATTATTTTACATGAGAAACCGTTATCACGACTCACTTATCTGCTTTCGATTTCGAGCCATTTTGAAAATCGGCATTTATTTTCGCGTTTCTAAACAGCTGAAAACATAAAAGCCACTACGTGACTTGTGATAACGGTACCTCACGCAAAATAATATTGTCTAGGGCGCTCTTGTTCCACATTTCGATTATCTTTTATCTATTTGAAGATATCACATAATTACTGTAAAAATTAGCTTTATTTTAATTTCGTCCGGATGAAGACTCTTTAAGTCTAGAAAGCTTCTGATGCGTTTATTAGGGACAGGGCGTCGCAGTGCGTTGAACATGTGATCACCGCTAGACTGGGCATAGTTCAGCCGGTCGCTAGTAGATGGCGTTGGAACATGCTTAGGCTCACAAATTAGGCGTTACGGCAACTGGTTTGGGTTCTAGTAAAGACAAATATAGGATTTTTGAAAATTAAACTTACCTTAATTTCTTAAAATTTCCTTGCTCCATCTCGCTAACACAGAAAAAACTGTTTTAGAATATTAACTTTAGCTCTGAATATGCAGTATAGACATTCTAATGCTACAGACCTATAGGTTATACATTGGGCAATGATTAAACTGTATTTAAAATAGGAACTCATCACCATAAACCTACTGTTTATCTACTGTACGGGAAAACAAGACAAGTCTAAAAAAATTCGTGCTCCATGTCTGTCTATGCATCATATGCTTGCGCGTTGCAAAGTGCAAATATTGATGTCAATAAGACGCTAACCGGGTATTTCCTGACTGTCGGTGTGCATTGTGTGTGTTTATTTGTGCTGTTTGACTGATTGCAAGACAATGTGGAATATTTGCCATCACATTGTTTCAACATAATGGTACACCACCACACATTACACGTAGTGTCCTTGACCGTCATAACTAACGTCTCGAGGTAAGTAAAAAAGTCAAGGTGGCTCAATATTGTGGGCTGCACCCTTGCCCGATTTAATTCCAGTCGATTGTTTTCTGTGGAGCAACATGAAGAGTCTAAGAGAACCCCACTGAATCTGGGGAAGATCATTTTTTACTTATAATGGACACTGTAGAAGCTATTCAGCAAATTATGTATGTTTGAGAGTATGTACCAGAACATGCATCCGATGTATGATACAATATGTGCATCAACGTTGGTGGTTTTGTGACAAGCTGCTTGTGTAGACAAATTCAAACGCAATACAATATTTACAAACGTATTTCCTTAGCCTTAGCGATGGCATCTACAGTACTATGAGTGTGTATGATTTTATCGATCTACCTGAAGCATCTTTACATTTATTCTTCTTTTTTTAACTGAATATTTATTCCTGGTATATTTTCATTGATATAACTTTCCGATATGTTTGTTCATATTTTCCCTATTTTTCCTCATTTCTGTAGGATTTTACATTTTCTTCTGTATCATTCTTCCTGTGTTTTATTATTTTCTTTCATCTAATTTATTATTAATCTTGCTGCACAGCATTTTCCCTTCCTCGGGCTTATAATTTCACATTGGTCTCTTCTTTCCTCAGTTTTCTTTGATATTGCTTCTTTAACCCACGATCTCTTATCTCTTTTGTAAAAATAATCCTTATGTAATTACTATCATCCTAACTTCATTAGTATAGCGCCGGGGTGGCCAACCTTCTTAGGTTTAGGGGTATTTTCATTTCAGAAACAACAAGCGGTCTAGTTATCTGTTCATAAATCATAAAACAATGTCAATTATTAATACAGATAGTATAACAAAGACCACCACGTGCTACCTCTCAAAACTTACCAAAGGACTAGTAGTCTGCAGTCCAAGCGTTACCCACCCCAATTATGACATTTTGAATGGCGTCTCTTGAGGTAAATTACTTCCACAAAAATTAACGTTTTATCGCTACGAGCTAAGGGAACTAGTACACATTTTAATCCTAGAGGCTGTATACATCTGGGAGGGGGCACATATTGTAATATCTTGTACATATGACGGCGCTCCAAGTGATCAACAACAACAAAATAGACAACGGACATCAACAAACATGTGATCCAAAAAAAGGATAAACGTCATCACCACCCCGAGGTTCTACGAAGACTTCTTCCGAGGGAGGAGATGCTGCAACACCTTAAAAGACATCAGTCTGCTCTGGAACTGATCACCTGATCACTTTATCTACTTTTATTTGGCTGCATTGAGCTTTGGAAATTACATTATCTTCTCTTGGCTTCGACTGGGCCCTGAGACCACCAACCTCTTTCCTTGGTTATAACTGGGCCCTGAGGAGTAAATATCCTTTTCTCTAGTCTGCGACTGGGCCCTGAAAAACCCTTATCACACTCTTGGCTGCGCCTGGGGCCTGAGAAACTTCATAAACCACCTCTTAGCTGCGACTGGGTCCTGAGGTTCTCCCGAACGTGTTCCTTAGCTGCGATTAAGCCCTGGGACAATCCTAATCACCAAACGTTACCAGATTAAAAGATTCTATTAGTCTTTGGACCACCATTAAAATTATAACTACATTGTATCATAGTAAAATCTTTATAATAAAACGGGTTGTGGAAGAAAATCTAAATCCGTGTACATTATTGCTCCAGCAAAATCTATCAGCAGAGAATGTTTACATGGTAGATGCGTCGGAGTGAATCTGACTGGCCCAGACTCTCTTTGTATTAATAGGAAACGTAATTTTACAATATTTTGTGATTTCCTTAGTTTGTAGCGACGAAATAATACTTTTTCCGAGGTGACTAGCCTCAAGAGCCGCCTCATGATTGAAAATCTAGACACCTAATCTTTAAATGCTTGTTGTGACTTAAAACAATTGATTTAGTTCATTTTTCAGGAAAATTTGATGTGGAAATCTAACCGTTAAATGTGTAGTGTTACTTGAAACCATGGATTTATTCATTTCTCATGCAGAACCAATGTGGAGACCTAATTTTTAAGTTGTATTATTACTTAAAACCATTGCTTACTTCATATTTCTTGGCAAAGCAAGCTGGAAACCCACTCATTAGATGTATATTGCTTGAAACAATTGTTCATTTTTCATTTAAAAAGAAAAGGTTCCAATATTCATATGTTGTGTGAGCAGATTATCTTGAAGAACCGATCCGTACTTATCTTGGTTTTCCACTGAAGCCGCCAAATTGGAACCATGTCTTCCTTAGGATTAAAGGAAAATGAGTTCGCAAATAGCTCTCGTAATTGGCTTTGCTATGCTCCGTTACAATCACGTCTACTACTACCACTGTATATATATATATATTTTTAATCTCCTTGCTTCTGTTTTGATTTGTTCTCAGAAAAGACGCTCTACTAGGCAAGATTGCAAACGAGATGAAAAGAAGAGGATAGACTCAAATGCAGCAAGAAAAAGATGTGTTCGCCATAATATGATTTTCCTTTTTTTCTTCTTCTTCTTAGTTAGTTTCCCTCCCAGTTACCATGTGATTACGTTTGCCAACTAACTTGTGTCTCTAGATAATTAATGTACATTCATATGCTAATGAAATATGTATTAACTCAATCTTCTTGTAGCAGTATGTATGTATGACATCTTTGTTAATACACTCATATATATACATATATCGTTCGCTTTTTTGGACGTAATCACATAGTTTTGATGACTTTAATTTGGAGATTTATGGACAAGATAACTATTTTTTTTCTGGTATGTTTTAATTAGGAATCTTTTAAAAAACAAGTTTGATTTCCATCATTTTGTACTGTGTCCAGGAATTTCTTCCCAATTAACAAAAACGAAACAGTAACCACTGTTTTAGTGTAAAAGACATCTTGTCGTCATTAGTATTTTTGTGAGTTTTTTTTTTTTTTTTTTTTTTTTTTGCCGATAGCGAGAAGCGTAGGTTTTTCGTGTTGAGTGTGTGTTATTTACTTCCTACTGTATTATTTTTTTAGAGTGTCGAAGAAACATAATGATTCACCGTTCGTTTGAATTTAAACTGATGGAAATATTTAAACAATCAGCGTTTCTCCCTTCAAATTTGATGGAAATAATTGTTATTTATCAGGCTAGTTCTATTCAGAAGTAAAATCTTTAGATTAACATCTCCACAGTTCACTGATACACTAAAGAAACTTTTTTTTAGTAAAATTACGTCGAGATATTGACAAAAGCACTGTAGTTTCGTCGTTGTATAATTGCAGTATTGCTAATAGACGTCCACAAGACGTCTAAAGATATTAATATGAGAACATTATTTCTAAACGAGACATTCCCGACTCTCGTCTCTTAAGGAACTTTATTGCCAACAAAGGGAAATATAATTTATACGACAATGCTAATGATGAACAGTAAAGTTACGATCAATAGTAACAGAGATCAACTAGAGGTATAGTCTTGCTTGACATCAGTCTTATCTTACCTTCATTTTCCTGTAAGATATATACTAGTTAGTCGATAAGTTGATCAACCATCTATCTCGGAACTTGGCCGCATTGAACCAAAGTTAGCTCAGCTGACAATGCACATAATCATATTTATTTCTCAGAAACCCTTGGTGCGCATCTATTACTGTTGTTATATTTCGAAAGATCAATGAATCCAAGGAATCAAAAGGAAAAACTTGCACATTGAAACCAATTTTTCCAAAAATATAGGAGGCGATGGTATTGTTTATTGTTGTTTAATGTCTACTAGCAGAACCTGTGCTATTTACACAACGCATTGTTCTAATATGAGCGTGAATCTCCTTTCCACTTCTCACTACATCTGTGCAAGTTCCTTTACGGACACAAGTAGAGGACAGGAAGATTCTCAAAGGGAGTGAATTGCTATAGACAAACATATAAATGTAGTGTTTTAATGTTGCGATGAGTTTTGTGGGAAACTTGGATAAGTGATAGGTTTTACCAAATGCATTTTTCCTTATAATTCCGTATGCTGTATGCCCCATTGTGGGCCCACAAGCCTTCGAAGTTGCCAGCTAGCAATAGGTTATGTCATTCACATTAAACCAAAGCGCCTGAAATGTCCATCAACCCGCTATACTTAGCTCCTCTACTTCTTGCCTTTCACAACGGTATCAACTATAACGTCCTAGTGGCAATATTAAATTAATAGCGTCAAAACGACGCCTAAAATGTGGAATAGAAAAATAAAGACAACTTTCTTTTTTTAAAAAAAATGCATGAAAACTGGCAAATCTACACAAAATTTGGAATCGACCAGCGAAAACGGCACGTTTCCAGCACTTGTGACTTTCGACAAGAAGATCCTTTCGACAGAGATCTTCTTGTCGAAAGGATTGCCACAAACATATAAACTTTTCTTGACCACAAACATATGAACCTAACATTTTAAAATATAGACTAGCTGAACCTGCACTCTCTAGACAGCGCACAGCACATAATAAGCATGAATATCCTTGTCATTCCTCACAACATTTGCACATGTCCCTTTAGAGACAAGTGAAAGACGTCTTTTAAAAATCGGCAAGGGGTACGATAAAAGGGGAATTTTTCGATTATTTTTTCAATATCTCGCACCGTTTGCAAGATTCGAGCCTTCTTCCAGTTGGAGTTTCTAATTTTTGTGTGGTCAGTGTTTTCTTTCTTCTTGTATGCAGTATGTAATAAGCAAATACATTACATACACAGTTAATTGTAATGTCAGTGATATATGGTGTTCGTTAGGCAAAACATTCCAAGCAATAAAGATTCATCTTAGACTGGAGAAATGGTTATCCTTCGTTTTTCATTATTTGACAATGAAACAAACGCCTGAGAGATATGCGACCCCTGCATACAGCTATGTTGTGTTGGAATGTATAACTCGTAGGATATGTTTTTAAAATATCAACATTTCCAGTGTACCCTAAAAAACGTAATAAATAAATAACGGCCATGTATTTTTAAAATATTCAATTAGAACTGGACAATCTACACAAAATTTGGAATCGACCAGTGAAAATGGCATGTTTCTAGCACTTTTGGTTTTCGAGATCTCATTGTCGAAAGGATTGGAGACAAACATGTAAAGTTTTCTTTGGAGACAAACATATAAACCTAGCATTTTAATATATAGATTCGGTGAGTGTATGAAGAGATGGATGTTTTTCCATTCGTATTCTATCTATATTAGAATATATTTTGCTAGTCGGGACATGTGTTTTTAAGTGTTTTCGAGTAATGTTCCTCAATTATGCTCCGTAACTAAAGGAGACGGTGATGCTGATAATTAACTAAATTGTTGGATGAAGACAAATTTCACTAACGCCGTAGCAAGAACACTAAGATAGTGGGACCGAGATATTTTTTTTAAGGGGAAGTAGCTTAAGTTCAGCTTTTATTGCAACATACCAACAAAGAACTGATACTTTCAGGGAAGAAGAAAGTTTCATTGGTTTCAGAGCCTGATTACATTTAATTACATTAGTTTTAAAGCTACGTGGTGACAAAATTGGGTCCAGTAATTCGTGATTACCCTATAAGTATGATCTGGGCTTACAATTAATTCATCTCAACCAGTTAAGCTATAAGCTTATATATATATATATATATATATATATATATATATATATATATATATATATATATATATATATATATATATATATATATATATATATATACTTCTTCTTGTATCTGTACTTTGTGTCATTTTCACTCTGGTTTCATTTATGAGAATCCCTAAGTGAATATAGCACATTTTCTTCCCACTAAAATGAAATTTAAAATCAATACAGGATTAAGGTTGGAACTAAGGTATTTCAGTCAGTTTGAATTTGATGTATAGGAAACCAAAATCCAACACAGTGGGCGCTGAGCAGAGCTGAGGCGAGGACTGAGTAAAAGAGGGTTTTTGAATGTATTTGAAATCTTTATTAGAGAATGAAGAAAACTCATTACGGTTGGAACTTCATTCTGGCGGGACTGGCACCAACAATGGGCTGCTATTAGTTGTCCAGTTCACTCACTCACTGGAAGGTTCACTGGAAGAATTGCAGAGCTACTGCTGGTGGTGCAGCATTGAAAAACGGGGGAATGAAGCTAAGTTCATTTAATGCTTCGATGGTTGGAGTAGATTGCTCTTTTAGTTCTGCCGACGGAAACAGAAGGAGGGAAGGAGGGGGATACGAAGATGGAAAGAAGGTGAAGGAAAGTAAAAGGGTCTAAAATGAAATTACAGAGAAAATTCTAACGCTAAATGAAGTATTTTTTTAAAAAAAATTACAAAAGAAATCACTCAGAAGGACTGACCTTTTTTTCATTAATTTCTAACCAATTTTCTACATTCTAAGTTGTACAAACAATTCTGCAAATAGTATTACTTACTCTCTTATGCAGGTACAATATAAAATTTTTATGGTCGATACTTTTTTTGCCGTTTTTTAAAAAGAAAAGTTTTTTTTATCGTTCCTTTCTTAAGTATTCTAAAGTTGCGCAGTATCGTCTCTCTGTTAAACTACAATGGTACTCAGAAATAGGTTGGCGATAGGTCACTGTTAATTTACAGTAAATCGTAATTGATGTTAAGGTGAGTACCTCCTGTTTATTTTAAAGTTGAGTTTAATGTTTATATATGCGTATATAGGGCTGACTCTACCATATTTGCAGAAGTTGACAAGTTTCGAGGGGCGCCAAAATCTGTCATAACTATATTACTTAAAATAATATTTCTTGTTGGAAACATACTTCATGATGATGGAAGTTAAATTTACTAAACTGACCTTCTATTTGAACACTACAGCCAATAGACGGGTCACAGTGCTTCAAATCGCGTAGAGGTTCAATACTGGACAACAACGCCATGTTAGAAGCCATACAATCCACAACCACCTACTCGCCATGGGATACAGAAATCATGGGTCCACGCGAGTACCCTTTCAAATCGCACAACACAGGAAAGAACGTGTAGCATGGGCAAACGAACGCCGCCACTGGACCGTGGAAATGTGGAAAAAGGTTGCCTGAACAGGTGAGTCACGTTTCACATTGATACATTTCGATGGACGGGTGCGTGTGCTTCGCCAACCACACGAGGCAATGTGGTCCATCGTGCCAGCAGAGGACTGTGCAGGCCGGCTGTGGTGGTATTCTCATCTGGGTTATGTTTACTTGGACTGAAGTGGGATTCCCTAACATGTGTGACACGGTCCCTCACAGGTGAACGCTACCGCGATCTCCTGGATGACCATGTCATGTTATTTGCTCGGCTGCAACAACTGAATGGTGACATCTTTCTGCAAGAGAATGCGTCAACCAACCGCTATAAGATGGGAGCAGACTAGTTTGATGAGCTCTCCCTGATCTGGCAAAACTTCCCTTGTTTCAGTCATTAATGATTAGAGACAGACCAATTTCACGCACAGGTTGCAGGAGCCCGGACCCAGGGCGGTTAATTGCCACGGGTAGTATATTACAAAATTGAGATTGAAATATGGTATATGCAAAAAAAAAAAAAAAAAAAAAAAATGTCCACGATAGAGAAATTTAAGGAAGATCTATACTGAAAACAATCTTCGTACCACAGGACGATAGAGTTTTCTCGTTACGACGCTACTGGCGCTAGAAGGAGATGAGCCTGTTGTTTATTGGCTGCCAGTGTAGTCTGTGTATTTGGTTCTGTACGGCCTGCGTCTTTGCTGGTGGCGAATGTAAGCGGACGCAGTCGTATTGTTTGGGCATGAATCCGAACATACAAGAAGGGGCGCAGTATACCTAAATACAGACTTCAGGCCCAAGGCGTAAACTATCAAAATACTGCCCTGGTTAGGAAACTAACATGCACTTTAGATCCAAACTTTATACATTAACTGTATGTCATGACGTGGTGAGCTCAATACGTGTATAAATTAAAAATTAGGGTAGGAATGAGATTTCTGGGCATTCGGCATCATGTTAGCCCGTCACATATGAGGGATGACGTCCGACAGCAATAACAATATTCGAGAAAAGGGAAGGAAGAAAGGATTGGGGAAGAAAGGAAGGAAGTGATCTGAGACTTCTAAGTTAGGTACCATCTCGGCGTTTGCCTGGTGTGAATGAGGACAATCCAAGAAAGCCTCATTCAGGATGGTTGGCCTGAAGAAATGTCCGTAAGGGAAATCGAACCCGAGACCGCTCCATGTATAAATTGAGATTACAACTGTAGCTGTTAATGTATAACAAAAAAAAAAAAAAAAAAAAAAGTACGTAATATGGGAAGTAATGTTTTAGAGTACTCTAATGCAGAGAGGGCAAATTAAGAAGGGATGAAAAGACTGTTACGGCTAAAACTCAGGAAAAGAATGTAAGCTGGCTGGACAACGAGGAGAAATGTATGGTAACTCTGTGTTACTTATTAAATCTATATAATGCAAATGAATTTCGATAAAGGAAGGGACATTCACCTTGGCTTTAAACAGAAATCAGTAAAATCGACCACTCCTTAGCAACTGGCCTGTATACTCTTCTTGTTACACATGATTGCTATTCAACAGTCTTTCTACGACAACATAGTTGTCGATAATTCATTGTGATATTTAACAGTGTTTCCGTTCAATTTTACAGTAGACATACCCTTGAATAGTGCAATACATAAATCTTTAAAAATAATTTTAGGACGTAACTCTTCATTACCATACTTACCTAATACCGTAATCTAAGATGGTTAATACTCGCGGGAAGTGACTTATTGTTCAGCAAAACGTTTTCGAAATGAATAATGTCATAATTGATCGACAGGTTTGGCTCAACAATCAAGCACTGGACGATAATATTAGCTTTCGTATATTATAGCTTTCTGTAAAGTTTATGTTATATGGATGAAATTGTAAATATATCTTTGGTTTTGCATTTTGGATTTTCTTTTTTTAAAAGACTAAAATAGAAGTTCATACTTAAACTTAAAATCCCATTGTGTTAATCTTATTACGCGTACGTTTCTTTTAGAAAGTGAACAATAAAGGATTGTCTCATTAGAATTACGCTTTGTGTTGGCTTGTTTATATGCTCACACACACACACACACACACACATGCTCACTAAAACTGAACATTTTTAGTGTCAATTGTTTTGTTACAGTCAGTTGTGTCTATGACGTAACCTCACAATGACATATCCTTCTCAAGAAAGCAATACCACTTTTAATTTGCTCATCTTTTTTAAATATTCCGCAAAATACATAGCATTGTTCGGAATAAACATTTTACATGCACAAAGGCGTTTTGTAGTAAAATATATACAGTGTTACCTCGGGTTACGAAACGTTCATGAACAGAAATATTCGCGAAATGAAAAATCTTTTACCATTGAAATTAGTGTAAATTCAATTAATCTATCCACCCGTCTCAGGAGCAAGGGCGCCGATTTCTCTGTAAATTTTGGGGGGCCCATTCAGATGCAGAAGATATATATATATGGGGGAAGGTCGTCTGGTATCGGACACCTTAGCTTTTTTTTAGTTTGTCAGGCAGAAAAATAGCTATATCAAATTACTTAATGTACAAAATGACACCTTGGTATCTTATACAGAAGATGTTAAAAGTGATTTGACAGGTAAAAACTAATAATATATATTTTTGTAAAAAATCAAAGGTAACACAAATTAGCGTTCTTAAAAAGTGGAGGGTGGTATCGGACAAACATAAAATTTCAGAGAATTGATCTTTTGAGGTAATTTAATAACAGAACAAATTGCAAATATTAGCTGTTTACTTACAGGAGTTCTTACACACAAAATACAGTTTTATTACGCTTTGAAATACACCCTAAAATAAAAGTAAAAATAGATCTTAAAATTCTTAGTCTCACCAAGAGTTGTCATTTTTTATTCTGACATAATGATAAAACAGTCTGCCTTCAAAATTTACACATTGTTCATGGACCAAATCTTTGCATATACTGCGCTGTATCCAATCATCAAAAGATATAAATGTTTAGTTTTTCAGCAAGTTTGTAAACTAGTTTTAAAACTTCTGGTATTCTTAGTGGCATGAGACTAGTTAACTTTACAAAGCCTTTACATGATTGTATAGTATTTCTTCTTGGTCACGTTCTATTAAATGTGCCTTTGTTATCCGAGCAACGAGGCTTAGCTGTTGTCTCCTTCTCTTCCGACAATTTTTCGACACGATCTCCTAAGTACTCTAAGGAACACCATATGTATCACTGGCCGAATAAACTTCTTTGGAAACAACTTTGCCCATGGCCAACTTCATATTTTCTTCATCCAAATTGCCACCTATTTTCTTCGTGGTTTCTTGAAAAACCAGAAACCATCAAAAAACGTCAAGTTTCTTGCCAGTGTTTCGTCCGATACCACCCGATTCCATTTTGTCCGATAGATATACCAGCCGAAAGACTTGCAACTTATGAATGGCTAACTATCGGCTTGTAACAACACAAATGCAACTATACGCCTAAATTATACTATATATACACACTAATAAATGCTGTGATAGCAATAATATATCAATACATTTACTTTGTGGCAGGTTGCAGCAACACAAATCTATCTCCATGCACCTGATTACTCGCAAAAATACAAAAACCTTGAAGCACGAGATACACCGTTCATCGGACAAATCCACTATGGCGTGGGTTTGGCTAATTCATTCTGATCAACTCAATGTATGCTTGACAGGTACCGCCTTAAGCAGGAAAAACTGCTTTTGTTCGATACCACCCGCTGTCCGATACCAGACGACTTTACCCTATTTTATATATATATATGAGATTTTATGACAAATTGCACTCAAATTATGCCAAATATTGTATATTAACAAATACAGTAGGGAGCCCACATCCCCCTCGGTCCCCCAGGATCGGCGCCCTTGCTCAGGAGCATCATTTTTGACTTGTTTATTGATTTTTTGTGACAAGAAGGTACCTATACAGTGATATAAAATGTTTACTTTATAACTTTACCTTTGTAGTTGATACTTGCTGCAGTAGCGTCATTTCAGATTTGGCTTGGGGGGAGGGGCAAGACCCCTTGATATAAGTAAAATTTCGAGTTTTTCACTGACTTACTACTATTCTATTGATAAAATCTATATAAATCTCAAACTCATTGGGGCAGATGCCCTTCCCTGCCCCCCTAAATGACGCCCCTGACTTGCTGGCATAGGTACATGGTAGAGGAGGAGGAAGAGCCATAATGAACGTTAATTTAATAAAAAATATATATAAAGACCGATGCAACGTTAACAATGTTCAGAGCGCGCAAACTTGAATATGGCACCAAAGCCATGTGTACCTTCGGGTGCCGAGGCATTGCTCATGAGTGGAAGCAAAATTTATTCGGAAATTATGTTTGTAGATCGATTTATTCGTAACTAGAGACGTTTGTGACCGGAGATACCACTGTGTGTATACACAGACACACCATATCTTATTCCAAAAGCCTATAATATGATGGTGTTTTCGTTTCAACCTTCGTTAAGCCTCCAGAAGAAAATCAAGAGGGTTAACAATGAAAATAAATAATATTTAATTTTTATTATTATAGCTCCGCACTGAAAATGATGTTTCGTATTGCAACGCTTTTCCAAGATAAGAGGACTCTTTCTCCTTTCTTTATGGCGAAACGCTTGTTAAACAAATCTGTTCAGTAAAGATTGAACATTCACCAAAACAAAAAAATAACTCTAGTGTTCAATCATTGTGAAGTAGCAAGTGTGAAAACATATCGAATGCAATCGAAGCGTCCGCCAAGTGAGAACTACGTGATGATTGAACTCTCTGCTCCACAATGATTGAACATTAGAGTTTGTTTTTTGTTTTGGTGAATGTTCAATCTTCAATGAACAGATTTGCTTAATCCGCTTTTCGCCATCTCACGTGGTTTTCCTCTTTAGTAGGTTAACGAAGATTCAAAAGAAAATCGCTCACGTATCTTGGAAAGAATTGCAACACGAAAGATCACTTTCAGTACAGAGCTTTAATAATAAAAAAAATAATAAATAATATTTATTTACTATTTTGGTTGTTAAACCTCGTAGACCGCTTTATCATCTCTGTGATTATGGGACATAATGTTGGGTAATCAGGGAGATAATTTCAAGTGGTATTCTCGCTATCATAGGAACGGCCGAAAGATTTTTAAAAACAATCATTTCTGCAAAGTATTGAATGAAAGACATGAACGTTAAAGCTTGTCTATAAAATTACCATTACCCTCGTATGTTGCAATTTGATTAATATGCTTATTATGTAAGTCTGTATTGTAACATGTTATACACAATGTTCTCGTTTTACTTCTTTTTTTTTTAATTATTGTAATCAGTAAAAAAAAATCTTTATCACCACGTTAAAAATTTATTTTTCTGCCGTAATTGTCTCAGGAGCATTGCTTACTATTAACCCTTTCAGGACATATGGTAAGGAAACATAACTTTGCACGAAGGAACTGGAGAAAGGAGGACGCCTGCTCGTTTATTGACGAACATCACCGCATGAACAATGTTGCCAACCCAAGAGAAAGTTACGTTTCTGTAAATCGAATGACCTAAATTGGATATCATCATTGGAAGCAACAACGAAAATAAAGACAAACGAAATGGTAAACTCAGATACATGATACCGACATGGAAATAGTACCGATGTTTCATTTCGAAGAGAACGAGGTAGGCCTACGATTCATGGTCCTACGATGAATAGTCTTGATGCTAAAGCTGATTGGATAAATATTGACTGAAAATGTATGGTATTTCCAAAAATTGTTAGGGAAAATTGGTAAATTAGCTAGAGCATTAAGACTATTTCTTCTAGGACCATTCTTTGTACCTCATTCTCTTCACAATAAAGCAAACTTCATTTTGGTACAACTCACATGTCCGTGTCATGTACTTGAGGAGGGAAATTCGCGACAAAAGGCGATTTTTTAAAAACCCTTTTTTCTAACTTTGGGCGGTAATTTCCCGCCTCGGGTACATAATAGGGAAAATGAGTGGTACATTTGGAAATACTGTTTCATTCTGAACAAAATGAGGGTAAAACCACGGTCCTAGAGTAAGTAGTGTTAATGCAAT